>NC_080746.1:24951108-25254139 GCF_020826845.1 Diceros bicornis minor
GGAAGAAACCAAAACCAACACCAGAGACGGAGTGGTGCATTAGATAAAAGAGGCTGCTGGCTTAGGAATCAGTGTTACACGACCACATGACCACATATTAGTCACTGATGGGAAAAATCACTATCTCTCAGCCCTTTAGTCTTCATCTGTAAAATGGGTATAGTAATCTCTCTGTAGGTGACTTCAGAGTTTTATAAGATATGCATAGGAAAATACTTTGAAAACTACCAAGTTTTATACAAAATACCTGTACAAAATGAAGGAGAAAAAAAAAATCTAAGTTCCAAGACAGTTTATTATTCAATTCAAATAAAGCCACATGCAACCTGACTTTAGTAAAACAAAGTTATTTGTTTTGTTTTTGTTTTTTGTTTTTTGGTGAGGAAGATTAGCCCTGAGCTAACATCTGTGCCAATCTTCCTCTATTTTGTATGTGGGTCACTGCCACAGCATGGCTTGACAAGTGGTTTAGGTCCACGCCCAGGATCTGAACCGGTGAACCTGGGCCGCCAAAGCAAAACATGCTGGGCTTAACCATTATGCCACAAGGCTGGACCCAAAACAGTTATTTGAATGGTCCTTTGGGTCTAATTTTGACAGGATCTAATTTTGGTCTCTATAACTTTTAATTAAAGAAGTTGGAAGTATTTCTTTCAAATTAGCCTCAAATTTAAAGCTAATAACCTTATGTTTGTTCCAAAGGAATCTAAGTGTTGCTCCTAGAATTAGGTAATGTCTTAATATTTGGAAAAGCCTAAGGCTACGTTTATTCATCAATGATTTATTGAGTATTTTCTATGTGTCAGGCATTGTGTCAGAACTGGGGATACAAAAGGACATGCAGTCTAGTGGGAGAAGAGAAATACTTAAAAAATAATCATAATGCAAATGTGCTAAGTGCAACAACAGAAATATGCCTAGGGTAGTCAGAAAAACATAGAATGTGTCAATTCCTTGTGAGGGGGGCAGTTAGGGAAGGCAAGGTGATACCCGAGCTAAGGTAAGGGAAGGGTGATGATGGCAAAATGGGCAAGAACATTCCAGGTACAGAGGACAGTATGGGCAAAGGCCTGGAGGCAAGAATAGAAAGAGATATGTGAGGGAGAAAGTGGCAGGAAGTGAGCCTGGAGAAATGAAACAAGTAGGGCTCAGTTGTGAAGTTTCTCATGGGTGAAGGAGTTTGGACTTCATGCTGTCAGTAGTGAGCCATTGCAGGCTATTAAGCATGGGAGTAGTGTGGTTAGACTTGCGTTTTAGACAGACATTTCTGGCAGCTGTGTAGAGGGTAGATTAAGAATCACAAAGCCACGGGGAGATCAGTCAGGGGGATTCTAGAATAATTCAGGCAAGTGGTAATGGGGTTTGAGTAGGGGTAGATAGGAAGACAAGGAGCAGACAGGTTTGAAAATTATTTAGATGTGGGAGAGAAATGAGTGAGAGGATTCAAGGGTGATTCTCAAGTTTCCACCAGGGGATTGGTCTGGGTATGTAAGTTTCAGAGCCATCATGATGTTGATGGTAATGAAACCAGGAAAAGGATGACATCTTTTGGGGAGTGTTTGAAAGACAAAGTCAAATGGTGGCACATATAGAAACAATATGTGTCTGGCACACTGGTGCAAACAGGCCAGGCTACTCCCAAGGGCTGAGAGGATCAATATCTTGGAACTGCTATAATGCTGACTCCTGACACACTGGTTGGGAAGCTCTGGACTTAATGGTTACGGATGGAATCCTGGGGATCATTGACATTTGAAGGGTTGTCAGAGGAGGAGGAGAGAAACCTATGAAGAAGAAATGGTTGGAGAAGAACCAGAAAAAAAACAGAGGAAGTATGCACCACAGAATTCAGGGGAAGAGACTGCAAGAAAGAAGGAAAAAGTATAAGATGCAGCAGAAGGATCCAGGAACATAAGGACAGCAGAGCATCCTTTTCTTTCCCTTCAGTGGTTAGCGTTGACCTTAGCAATGGCAATTTGGGAAGTGTGGGGTAACTAGTAGCCAGATAATGTCAAGGGAGGAGATAGAGATAGGGAGGGAGACTACTTCTTCCTGAAGTTTGAATGAGAAAGGGAAGCAACAGATTGAATGATAATTGGAGAGAACACCAGGGTCAAGGAGAAGTTTGCTTATGTTTTTATGTCTATTTATGGGTAGGACAGATTTGAGGATATTTGAGTAGGACAGAAGGAGGGATTCAAGATTTAGGAAAGAGGGAGAAAATGATAGAAGATGGTCTTGAAGAGGAAGCAAGAAATTGGGGTCAAGGGCACAGGCTGGTTTTCAACCACTGAGAATGCAATAAAGAAGGCGGGGGAGGGGTGGAGGCTGGGAGGTAGGGTCAGTGACTGAGACAGCTCTAGTGCCTGTCCAGCAGCCTGGAGTAGGATAGTGACTCAAGTACTAAAGGTCAGAACCAGGCAGGGGTCAAAGCCAGACAGACGAGTCAAAGTGAGAATATACACCAGTGACCCTCAAAGTGTGATCCCGGGCCAGCAGCAACTGGCATCGGCTAGGAACTTGTTAGAAATGCAGATTCTCAGGCCCTACTCCGGATGTACCAAATCAGAAACTTTAGGGGGCACCCAGCCGTTGTGTTTTAAAAAGCCCTCCAGGTGATTCTGATGTTCTCTGAAGTTTGAGAACCACGGCTATACATAAGGGTAAGGAGTTTATAAGGTTCCTGTAGAGGTGAGGGCCAACTCTAACCTAGGCATTCCTAGCTGACCAAAAAGGGGAACATCTGGCTGACCGATGATGGGTGTGGACCTAGATCTGAGAAGGAGGACGGATTGGAAGTTGAAGAGGTCCAGGCTAGATCCTGTGTGTGTTTGCATATGGTCTTGGCTTCATTTTTTTCCAAAGGGCTTTTTAGTTGATGATTGCAATTTGAATTACCAATTTATTCTTTATGTGTATGCCAAAAAGCCTAGAGGAAATACATCTATTCTAAATAAATTTAACAAATAACCACAAGGTGACTAACAGAGGAATAAAGTTTATGAGATGGCAAATAACCAGATCAAAACTTCTGAAGTTTTGTCAAACAAAACAATCAGTCTTATGTACCAGTTGGCATTGACTTAGTGCAAAATATGGGGCTACATGCCACAGGGGATGCGCAATAAGTTTAGAACATATAACATATGTCCTCAAAGAGACTCTATTGTAGTGAGAGAAATAAGACATTCACATGTGAAAGAGCAGGGGAGGGGAAGAACACAGCTTGGTTTGTTGGTGAAAGTTTTGTGGGAAGGGCTGGGACTTAGGTTGGACTTAGAAGGATGTGGATAGGTTAGGAGGAGGGAGAAGGGCCTTGAGCATCAGGCATGGCATGAGCAAAGTAGAGGTGGGAAGGAGAAAGGCATGTGTAGAAAGGGTAAGGAACTGGGGTAATTGGAGTTAATGGATTTATGTGCCATCAATATATAGATAAGTTCAGATGGATGACCCTAGCGCAGACCTGTCTCGGACTTTAGACATGGTTGTCTATCTTCACTTGGATGTTTAGCAGACATTTCAAACTCCACATGTCTAAACCTAAACTCCATTCTCCTTTCCATATTTGCTTTATCTAAAACTTTTCTATCTCAATTGATGGCAGCTTCATCCTTCTAGTTGCTCAGTCTCAAAGCTATAGAGTCATCCTTGATTCCGCTCTTTCTCTTATACTTCACAACTCATCCTTTAGGAATTCCTGACAGTGCCACCTACAACATAGGTCCAGAATCTGCTGGCTTTTCTCCACCTCCACTGCTAATATCCACGTACAATAGTAGATTGTACATCTATAGTGTAGATTACTACAGCAGCCGTCTAACTGGTCTCCTTGTTCCCACTCTTCACCCCTGTCCCCAGTCTATGTCAACACAGCAGCCAAAGTGATCCTTTAAAAAAGAAAGTCCAATTGCATCACTCCTCTTCTCAAAACCATACAATGGGTCCCCATTTCACTCAGAGTAAAAGCCAAAGTCATTACAATGGCTCTACATAACCTTGTTCCGTGGTACCTCTGATCTCATCTCCTAATACTCTCTCCTTGCCCACTGAACTCCAGCCAGTTTCTGAAATGTACCAAACACAACACTTCTGTCTTAGGACCTTTGCATTGGCTGTCTACTGTATCTGGAATATTCTTCTCCCAGTTATTCACATAGCTAAATGCCCTTTTCTCCTTCAAGTTTTGGCTCAAATGTTATCTTCTCAATGAGAACATATTTAAAGTTGTACCTTCGCCATAAAACATTCCTAATTTCCCCTACCCTACTCTACTTTTTCTTTCTATGTAACACTTGTCACTTTATAATGTCCTATGTGATTTCCTTATTTATTAAGTTTATTGTTTATTTTCTGTCTGCTCCTTGGTAGAATGTAAACTCCACGAGGGTGGGGATCTTTGCTCATTTTTTCTCACTGAAACGTCTCAAGTGCCAACGTCTAGAACAGTGCCTGATACATAGTAGGCTTTCATTAAATATTTGGTGAAAGCATCTTTTTTTTTTTCATTGAGAATAATGGAAGTGTTGAACGTCTTGAAAACCAGGCTGTAAAAATTTATACTTTATGTTGTAGGAAATAGAAACCGTTGAACTCTTTGAACAGAAGAGTATCATGACTTTGTCATATTTTTAGGGAGATTTGGAATACTTTAGAAGATTAACTGAGGGTAGATCCTAGGATGGGTTGAGGATGAGAAAGCAGAGTGGATGGGAAATGGTAAAATAGTTAGAGGCTAACCAGAAACAGTGGAAATGACAAGGAAAGGACATATTTAAGAGACCTTTCAAAAGAAAACATACGCACACATACACACACACAATAAAAAAAGACTACCATGATTAAAAAGAGAAATGAAGAAGGCAGGGAAGAGAGTCAGTTTTGCTGAGGAAAGAAGAATACAGTTTTGAACATGTTGATTTTGAGGTTGTGGTGGCATAATCAAACACAACCACCCTGTAGATAGGACGAGAACGTTGACCAGGGTTAGAACTATACACCTAAGAAATATCTTTTAAACTATGGTAATTAAAGCTGTGAAAATAAATTCTCCAAGGAAGCCTTTGTAGCAAGAGAAGAATAGAAATTTGAACTCTGAGCCTTGGGAAATGGCTACAGTTCTGATGCCCAGGGAAAGGCAGGGGACGCGGAAGGAGGAGAGGTCGGCAATGTAGGTATGTAATGTACCAGAGTAGCAGTGTCAGGGAAGTGAAAGCAAGAGGGAGTGTAGAGAAAGGAATAACCAGAGTTGTCGAGTATCTGGCACCTGGTAGGTGCTCAGTAAATACCCATGAAGTAAATAAAGTGCTGTAGAGAAGTTGAGGAAAATGAAGGCTCAGAAATCATAGGGTTTGGAAAGGTGCAGATCTTTAGAACATGGAAGAGAGCAGTTTCATAAGAGGTGGGAAGGAAACCCTTTCTCTGAGGCTCTGTGAGAGCCTGATGGAAAGAAAAAAGGGGCAGTGGGGCTAAACCATGCTCTGAAACAGAGGGACAAAAAAGCGAGAACCGACACTTTACACAGCACATGAGGTGAATTAAAATAAATTTTAACTAAGCAATGGAACCTAGTATAAATTCTTTAAACTATCACCTGGAGTATTCTTCATGTTTTTGAGAATTCTGAAAGTTCCCTCATCTACCTGGCTTCTCTCTTTTGGAGAGGAGTGACATTTAGAGTTTAAAATGTTACCGGTATTCCTACTCCCAGAGATTTTTTCCCCTGTGCATTGTGTCTATTTAAAGACTCCACACCTGCATAAACCAGGAGACGCTTAAGAGTTTTTATTCAAATACTCTAGATACAAACTTGCATTCAGATCAGTTGTTTAGAAAACAGAGACATGTGTTTCCGGAGAGAAAGCACAAGTAAATTTATTAATAAGAATCAATTTATCCTTTAGAATTTGGAAAACAATTTTTTGTACTGTAGTATTGTGATTATCTATATGCAGCAAATTGTCTCAGTCACATCCTCTCCTTATTTCTGTTCCCTTTGATGAAGAATCTGGCCTATCATAGATTTCATGGTGCTGTTGCTTTAATATTTTTTTTGAAAATTAAACATTTTCTCTATTAAGTCAAACTCATATATTCTGAAACTCAATATTTAAAATTAGGTTATTCCTAAACTGTTTTTAGTTATTAAATATCAAGTACATTTATAGTATTTGAAGCACCTTCTTATTTTACTTTTTTTTTTTCCAATGATTTTTTTTTTTTTTTTGGTGAGGAAGGTCAGCCCTGAGCTAACATCCATGCCAATCCTCCTCTTTTTGCTGAGGAAGACCGGCCCTGAGCTAAAATCTATTGCCAATCTTCCTCCTTTTTTTCCCTTTTTCTCCCCAAGGCCCCAGTAGATAGTTGTATGTCATAGTTGCACATCCTTCTAGTTGCTGTATGTGGGATGCCAACTCAGCATGGCGGGACAAGCGTTGCCTCAGTGCGCGCCTGGGATCTGAACTCGGGCCACCAGTAGCAGAGCGCGCGCACTTAACTGCTAAGCCACGGGGCTGGCCCCGATTTTACTATTTTTTGATGACATTTTCTGGAATGCTTGCTTTTAAATTCTTTAGAATCTCTAAGCAGGTGCTTGTTATATAAGGTAAGAGAATACAGAGATAGTTCAAATCAAAAAAAGAATAAAACAAAAAAAATCCGTAACTTTAGGAAAAAACAATTCACATTTTGATTTACATCATTAGACAATGGCAAAATTAAGATGATAGACGATGTCTCACTGAATTGTAGTCCCTCAGGGTATGGACCATAGGCACACTCTCACTTAAGACAGAGCAGAATAAAAATCCTGAATGATGGATTATTGGTAGATAGCATCCATGTTTGTTGCATTTCTCTGCCTGTCAGGGAAGCGCCAAGAATGAGGTCCCGGACAGTCCAGTGGCAGTGCCGGGTGTTGACCCACCGTCTGGCTCAGGTGCTCCCCTGGCAGTGTGGGGACCCCTCTTCTCACCCCACTAACCCAGCTCAGCCTCCCTTGCTGAGGATCAGAGCTCTCTTGCTGAGGGGAGGTGATAACCCACCTAAGAATAAATAGTTCTAGCTCTACACCCACTAGAGGCTCAGCGTTTGTGTTTCCACTTCTGATCTGGGGAAATGATCTCATATTAGTTTTGTTATGGGAAAACTCCTGCAGAAGGCAAGTTCGGCAACTAATCTTGAAATGTTCAAAATATTAATTGTTAAGCAGAAAATAGTATATCCTACTTATGAAATCTTAAACTAGAAATAAAGACTGAAGCTTTTAAAGAAATGAGGCCAAATTAGTTAACATGTTAGGATTTGGTAGACTTTTGGTTTGCCCACACCATCGGCATCCATATGCCCCTCCCAATAGCCACCCCTCTCTCCCAACTTTAAGCCTCATAGCTGGGTCCAAGAACTTAGCACTTCTGTCAATAACCAATTCCATGCTGCAGAACACAGATCCTCTTACGGCTCTTGCTATCCTCTTATCTTTTGAGATCTGACTTTGAAGAACTGTGGTATTTTAAAAAATATTAATTTTTCTTTCAAGGTAACTTTACAAGGTATTTTTGAAATACTTCTTCTGTCATTATTTATTAACATTTTAAATGCTAACTTTTTAATCTCAAATTTGTTCCTAAATGGATGGGTTTTACTCTATGTTGACAGTAACATTTGTGTCCTAGAGTGAACAAACTGGGAAAGATCTCTATATAGTTTGAATTCATTAAATAACAGCTCATGCTCTTCCTTAGCATGTGTCTGTGGAAAGTCCTTCATCCTTAGCCTAACAGCCTAAAGTGAGATGCATAAATAAAAGATATTTCAAGTTCTATATAAATATTGATTCTTCCGCACTTTCCTTATAGTAATTGACAGCTTACCGAGAGTTGTTACATTTAACATAAAATTTTTATATATTGGAAAAGAATGCTTTAATATCCAAGTCCTCGTTTTATAAAAATAATGTTCAATAAAGTTGATCTTTCAAAATAAACACATACCTAAACTCTATGTGGCAAACATACATCTAACAATTAGTGATTAATTGTGACTATTATGAAATAGTAAAATTATGAAAATTATGAAAATATTACCAGGAGTTCTAAATTGTTGGCCTCTGGTCTGTGTTTTTGTATAGCCAGAGTTAGGGATATCTATTCTTGTCCTTTACTTTATGTTGTGACTTTGTGACATGAAAAATAAACATTAGGATTATTAAAGTTTTTTTTACATTTTAATAATCAATATTGACTCACCACTTTCCATTCTGGATGGTTCTGGTGAATTTCCTTCTTAACACCAATGTAGGATTTCCGGGCAATGGCGTATTCTCCTCGATAAGGGGTCCTGGTCTCCTGGAAAGTTCAGCCTGATCCTGATGGGAAAGGCTTCTGTACACGGTAGTGATGCTTCTGAAATGACTTGCTTTAGATTTGATTAAATGCAAATCCTTTGGTGTCTGTTTCTCTACAATTTGCATCCTCAATGTAGATTATGTATGAAGGTACATTTGTCCTCCCCAAGAAGATTTTTATTCAGTAACAATGAGTTTCCATTAGGAACAAACTCTCTTAAAAGTTTATTATGGAAACAAGGAATCTATTATTTGTTTTATGAATAGCAGTATCATTTTCTATCCCTTTAATTTAGAGTTAGATTTTAAAAAATAGTGTATATGAAAAACACTAAGCTGGAAATATAGCTACTAAGCCTGTAATACTTAGATTATGGGTACGTGATTTTTAAAAGCTAGGTGTCTTTCAGATATAGAGAGAATTCTAGGAAGATACACTTAGGAATAAAAATAAAAATGGATGTCACTTTAATACAATTGGGTAGCCTTTTTATTATATATAAAACATGAATGTGTGATCTATAGCAAAGGTTCCTAAACCTGGCAGTGCATCAGAATCACCAGAGGAGCTCATTAGAGACAGCTTTGCTCAGCCTCCATCAAATTCTAATTCAGAATCTTTTGAAGTATGACCCAGATAACTATATTTTAAAACAAACTTTAAGATTTTTTTAAAAAGGGTCTTTTGGTAACAGTCAGCATTGTGAACTTCTCTAGAGCAAAATTTAAAGAAACCAGATTTCTGACACTTCTCTCGTTCATCTACCCACCCACAATTTGTGCTTAACTTGAGTTTGGTTCTGTCTCCCAGTCTGAACAGTTAGTTCCTGGACATTTTCCTAGTTGTTCTGGATTCGTATAACATTTGGTATTTCAGGACTTCAAATGGGTATCATCCAGTGATCCTCCAACCTGGCTCTGTGTCACATGCCCTTACTCATTTCAGACAAATGGAATATAGAGAACAGTGGTTCTCAAAGTGGGTTCTGCAGATCCCCAGAGGTCCCGGAGACTGATTCAGGAGATCTAAAAAGTCCAAACTAATTTCATAATGAAACTAATAAGTTATTTTCCTTTTACTCTCTTATTCTCTTGTGAATGTACAGAGGAGTTTTCTAGAGGTCACATGATGTGTGATATTTTAACAGGTTGGATGGAGAAGCATATATGAGAATTCAGGTGTGTTTAATGAAGCCAGACAATCAGAAGATTTGCAAAACTGTAAAACAGTGCCACCCTTCTCAATAAACTTCTTGGGGGTTTGGAAAGCATAGTTGCTTTTTATTAAAAAAGTTATGTTAATATGTAATGGTTTATTATTGTTATTTTAAATGAATAATAAATATCTTAAAAATTCTTAGTTTTAACTTCCAATATAAGAAATATGTGTGGATATAAGTCTCATAAAAAAGATTTTTGGGGTCCTTAATAATTTATAAGAGGGTAAAAGGGTTCTGACACCAAACAGTTTGCGAACTGCTCCTCTGCAAGAACATCTGTAGTTTAAGTGAGTTTCTAGTGTTCCAATGCATAGTAAATTTGAGAACTTGCTGTCTATGTTTCTCTTACCAATAGAACACACCTCTTAGGGTTTCTACATTTCTAAAAGGAAACCAAAAAGACAAAAAATTTGTCTCAGTTTCCCAGTTTCCAGCACCTGTTTCTTTTACTCCTTCAAGCAAATGGGAGGAAAGAGGAAAAGCATAACCACACTAATCCCATAGCCCCCATGATTTGTATTCTTTTTCAAAGAGGGGTGCCCTGGTGGTTGTCCCAATTTGTTCTTGCTTACTCTTCCAACCGATATCTCTATATTAAAATAAAATATAAAATTATTTAGTGAATGTTACTATTTCTCTAGTAAATTCCTCAAGTGTGTAGATTCTTCTCGATACTGTACTTTTAAAAGAGGCTGGAAAATTGTAAACCTTTCAAACAGAATGGAACCATTGTAAAACACAGATATGACACACCATTGCTGATAGAATGAAGTCCAGCCTCCTTAAGGTGGCATTCGAGGCTCTCTATGATCTGGGCCTGTCCTACTTTTCCTCTTGTCTACCTTTTCTTCCCTTCACATAACCTCTATCCCTGCACACAGTGTGGTCCCAGGCTACCGCCTCAATATCACCTGCAACCCTCCTAAAATGCAGTCTATCCTAGATTTACTGAATCAGAATATCTGGTGATCACGCCAGAGAATCTACGCTTTAAATGAGCTCCCTGCTCCCATGTGATTCTTAATAAATCCTGAAGGTTGAGGGCCTCTGCTCTAGCTACAGCTGATAACTCAGGGGTTTTCAAGATTCAGTGCAAATGCTACGTTCTCCATGTGTTTGCTTGTACATTCACCAAGATGGATTTAATGGCCCATTTCATGGTGCTTCTTGCTTGAATCTCTGTAATGGTGCTGATTTCATGCTGCTTTCCATTCTGGTTTGCATATCCATCCCCCATCCCCAACCAGATTGTTTCTCTCTTCTTCTTTCTACTCCCACAGCACTTAACTGTGTTTATGGTGCTGTGCACGTAGTAGGTCTCCAGTGAGTGCTGGCCATGCTGACTCTGCCGTCAAATCCATCAGAGATGATGGTTTCTGAGTATGAGCAGCAATACATAAAAGAAAGCATAGCAGAGGGGATTCCATTCTTTTTCATGGTAAAGAAACGTTACCATGAGTATAATCTTTCTCTTTCCACAAACTGAACACACCACTGAAGAGTTTGTGACCATCTCCCTGTAGGCAGGTCCCGTATCCAAAACTCAAAGATGTAATGATTTTCTAGAGGAAGTTGAATGTAGAAATGTCCAGTACCGTGCAGAAGCGTTTCAGATATTTGACGTCGTTGGAAGAGCTGAGGTGCATTGAAGCTGAGAAATTGATTTGCAACAGATACGTGCTTGTGCTTGAAAACACTCTCTAGTACACTTGCTGCATTTGCATAGAACTCCAGAATTGTTTACATAGAATTAAATACATTTAAAAAAAAATCCCAGAAAAGGTTGTTTTCTTATACTAAGGAAACAAGTCTTCTGCAGATTTGAGTGGGGGTTGTTGCTGGGAGGATGTGGGTTGGTGATCGGTTTGCTTCAGTTGCTGGTGGGTTCAGAACATGGCACGTGCGCAATCAGGCAGGTTGTTTGGTCGCCCTAAAGTCTGATGATGGTCTGGGGCAGCCTGTTAAGAGGGAGGGGAAAACAAGGGCAGGTTTGGGTAGAATAAACACAAATCCACAGAGCACAGACGCGATTAGTATTTGTCTCCTTTATCTTGTATCGGGAACACCCCTCAGATACACCCAACCACAATGTTTCTGTATCAGCTTCCTATTCATTCCAGAGCTGGGCACCTGCTACGTGGGTTGGTAGCTCCTGACAACTTGGCAGGGGCTTCGTTGACAAATTTGCTGTAAGGCAGACACGGTGGAGGTGAGGGTGTGGAGGGCAGGTGTGAGGGACCCTGGAGCCGACATGCCAAGACGGGAACCGTGGCACCTTCTGTTTCTCCCACCCTGCCTTTTTGCCAGGGATTTCCTATTTCTGAGGCCTATCTGTGAGGGAGGGCTGAAGGGAGGAGTGAAGGCTGCTTGGTGGTTTGGGCTGATGTCATGCTCTATCGCGCAGTGCATAGGGGCCCAGGGAGATCCTTGCTACAGGATGCAGGAGCAGAAGGATGAGGATTCTACTGGGAGGCAGCGGAGAAATATGCTAGAAACACAAGAGATGCCTCTTTAATGGAGAGAAGAATGTGTATTGTGGCATAGTAAGAAATATATATTTGGTCTCTGCCATTGGTTCTTGACACAGAGCTCCTAAAACCTTTTTTATTTCCTGAGTGATAGGGGTGCTAGGAGCATTCTTTTCTAGCATTTGGTCTTTGACTCTGGTTCCTGGCACAGAGCTTCTAAATGCCTTGGAATTTCCTGGATGACAGGAGTACCTTTTGTTCTAATGAAGTGACTCTCGGTGGGCTCCTGGATAGCTTCAGGATGGGGCTGGTCGCCAGATAGATCAAACCATGATTAGAAGATTGGAACTTGCAGCCTCACCCCCATCTCTAATGAGGGGAGAGGGCTGCTGGAGATTGAGTTAGTAATTGATCAAGCCCACATAATGAAGCCTCCATAAAAAGCCCTAAACCGTGGGTTCAGAGAGCTTAAAAGTTGGTGAACACATTGAGGTGCTGGGAGAGTGGAGTCCCCAGAGAAGGCATGGAAGCTCTGCATCCCTTGCCCTATGCATCTCTTCCATTTGGCACTTCCTAAGTTGCATCCTTTATAATAAATCAGTAATAGTAAGTAACTGTTTCATTGGGTTCTGTGAGCCATTCTAGCAAATTATTGAATCCAAGGAGAGTGTTATGAGAACTCCCGATTTATAGCCGGTAGGTCAGATGTATGGGTGACAACCTGAGACTTGTGATTGGCATCTGAAGTGGGTGGCAGTCTTATGAGACTGAGCCCTTACCTGTGGGGTCTGCTCTAACTCCGGGCAGTTATTGTCAGAATTGAGTTAAATTGTAGGATATCCAGTTGGCATCTGCTGAGAATTGGAGAATTGCTTGGTGTGTGAAAATCCATACATTTTGTGTCAGCAGTGTTGTGAGTAGAGAAAGGAGAAAGTTTTTTTTTCTTTTAGGCATGAATGAGCACATGCCCAGTGGGCCCAGTGGGATTCTCACACGCAGATGGAAGTTTCTTTCCTGCCTACACTTGGATGGGTGTGAAGCTTGGTGTGGCTCAGGCACTCCTGAGAGGGTGGCTGTGTTTGCTCCTGTGGCACGAACTCAAGTTGTAGGTCTGCTCTGTAGGCTTCATGCTTCTTTGAAGGGGGCATAGCGATCCTGATGAAGACTGAGCAGAGAGGAGGGGCTTGGCTACCGGAGCTTGCCAAGTAATGGTGAAGATGGCTTGAGAATAGAGCCAGTGGCTGACCTGGAGTACAGTAGGGGGCAAAGAGGTGCCAGACGTGGCCACTCTAAGCCAGCTGAATTGTCATTTAGAGGGATCTGCCTGGGATTTGTAGTGGGATGACCTGGCCACTTATTATCTGATCCTTCTACATGCGGCCTGTTTCACGGCCACAAGCTTTCCCTCGAATCTGAAAACAGCTGTCTTGCAAATACTCTGGCATTTGGTGCTGTGGAAGCTCAGTTGGAGAATAAAAAGTGGATGATAGACTGTTTCCACTGGAAGAGACATTGGAGATTGGGCAGCCTATATTCCTCAATCTGCATGGAGAAAATGCAGTCCTAGGCCTGCTGGATCAGAGTAAATCACCACTCCCGGAAAAATGACTAAATTGATCTTGGTGTTTTGTTTGGCAAAGCGGGCACATTGGAGTTACAGACGTGAGAGGTCAAGAAGCCCTGACCTAGGGGGGCTGCTTCCCTGGCAGGACATGCTTCAGGGAGGGGTTGACCCATATTCAGGAGGAAGGATGAATGAGATGGCCTAAAGAGGTCTTTGGGATGAGGTTATTTTATTTCTCAGGCTACATGGTTCTGTGACACCCACTGGCCCCTCCAGGAAGCAATGAGATTGCTAGAAGTATCTCTTTGGGGCGGCGGGGGTAGATGGGTCTATATGCTGAGCAGTGCATAGGGCCTGAGGAGAGTCTTGGACCCTGAGCCTTACACTTAAATAAACCAGTCAGTTCCTTGAGCCCAGTCCTAGAGTCCATTAAAGAAGGGATTTTAGGGATTGAAAAAGCGGAGCAAGCTGTTCTGGTGGTGCAGAAGGTGAATGCCTGCCCGTCCCCACCCTCGACTCTCATACCTTTTTCTTTGGTGAAAGATCTTGTCTCTGAGTCCCTTAACTGTGCTGTAGTGAGGGGAAGAAGCGGTGATGGAGGGACAAAAATAAACCCTCTAAGCGTGGTCGTTGACTAGCAAAAATGCCAGGATTTTAGAATCTTAAGGTTCTCATATAATTATTTATCCTGAATGTGACAGTTGCAGTGGAGATCTTGACTGTGTAAGTCAAGAAGTAGACTCTGTAGATTTTATTTGAATAGAGATTTTATTTCACATTTATTAAGTTCAAGAGGTAGGTAAGCCCACTGAGAGATTCTTGCTTTCTGGCAGGAGCTGGGCCTGAAGCTTGGCCCTAGCACACTTCTGAGAGCAGCTGAGGGGACTTGATAAACGGCTCTAACAAAGAGCTTCTAGTCAGATATAGCCAGGACTGTGATGATAAGGTCTTTGCATTTATTTGGACTTAGTATTATATCTCTTGGAAGCTAAGGGGCCATTGATTGTAAGACACACCATGATTTTCTGTGTTACTGAGGAAGAAAGTGAAAGCTACCGTTTAAACTCTGACCTAGTGCCTAACAACAGTCCTGATACATGAGTTGGTCAGAGTCTCTCCTCACTTTGAAATTTCTTTTATTAATTTTGAGGGATGTGACCATTTTTCCTGTCTTTAGTTGCATCGTTTGGCATTTAAAAATACTTATTAAAAAATAAAAATATGCTTTTGCTTATTTCCCACCAAAATATATAACATACCTCTGTGGACTTGAAGTATCTACTTTACTTAGATTCCGGGGACACTGGGTTTTTGCTTTGTAAGAAAACATAGAATTGTGGTCTTTCCTCCAAAAATGAATATTTGTTTTACTAATATCAAATTTATGTCCCACTGCTGTTTTTATGCTTTTTTGAGGACATGACCTTTTTAATTTCAATGCTTATCACAATGTACTCTATTTTAGGACATTTTGAATGACATTTAAATCCAACATATGTGGTACTAACAAGGTGCATCACCAGGGTGAACTTTCATCCGTGTTTGCCTGGGACAGTCCCCATCACTCTTATCATGGCATCCCACCTCCTTAGTGTCTCCTCTCACTCTCTAAAGAGTCTTGGTTTGGAGGATGAAATCTGTGGTCATCTTACACACAGCTCAATTGAGGTGACAGCATGAACAGCTGTGACCAAATTGCAGCGACACGGGCAGCGATGACTAGCCATAACTGATGACTGGACGGCAGGCATTGTGAGGTGCCACCCATTTTCAGAGATGCTGAAACATGAAAACACACGTATCTTAGAATCCGTAAAATATGGAAGAATTCTTATAAGATTTAAGTGTCTGAGTATTCATTTCCCCAAACTTCCAACCTTTTCCTCTAGTAAAGAATACAAATTAATTCTCCTTCAGTCCTTCAAGTGGATCACATGCTATGTGCAAGGAAACTACAAAATCCATTTCCTTAAGGGCTGATGCTCTTGAGGGCATTCCGTTTAGGGGAAGACATAGATACATGGATGATTAGCATGCAGTGTGGTAAGTGCTATTTGCAGATTATTATCCCTGGCCTCAAAGTGTTTATAGTGCAGTGCAGTGTTTCTCAATCTTTTCAAAATTCATGTTTCTTTTTGATAAAAATCCCCTCCTCCTAAAGATTCAGAAAGCGGCACCTGCCTGCAAATCTTTTCTCCTCCTCCTCCTACTTCACCTCCTCCTCCCTCTGCCTCTTCTTCTTGTCAGTGGAAAAAAGAGTTCTGCACGAGTTAAGGTAATTCAAAGAAGAGCATAGGTGCTCTAATATTGGCACAAATGTCTAATATGGGCACAAAATGTCTATGAATGGCTTAGAGAAAGTGTTCAGAAGGCAGGAAGGGCTCTTGAAGAAGGAGGCATTTGAGCTGTCTTGAAAATATGTGTGTGTGTGTGTTGGCATATAATTAAGAGTCTCCTACCTACCCATTCCTTCTACCCTAGAGATAATCATTATTATTAATTTCTTGTGCATTTTTCAATGGGTTCTTTATGCATTTACTAATAAATACTAATATAAATTCTCATCTGGCTCCTAGCTTATGCAAAAAAAGTTAGCACACTATACTAGTTTTCTATTGGTTTCTCCACGCTGTTTAAATTTTGTTTATATGTTTTACCTGTTTCTTGTTATGTTTATTCCAGTTACTTTATCTATTTTGTTGATATTGAAAATGGAGACTTTTCTTCCGCCTTCCATTTTTTTTCTTCCTAACTTAATTATCTTGAAGATTATTCTTTTAAATTTCTGCATAGTATTCTGTTGTACGGATGTACCATCATTAATTCAAGCAGTTTCCTACTGATAAACACTGAGTTGTTTCCAATCTTCTATCACAAACATTGCTATAACAAATAATCTTAGACACCCATCGTTTCATCTGTACATGAGTATATCTGTAGAATAGATTCTCAAAGTGGAATTGCTAGATTGAAGATTATGTGCATTTTATTTATTTAATTTTAATTAGAAACATTATTTTATTTTATTTTTTGTTTTATTTGTTTAAGTTTTATTGAGACACAGTTGACGTATAACATTGTGTAGCTTTAAGGGGTACAACGTAAGGATTTGATATATGTATATATTTTGAAGGTTATGTGCATTTTACATCTTGATAGATTTTGCCAAATTACCCTACATAGTCCTTGCTACCAAGTTCCCTCCCACTAGTAATGATGAGAGGGCCTGATTCGCACAACCTCACGGGTAGTGGTATGTTAGGGAGAATAATGGCCCCCCAAAGATGTCCAAGTCCTATCCCTGGAACCTGTGAATATGTTAGGTAACATGGCAATAAGGAATTAAGGTTGCTAATCAGCTGACTTTTAAGATACGGAGATTTCTCTGGATTATCTAGATGGGTCCAATGTAATCACAAAGGTCTTTAAAAGTAGAAGAGGGAGGTAGAAGAAGAGTCAGTCAGAGGAAGATGTGACCATAGAAGAAAGGCACAGAGAGATGAGGATGGAGGAAGGCGGCCATGAGCAAAGGAACATGGGTGGCTCTAGAAGGTCCAAAGAACAAGGACATAGATTTTCCACTAGAATCTCTAGAAGGAATGCAGCCCTGCCAACACCTTGATTTTAGCCCAATAAGACCCATGTTGGACTCTAATTTATAAAACTGTAAGATAATTAATTTGAGTTATTTAAACCTTTAAGTTTGTGGTAATTTGTTCCAGTTGCAATAGAAAATGAATACTTTGTTATCAAATTTATAGATCTTTGCCAATCTAAGGTAATAAATGTTATCTCTGTGTAGGGGTTTTGTTTTATTTTGTTTTGTTTTTGGTGAGGAAGATTGGCCCTGAGATAACATCTGTGCCAATCCACCTCTATTTTGTATGTGAATCACGGCCACAGCATGGCTTGATGTGTGATGTAGGTCCCTGCCCAGGATCCAAACCCACCGATCCTGGCTGCCGAAGCAGAGCGTGTCAAACTCAACCACTACCCCACCAGGCCAGCCTCTATCTCAGTGTAGTTTTAATTTACATTTCTCTTATTATGAGTGAGATTGAACATCTTTTTATACATTTATTTCCTTTTTCTGTGATCTGCCTGCTTTTATTTTGGATTGACTGTTTTTCATTTTATCAAATTCTAGGAGTATTTTATAAATTGAGATCAGCTCTTTTTGTAATACCAGTTGCAAATAATTTTTCCCAGTTTGTCATTTATCTTTTGACTTTGTTATGGCTTTAATTTTTGTAGGTTTTTTTTTTATGCACGATTTTTATTTTTATTTAGCAGGATTTATCAATCTTTTCCTTAAGGCTTCTAGTTTTTGAGTTAGAGTGAGAAAGGTCTTTTCCATGCCAGATTTATAAAGGAATTCTCCCATATTTTCCTTCAGGATTTTTATTATTTATTTATTTTAAAATATTTAACTCTTGGATCCAACTGGAATCCAGATGGCAAAACTAGTTTTTGAATATTTAATCTTTCTTGCACGGATTTGAGATGACTCTTTTATCTTAATCTAAATTCCTGTATACATTTTAGTGTATTTCTTGACTTTCTATTCTGTTCCATTCTTCTATTTATGTACCAAAAGAACACCATTTGAATTATTGAGAGTTTCTGTTTTAATATCTGATAGGAATGGTCACTCCTCTTTGTCCTTCTTTTCCCGGAGTTTTCTTAGCTATTCTAATTTGTTTCTTTTTTCCATATGAACTTTAGAAATAGCGTGTCTAGTCAAAAAAAAAGAGAAAATCCTTTTGGAATATTTATTTATTGGGTTCATATTACACTTACAAATTAATGTTTTTTTATTTGTTCAATAAAAATGTCTTATTTGGTATCTGTACTGTTTAAATTTTGTTTATATGTTTTGCCTGTTTATTAAGTTTATTCCAGTTACTTTATCTATTTTGTTGATATTGAAAGTGGAGTCTTTTCTTCCATGATACTTGAACTCATTATTGTTTGTATTTATGAAATCTGTTGATTTCTATATATTAATTTAGTACCTCTCTGTGTTGATGAATTTCTTATTGTTTCTAGTTGTTTTACAGTGATTTGTGTTGTGTTTTTCAAATATACAACTATATCATCTGAGGATGTTTTAGGTAAATTACATAGCCATAGAAAATTATCCTTTTAATCTGGATTTTCAAATTTATTTGTGTAGAGTTGAACAAAGTAGACTATTATTATTCTTTTAATTTTTTCTTTAGGTGTGGTAGTTTCTCACATTTCTTTTTATGTATATTAGTGCTTTATCTTTTTCTTAACTAGATTAGCTAGTAGTTTATTATTTTTTTTAAGATAGACATTTTGCATTTATTTATTAGTTCTCTTTTGTGACTCATTAGTTTCTGGTTTATTAATTTTTTACTTCTACTTTCCTTTGGTTTATTTTGTTGTTCCTTTCCTAACATTCTGTGTTCTCCTAATCTTAACTCTCTGACTAATACATTTGTTTTTATCCTTCTCAGTTTGCTCAAACACTATCCTGAAAATTATGACTTATACACTGATGATCAAATTCAATGGCTTTCCTCCATCTGCATCATCCTGGAGCTCTCTTTGTTTTTGACGTAGTTGGCCCTTGTTGAGAATCCTTTCTTTTCTCTCCTAGGACACTGCATGCTTCTGCTTTTTCAGCTTTTCAAATAAGTCTTATGTTTCTTTTTTTTCCTGAAGTTTCTTCCTTGTACTCTTACTTTGTGTGGGTTTTCTAAAGTCCTGCCAGACCCCTGGTTTAAGCCCAAGTTGGCAATTTTGTTTTCTCTTACTCTTGTGGGTCTCTTTCCCTATAGACTACTTTAAATCCATATCTTATACTAGAAATAACTCTGTCGTCTCAGCTTCTGACTTATATTTTGAACTGCTCCTCTATCTGGGTCTGCTAGGAATTTAAACTTAATATTTGAAATGTAACCCTTCACCCTTCCGTCCTCGCCCAATCTCTCTCACACTCTGACTTCCGTAGCTCAGTAGCATCACCATGTTTTGAGTAGCTAAACTCAGAGTTGTGTTTTATTTCTCCTTTTCATGTCCAACATTGAACCAGTTGTCAAATCTCATCAGTCCTGCCTCCATCGTGGGTTTCTCTTCCAGCTCCTTCTCTGTGCCTTTATCTGATCCTGGCCCGTGTTTTCTCCTCCCTGACTACTATGGTGGTTTTCTATTAGTTTCTCTATCTCCGACCTCCCCCTTCAGTCTATCTATCTGAATCAACTTCAGATCTCTGACCATTCACTCTCCAACCAGAAATCCCAAATGATACCCTGTGACCCACCAAGTGAAGGGTGGGGTCCTCATCTGGTCCTCTACAATGAGGCTCTGACCTCTCCTCCGAGCCTTGTTCTGTAAATAGCCTGTATGCTTGTGCTCACTGCTTCCTAGATTGCCTACATTTTATTATCTTCAAGCTTCAGCTCATACTGGTTTCTCCACTGGAAACATTTTATTCCCCTCTTTCTTGTCTACTGAAATTTTGTTTGTTCTTCAAATCCCATCTCATATACACCTTCCTCTGCGAAGGCCTTCCGGTTGTCCCTGAATTGAGGGTGATTCCTCCCTCATTTCATTCCCTACAGACTCTCTGTTGTGCTCGTTTTTCTTCTCTGAACATATTTATTCATTCACCTGCTTTGTCTTCCCGTTAGATCAGGATTTCCGAGAAGGCTGGGACTGTATCTTCTGTGGAATGTAACCCAGGACCTTTTAAATAGTAAGAGCTAAAATGTTTACTAAACATAGGAGAACTCTCTAAAACATGGTGAGGAAATAAAGTAGAAGAGTCCTTGAATGACTGCCCAGCAAACAGCTTGCTACTTTTTAAAGCTGTAACATGGGAGACAAATACATCCTATTTTTAAGCCGCTGAAATTCAAGTTCTCTTTGCTACAGCAGCTTATTTAGCCTTTCAAACCCATACAATGGGGAACATACATAAGTAGGTGATGTCATTAACATCTACAGAGGAAGGCTCATCCACTCATTGATCTCAGGGGATGCAAATCAGCTCTGTATTTGTCATACGACAAATAGATGAAGACCTAGCATTGACCTCTCTAGTCTGAATGAGTTTAGGGAGCTCTTCTGTGGTCTGAGCCCTTGCAATAGGAAGAGACAGCAATCTGGCAGCTGTGGCAGGGATCAGACAGAGCATGGAGAGGCTCCTGATGTGATGACATATGACCGCTGGTGAGACTAAGCCCTGAGCTCAGCCTAGAACAGTAGGTGAAGAAGCCACACTTCACCCAAGGAGAGAACCAACCTTGAAACTTGAAAATAAAGGTAAGCCAAAATGGACAAGAGAGAGCAGGGTCAGGGGAGCCTGGAGCTTTAGGGACGTGAGTATAGAGATTAATAGAAAGGTGAAGGAGGGGATTGCAATGCCAGGACAGACGTGCCTGAAGGGCAAGAATTCTTGAGGCTCAAATAGGACACATACTATCCTCTGCCTTGGTCTGAATACTGGGGGTTTGCAGGGAATGGGGTGCCTGTAGAACAGATGTAATAAAGCTAGGGACAGAAAGGAACATCTGGAGGCTCATTCCTAGAAAATGCACCAGAATCCCAGTTCCTGCAGGGTCCTATCACACCCAGCATGATGCTAACCTGAGCTGACTTGGGACCAAGTCTGTGCAGATTGACCAACACTCAACCTGGCAGTGGTTGACACTATGTTTGGCTCCTTCCCAAAGTGACTTGTGCCTGTTTAGACTTCTCCTCCGTGATTCTTTGACTGCTTGGAATTTCTCCTTCTCCCTAGATTTCTAGAGGTGAGGTGGGGGAGCCCAGTCAGCCGCCTGGTTTCCTGTGGATGGGCCCCCTACAAACCCTTCTTACCAACCACCCTGGATTGATTTCACCAATTAACAGCCTCATCTACACCTGACACCAGAGCATGACCATCCCTCAGAATTCTAGAAGCTATGCTTACATTCTGATCCCTCAGACTGCACTCCTAGCTGTCCTCCTTTCTTATAACTCTCCATCGTCACATGCCTCATCTAGACTAAAGTTCTGCTGGGGGCCTTGACTTGACCCGCCAACCTCTCTCTCACAGAAGTCTCAGGTGGACTGCCGCACTCTTGCTTGGTCTGGTTCCCTTGGGCTGCTCCTTAACATGTACCAAGTAAGAGACAAGGGATAGACATCCACTGACAACTCCTGAAACCACAAAGAAGGAGGGGTACACCATGCAATAGTGCATTCTGCAGCCCTGCCTTCTATTACTCTGAAGTTTTTCATAAGCTCAGTGGAAACTGTTCTTTGAGAAGAAAGAACCTTCTCTTTCCCATTTTTCCTGTATTTCTTGCTCCCTCATTGCTACTAGCTTCTCCATGGAGCTTCCGCCAGATGCTGAGTAAGGCCCACAGATATCCAGGATGGTTCTCAGTCCTCGGGAGAGATTTTAAGAGACACAAAGAGTAAGTGGCTGGGGTCTGGGATTTAGGTCCCCTGACATGCTGGGTAAACCCTTGAACACGCTGGCATAAAAAAAGACATCTTTTAATGATGCGAGTCTATAGGCTACAGGAGAATACAGACAGCCTTTGAGGGTAGGTAGTTTTCGCATTCAGTTTCCTTTTCCTGCCTTGGACAGATCTGTTTCTTTCTTGCCTCTGCTTCTCCAGGGACATCCCTTGGGAGTATTTTCAGTTTAAGCCACTAGGTGGTGCCTCAACCCTATCAGTCGCTCACCATGACAGCTGGGTTAAGAGCAAGGATTTTTGGGAACTGCAGTGACATCGAAGGAATGCACTCTTTTTTTCCTGAAAATCCTGGAAGTCAACCTAAATATTTTTTCCATGACTACCTGCGGAGAAGGAAGCCGTTTCCCTAACTTCTCTGCCCATTCTTCTGACTCTTTCCCCCTGCCCTTTGCTGCTAACCACTAGTAGGTAATAGCACATGGAGGAGGAGCCTCTTTCTTTCATTGGGGCTGGGTGGGAGCTCCTCTCTTGTTCATGACAGGCAGCAGAGTCAAGTAGTTAAAAGCACAGGCTGTAGATCTCTTGGGTCAGGTTTGAACCTGGCTCCACTTACGTACTATGTAAACATGGGCAAGTTATATGACTTCTCCATGCCTCAGTTTCCTCATCTATGAAATGGGGATAAGGAAAGTGACCTGTCTCAGGATTGTTACGTTGTGGTAACATATAGTTATTATTTATTAGCACTGTCCAGGTTAGACACTAGATCAAACCAAGCAAACTTTAGTCCTTGGTAGGATCAATCTGCCATCTTGCTGGCCCAGATGAGAGAATATTTGTCCATCTTTTCCCCAAAAAGAAATCTTGGTATGCCTCCTGCTCCCAGGACTGGGAGAGCTCTACTTCTGACCACAAGGCTAGTACAAGATTGTTAGCCTGCTCTTCTGGTCTTGAACTTCTTCTAGTGGACCCGTATCCTTGGAGGCAGAGCCCCCAGACCATAGACCAGTGTTCCAACTCAAGGCTGGCTGCCACCTGCCTCTTGGCCCCTTACCTTCAGCCTGCTCTTGACACTTCCTCCCTTTGTAACCATCGTGTGTCTAACTCAGCATTTTTGTCTTTCCATTTCTGGATCCTTTGCTAGATGTAAAACCTTTGAAATCATTTTGGTTTAAAAACATTTATTCAATGGCTCTTACGGCCAGACCTTGTGTCAGTACATTTTGTGTCTGCTGCGATATTGTTACTGGAGTGTGTATCTTCACTTCCAGCAGCCTAGGAGTACGAACCAGCTGTTTTCTCTCTACCTTCTCAGAGTGAACAGTAGGGACTGCAGTCATCAGTTCATTGAGTGACTCCTGGGGATCCTGAGCTGTGAAAGGAGAGAACAGAGTCCCCTGGATTAGCCCTCTATTTTCTATATCAAGTTGTAAAATAAAACTCACATCTCCTCAGGGGTCTATTCTGAAAATCAAAGAGGGAATAACCTCTATTGATAGCAACTTTCTTTACCTCTTAGCATTCTCCAAATTGCCCATGCATTGTGTACTTCAGATTTGTCCTCCAGTTAGTAGCTTACTGACTTTTGGGGTTAAGTGGGGACTAGAAGATGAGGGGAAATTGAATCCCCCATGGGCTCAGGAATTTCAAGTACAATCCCCCTCAGGTATCAGAGGAGCACTTGAGAGTCCTGAAGTCTTGAGGGTCTGTTTTCTGTCACCAAGCAGCTGTTTGGTTTCCTCAGCCAGAGAAATAGTCCTTCCTTCCTGACGGGCTCACAAGAGAGATCAACTTTTTGGATAGGAGAGGATTTCTGTGCCTACACAAAAAAGACACAGTCTCACACATCCCTGACAAACAGATTTGTGCCCTGGATTCTGTGGTGAAAATATTGTGTATTTTTTTTTTTTTTTAAAGCTTGTGCATTTTTCTGTTGAAGCCTGCTAAAGGATGTTGACTGATCTTTCTCCTGATATCCCAAAATGGGCACTAGGGCCCACAGCTGAAAACGACAGGCAGGAACTCCCTGCCATTGTGGAGAGAGCCACCAACTCATGGAGGCCCCAGGAAGCCACCCCTTCCAGGCTTATCAGGAAGTAATGAATAGTCTCTTCTACCACCAGCTACTTGATCCCCACCCCCTCAAGTCTACGCAAGAAAACTAAGGAGAGAGTGAAGAAGGAAGAGCAGAGAAAAAAAGCCATAGATGTGCAGTATTTGTGTTAAGAAGTTATTTCCTCTCCTTCCCCTGGGTGAGGAGTGAGTTATACACCACTCGCAACCCCAAGCCGAGTGAGGGAGAGGCTCCAAGAAAATCCCTTGTAGAAATTGGAGAAGGGGAGATAGGCATTTTAGTTTCCAATTGGATGATTTGCTGATCTGCCCTGATCTCATCTGAGCAGGGGAAAGAGGACTGGGAGATGGTGGCGCTGAGAGAGGTGTGGCCAAGGTGAGGACATGTGTGTCTCCCCGGGCCTAGAGGACACTGTGGAAGGTGGCTGGGCTTGCGTCACTTAAGAGAGTTTCCCACCAAGAGGGTACCTGGATGATGAGCTGCCACGGTGCTGTGGCACGGTCTTCTGAAGGTGGAAGCAGTGTGGGTTGGAAGAGGTAGGATCAGGGTTATATCTCCCGAGTCAGGGAAGTGTGGTGGTCCGACGCCCGGGGCCCCAACAAGAGCTCCCACATGAGCTCTTTGAAGAGCAGGTATTTGGACACCAACCATGTGGGGAGTGTCTATAGCTAGTTAATATTACCCTGAGAGGCAGAGCAGCCAACTGGGCGAGGAACCACAGGGGCCAGTTACAGGAGAGACACCTCTCTCTGCCTCCTTCCTGCCAACATACTGGAGAGACTAGGCCTTGAAGGGAGGCTAAAGGGAAACAGCTCAGAGCTTCCTGTGCCCCTTTCCTGTCTCAATTCCCAGAGTCTCAGGTCAAAACTGTCCTAATGGGAGGAGAAGATGTGATATGCAAATCAAGTTTGAGATTAAAATTTCAATTCGACTGAGTTTTGATAATGGAAAATAACCAGAAAAGTTTTGAAATCTGCATAGGATGTCACTAAGGAAAGCAAAAGGCAGATTTGACTGAGATTGGTTGAAGGCAGTAATTAGAAAAAAATAAAACTACATCATGTTCATACACCACTGAATTGAGACAGAGCAATATAATGGTTACAAGCCTTTTAAAAATGATTTGTTCCAAAAAAGACACAGGCATCTCTAAAAGAAGTGTTTATAGTATAAATTGGAGATGCCTTTATTAGCAGGAAGTTATAGACGTTTCTGGCATAAACACAAATTTTTCCTAACAACAACATCTTAATCTTAATAGATTTCTTTGCACGTTGGGAATTAAGATTAAGGATTATTGGCCTAAACCTCTCTTGCTAGCCTTCTTAGAGTAGACTCTTGGACTCAAAGTCCACCAAGGATTCTAAAAATCATGTCGATTAAAAATTTCTCAGAGCAGGCTTACGTATGGCGACATCTTTGAAGCTATTCCAGAATCCACATCTCTTTTGACTGATTCAGTTCAAATACTCAACCTCCAGGAGCACCAGTTAATTCTCTTAGGACTATTGGATTCCTACAGAGCTTTAGTAACCACCACATCCCTCCCCCACCGCCCACCACCAAGTCAGGAAAAATGCACCTACCTGGTGTGGGTCACCACTTATGCCTGGACACATGGTATGGCTTCTTTCAGACTATGATTACGTTCCTTGCCTGGTCACTGGCCATCTTTGTGACCTTAACTCTGCCTAAGATTCTCTTCTCATTGCCCCTGACTGTGACCTCAACTTAGCCTGACATTAAATCTCTTGTTTGGCCTTGACCTTTGCCCTACCTATTGAGCTCTGCTGTCTATCTTGGTTAAAGATTTTCAAACTGTGTCACTTTTTGTTTCCAAACCATTTTGCTTTTAAAGAATACAACATGGGAGGTGAATAAGAATAGCAGTTTTTGCCAAGAGGAGAGGATACTGGTTGGAAAGCATTTATGTCAGGGCTATATCTCATAGTATTAAATCTGTGTGTTTTCTATATTTAGTATGTCTTCCCCCCTCTGCCTTCTCACTGCTGCCCTGGGGGCTTTTCCCCCTCAACAGCCCACACAGAAGTGGAAACGGAGACTTAAAGAAGCTACTGGCCTAACCCAGGAAGAGAAGACTGATGCATGCTTGTTTTTAGCTAGAGTTTTCCATCCTGAAAGGCGAGGTAAGCCTGGAGCTAGCGGAGACGGAAGAGGAAGTGGAGGGACAACCAGACTGGAGTGTTTGAAGTGGGCAGGGGAAGAAACCCAGGTCTGGTGAGCATTAGGGATGGAGCCGGCACCAATCCATCCACTGCTCGTGCACAACCTGTTGTCCTACAGTCCTGGATCCCTGCAGGTCCCTGAACAGAGGGTGAGGAATTTGGGACACCTTGTGTGAGGAGGGGCTATAAAAGGAAAACTTCATCCCGCCCAAGGAGGAAGTGTTCAGGACCAGTTAGATTTGCCTTTGACCCAAGGAAACCATGGGCATGCTCCCACTGTTACATACTTCAGTAGGAACTCAGCTGGTTGGCTAGCTTGTGGGTAAAAATGACGCATTTCACCTGAATTTTAAGTTCTGCATCTAATTCTAGAGGGGCTAATTTCTGAATTGAAAATGTTGTTAATTTTATGGATTCAAATGAATTTCAAAGTACAAAATAATATTTTACCTGGGTGATGTACTATGATAGTTTTGGATGTTCAGTTTGCTCTTGAGGCAGTATTGGTCATTCCATTGATCTTCAGGGTTGACTGTCTGATCTGAATCTTCCTGTGGATGATGATAGTTGTACTAACCAATGTCAGCTTTTCAAGTAGCCAACCAGTGATTTAGCTGGAAACTCAGCAGTCCAAGAGCTGTCTCCAAATTATGTGTTCCAACTTCAGATTCATGCTTGATTGCTTTTGTGGACTTAAGCATACTCGGATACATCATCAGTGTCAGCTATCAGTACTTATTGGGTCAATTTTGGGATAGAAATTATGTTTCTTTGTGTGTGAGTGTGTATGTGTATGTGCATATGTTATAAAGAAGTAAAAGATAAGATTATAGCACTGGAGGAATTTATAATCTAGTTAGAGAAGGTTTATATTTACTATATATAAAGTTTATATTTACTAATATAAAGTTTACTTTATATTAGTAATATAATTATTTTACTAATATAAATTACTAATATAAATTTACTAATTAGTAATAATTAGTTTACTAATATAAAGTTTACTATATTACTAATATAAAGTTAATAGGTTTATATTTAGCATTGTCTTTTGGCTAAATATTTCTTGGTCCCTAAAAATGTGCTTACCTACGTTTATAACAGGACATTAAAACTGAAGTTTCGACTGAGGCATTAAGATATAAAAGATACTGTTCATCAAAATGAGATACGACAAAAAAAATGTAATTGGAATCATGCAATATGTAGCCTTTTCATACTGGCTTCTTTTACTTACGAATATTCATTTAAGATTCACCCATGTCTTTTTGTGTCTTGACAGCTAAATTGTTTTTATTATTGAATAATATTCCATTGTATGGATGTTCCAAAGTTTATCCGCTCACCTACTGAAAGACTTCTTGGTTGCTTCCAGTTTTTGGCAATTATAAATAAAGCTGCTGTACACATTTGTCTCCAGATTTTTGTGTAGACATAAGTTTTCAAATCACTTGGGTAAATACCTAAGAATGCCTGATAAAACTATATTTAGCTTTCTAAGAAACTGCCAAACTCTCTTCCAATGTGGCTGTATGATTTTGCCTTCCTATCAACAATGAATGAGAGCTCTTATTGCTCTGCATCCTTGCCAGCAATTGGTACTCTCCGTTTTTTGGATTTGAGCCGTTCTAGTAAGTGTAGGTGATATCTCAGTGTTTGAATTTGCATTTCCTAATGACAAATGATATTGGGCATCTTTTTGTAGGCTTTTTTGCTATCTGTCTTCTTTGGTGAGATATCTGTTCAGATATTGTGCCCATTTTTTATTTGGATTGTTTTCTTATTGTTGTATTTTAAGAGTTTTTTTTTTTTTTCTATTTTGTATGTGAGTTCTTTATTAGATAAGTGTTTTGCAAGGATTTTGGCCCAGTGTGTGGCTTGTCTTTTCATTCTCTTAATAGTGTCTTTCACAGAGCAGAAGTTTTTAACTTTAGTAAATTCTAACTTATCACCAATTTTTTCCTTCGTGGATTTTGCTTTTGATGTTGTATTTAAAAATTCATTGCCAAACCCAAGGTCATCTAGATTTTCTACTGTATTTTCTTCTAGAAACTCTATATTTGCATTTTATATTTAGGTCTATTCTTGAGTTAATTTTTGTAAAAAGTGTAAGATCTGTGTCTAGGTTTTATTTTGTGTTTGTGTATGGACAATGGATATCTAATTTTTCCAGTGCTATTTCAAAGATCAGTTGATGATATTCGTTTGGGTCTATTTCTGGGCTTTCTATTCTGTTCTGATCTGTTCCAGTGTATGTTTCTATTCTTTCACTAATACCATCCTGTTTTGATTATTGTAGCTTTTCAGGTTTTATTTAGGTAAAATGCACAGAACAGTACCTGCCCTTAGTAAGGACTATGTGGTATTATTACCTTATACTCATGTGTAAGATAGAGTGGAAATTAAAGTGTTGATTAACATTCTGAACTGGACTCTTAATTTTTGAAATGAGACTATATTTTGTTACGTAAAGAGACTGTGGCAGTGTCTATTACCCAAAAATGAATAGAAAATTCTTGAGACCCACTAAGTTTTTGCATAGCGCAGGGGCAAAGCTTCATTCACTGAATTGTTTCAAAGGGCATTGGGGATACAAAAATAAAATAAAATTTTAATGAAATCCCATTCAATGGGGCTAGTCAACATGTGTGTTCAACATATAAATATGTTAGAACTCATATAGCATTTAAATAGTTACTTCATAGATTTGGGTTAGCATGGATCAAATCGTGTGCTCTCAAATATTACAACTATATCCAGCAAGCAAATACTTGACATGTATCATAAAATATAACAGTTAAATTATAAGTATTAATTCTATCTTCTGGCACCACATTTTGGAAAGAGTTATGTTGTATTTCCTTTTTTTAGTATTATATTGTTATAACTCAGATAAAATATAAGAAGGCCCAAATAACATTTATATTTTCTTTTCTTAAAAAGTATAAACTTTAGGTTGCCTTAATAACATTTCAGTCTATTAATTACCAACCATTTCTCAGTGTTTGTAATTTTTCCAAACGGTGGGTCTAAATACATCAATTATGCCTTACATTATATAGCACAATTATTATTTAAGGTATTTTCTATCTCTTATGTAATTTTATGTCTGAGACAAAATTATAAGGTGCACTGGTCCTATGCACTTTTGCTGCAGTCCGAGGATGTCATCACTGGTACCCTTGTGAGCTGCTTATGTAACTCCTCTGTTGCCTATAACTGCCCTTGTCCAGTAGGAACAAGGTCAGCCATTAAGAACTGACCAATAACATTAAAGTAGCTCAGAGACTGTTAAGCATTTGCCCAGTAACCTGTCTGATTAGTTTACATCTTTTAGGTTTGCATTTCAAAAAAGAAAGATATTGTTGGAATTCACCTCTTTGTGGAAATAAACCTGTTTGGGTGAGAGTGACTAGTTAACCTAGACCAGAGGTAGGCTAACTTTTTCTATAAATATTTTAAGCTTTGTGCCATACAGTCTCTTTTCAACCATTCAATGCTGCCATCATAGCATGAAAGCAATCATAAATAATATGTGAACTAATGAGCTGAGTTCTTACAAAACTTAATTGATAAAAACTGCCAGCATCTGGCCTGCAGGCTATAGTTTGCTGACCACTGGCTTAGAGAGTAGAATGTCCACTTCAAACTTTTCCTTTTTTTGGAAGTAAGTGGAATTAAATAAATGCTAGTAGGCAACTTATAAAATCTAGCGTGGAGTAGTAATTACAATGGATACTTTTGCCATCTGTCTGTCTGTCAGGAGTCCTTTCAGAAAACTTCCCAAGTACCAGAATTTTATCTGAAATTTTTCAAGAATAAGAGAGAACTAGTATCAAATGCCATCTTGTCTTTCCAGAGAAGGGATCAAAAGAAGGGCCATTCTATAATGGTGCAAATGAGCCACTAGAATCGATTCACCTCTGACTTGCAGACAGTGGCCCCATGCTTAGCAATGGCTCACCATTTCAGAGGGAGCCTCTAGTGATTCGATTATCTAGGGCATTGCAGAGGAGCAAGATATAAACATACACGCAGAGATTAAAAAAATAGTTCATGTATCCAAGCTTGCACACTTCTCTCATAGGAGAGACTCTAGCCTGTCAGTAACGGCTTATTTATTCTTGCTTTAGAATAAACTACCTAATTTCCTAGCTCTGGTTGGATCCTAATAGGCAAATTAGTAAGAGAATAAGAAAGCTGCTGCTGGAGGCTCACAACCTGAAAGTAAAGGAGGACATAGCCTGAAAAAGACATAATTCAAACCCCCCAGCCTTGTAGTCATTTACTGCTGGGATAAACAGTCCTCACGTACAGATTACTGCTATTGATTTTGGTGGAGATAATTATGAAATATGGACCAGATCAATCAGAAACATTGTGGAAATAGAGGGATATGGGCATATGTGTGTTTATGAATAGACGTTTCTCAAGCTCAGTGAAATTGACTGAAGTAATGACTTAAATGGATATGAAAAAGAGCAATTTTTTTCTGGGGAAATATTCACCAATTGTTTAGCAGCTCAAAGTATGTGGGGATAAGTACTACATATATTTCCCGGAGACAAAGGTGGACAATGGTCCTTTGGAATTATAAGACAAAATGAGATTAGGAGTCTAACTGATCTTGAGACTAACATGAAAACCTTCATCACATCCTGTCTACTGTCTTAAGAAAGGGGAGAAAGACATCCAAATGTGTAATAGCTTTCCAAAAATGATTCCAATCCAAGTGGCTAAAATTATTAATAAAAAAAAGTCTTGGCACTTAAAGGAGTAAAATTATTTGAAACACTTCATTTCACAATGATGTTGAATAAATAAAGCATCACTCTCCTTAAGTAAGGCCAGGTGTAGAAACAAATTAGTTTTTTTTTGCTGAATGTTTTGGAGATTTGTACTTGCATAGGATTGTTTCCATATAGTAGAAAGCATAGTGGGGATGTGACTATTATTTGGTAATTGTGATCAATATTAAATACCCAAGAATAATTCGTCCTCTCATGAATCAATTTCATGCAAATTTTTAAGCTTAGGTGTCTAATACCGATACAATTAACTGAATAACTGCCAAACATCTTTCTTTTTCCTATGTAGACAACATTTATATTGCTAGGAGATTATCTGAGATCCTTAAGCAATCTAAGTTTTCCAATCTTGTTGCCAAGAAGGATTGACTAAATATTTCCTACTTTTTAAAAAAATTTACCTGTTACTCAGGTTTGACTCTTGCCTGGTTTCATGTTTCTTTCTCTCCTTTTTAATGTAATAAATAAAATATAATAGATATAGAAGAAGACTCATTTGTACCCATCCCCAGTCCCACTACCCTCTTTCTTACCCCAGAGGTAACCTTTATCCAAATGCATGTTTTTATGTTTTTGTGTATGTATTTTAATTGCTATGTACTATTCCAGTGCATGAATAAGCCACAATCAATTATCCATTTATCTGTTGATGGACATTTGGGTTATTATATTGGTATAAACAATAACGAAATCAACTTTGCAATGTTTGTTTTCATGTACATGTATCTAGAAGTAGTATTTCTGGGTATGTTTATCTCCAAACTAGCTGTTACTACAAAATTGCTCTCTGCTGTGGCTGTACCAATGCACAGTTCTGACACTGTGTGAGAGTTCTCATGTAACCACATCTTCAACAAACTCAATATTATCGGGCTTATAATTTTAAAAATTTTGCCATTCTTACAGTATTGAAACTGACGGATTTTATTTTAATTTGCATTTGCTTGATTGCTAGTCACATCGAACATCTTTCTATATATTTTGCTTCCTTCCTGTGTTAAACACCATGTAGACAAGAGAGAATGATAATGAGTTGGGATGCCAGAGGATTCTATGGCTAAGAGTCGAATTTTTCAAAAAATGAAGGAAGTGATTACAATTTGAGGAGATGTCAACAGTGAGGAGAGGGAGAAGGTGTTAAGAATCTCTCAGGATCAAGAACATGTGAACGATGGTTTGGAAGTGGCACTGAGGACCCAAAAGACCTCTACCAGAAGGATGCGGGGCTGCTTCCGGAGGGCTGAAATGGCAGGGGGCCAGAGAGTTTCCACAGGAGAGAGCCAGGTTTTAATTTAAGGCAGGAGAAGAAGTAGAAGATGCAGGAGATTTGCTGATTGTAGATTGGGAGGTCCATGGACCCAGTTGAAGGGTTTGTGAAGGAAGGAATAAGTCAGGATTAGGCAGAAAGGAAGCAGTGTGGAGATAAGAGTTTGGGGATAATGGGTGTGAGGCATGATGGGATTGGCCCTGACATTCTTTCCAAGGAGGGTAGAAACCTGTGCAGTGGGATGGTCCTCCCTGGACGGTATGACAGCTCCCAGGGAGAGTGATTGGGCTTGTGGTTCTTACTCATTTGTGGCCGCCAAGAACCTAACGTGGTGTTTTCGTTTATGTCAACAGCTTCCTATGCTTCCTGTGCTTTAAGAGGCCCAGCTATCCACAACCGGAATCTAGAGACGGAAGCACTTGATAATCTCTGTTTCTAGAGTAACATTCACAAAGAAATTCAGAATTTAGAAATAAAATTCACTAAGGAGCTACCTTAAAAAATATTTTAAAAATATTTCTGTTTTAGCTGTATAAATATGAGTTATTTTCTTTTTGGTTTAGCCTTTATCAAAAACGTCACAGGAAAATATTATGATTATTTAAACGTGGCTTTCCACTGGGATTACCTTCTATGCAAACATCGGTTCTGAGTGAGTTGTGGATTTTTTGGCTTCATGTACTACATAAAGTAGAATGTGTTTACTTTATGAACATTAATCTACAATTAAAGGGATCTATTTTGGGTTGTTACTAGGAGTACTCTTGATGCTTATAAAAAATCAAATTTTATACATTTTACTAAAATTTGATGCTAGTGAAAAAAATGTTTTCTTCTGTTGTGTCACACAAATTTGTAACAGCAAGGCAATTGCAGCATTAAAAAATACCAAAATCATTAATCATCTAAATCAATATAGTACTCATAATTCTTGGAAATTAGTGAAGACTTTTCAAATTTACCAAGAGTCAGTGATGAGTTTAGACAAAGAAATTAAGGCTGGAACCTATTTGGCCCAGTGCCCTATGTCACATCGGATGGTGGGAAGATATATCCTGCTCCTAGATTTTGCCTGTCACCACGTGGCCTCTTGTCTTGAGTGTCTGCCACCTGTGCCCAGATTGAGAAAACAAGTTTCTTGTAATTGCATCTATTTAAATACTTAAATGTGTATTTAAATATTCAAATTTTTGGTTTAGTAAAAAAACTATTGTAAGAAACTGGAGAACCATCATTTGAGAAGAATAGGTCTTACTCCAGCTTATATGCAATTCTGCCCATTAATTTTCCTCTATTTACACCATGCAATTGGTTTTTCAGTTTGTAACATCTCAAAGAAATGAAATTTCCCACTGAAGTAAGCATGCACCTAGCTCACACCTTCAGGTCAGTTCAGTCAGTCTGTACTCAAGGCCTGGACAGTTAGCTAGAGACAAGGTAGCATGCTTCTAGAACACTACAACTTGCTAACATTCATCCACTCAACAAACATTCAGTGAGTGGCCGCTATATGCCAGCACTATAGAAATGTTGGGGATACAGCAGGGAATAAAACTCTCGTGAATACCTGTCTTCAAGCTCAAATTCTGTGCCGAAATGTATCTGAGCAGAGAACCTGCTTCCTGGTCTTCTCACAGCATCCTAATGCTTCCAATTCTTTTCTCTGGTCACAAGAGAACTTTCACTTTGTTTCCCTTGAGAACCCTTGTCTGTCAAGGGATCCCTAAAGAGCCAAACGAAGGCTGACCGAGAGTTGCAGATGTCATGGGGGATGTGACTGGTGTAGAATGCAGACTTAACCATCAGAGATAACGTTCTCCTCTTCCTAAACATGTTCTGCTTTTGACAGCTTGCCTAGTGCCATTTCTCTCTGCCAGATCCTGGTTCCTCGATGCCCTAGCACAGTTTTCCAGTCCCTTCATCATGTCTCATCCAGGCATGTCACTTCTTAACTCTGCTTAGTGTGTCTTGGGTATGTTTGTGGAGCTCTAAGAAAGGAGTACCCCACCCAATCCCTGCCTTCTAAGAACATAGTTTTATTGAAGATTTAAGACATTTGAGATGTGATCATAAAGAAATGTGTCTGAATTAGAAAAATGTTTTCAGCAATGTTAACATTATAAAACTATGTATATATGAATGCTGTATAGTATATAATTTTTTTCATCAAATTGACTATATTTGGTTAGATTCATAAGTTCTAATATACTTTTTAAAATCAGTTATATGGTAATTGGGAGTGCAATAAATTTTGAAACTAAAGCAAGTTACTAAATTTCTGTTAATATACAAAACAAAGGATGGTATGAGGCAAGACATAATCAAGTGGTGTAAAGAATGCTATGGATTCTGGTAAAGGTGTCATGAGTGTGGGTTCCAGTAATGGGGGAAGACTCACAGATGTTTTGTGTCCTAAGTTTGGCCTCGAAGGAAGGATAGGATCTGGACTGGGGGCGGAGTAGGAAAGAGTAGCAGGCAGGTGGTGTAACCCAGGTGATGTGTCCACTGAAGCCCTAGTTGGTTCTGTCCTGCCCCATTTTGGTGAGAGGGAGAGTGATCCCTTCATACTGTCATTCCTAACCAAGGCACCCAGGGATGGGACCTACTTTTGGGTGTGGGAAGATTGGTGCTTTTGGATTAGTATCTAGAACCAAGGGACTTCAGGTTTTCTACAGAGGGGGTCTGTGGGAGGAAAGATGTCCCACTGAGAAGAGCCATTGGATGTTAAATGGCTGACTGGTGATGATGAGAGATGGGAGTCATTGGTTGGAAAGAGTTAGTTTCCTGTCAGCTCTTAAGAAATGATGACAAACATTGTTTTACATGCAGAACCAAGATTGCAAGAAAGTAAGTGAAATCTGGAGGCACCAAAAATGAGGAGAAAACTAAAATTCAGATCAATAAGCACCTAAACTGTGTTGAGGGTAGGGTTGAGGATTTGGGGGTTGCCAGTTTCTGTAATCTGGGGATTTGTGTTTTAGTATACATGTGGGGTTAGACAATGAGTCTTTGGTCTAAACTAGGAGGGAGTGCGAGTTGGACCTGAGACCCCTGCATAAAGACAAGATATTCAAAGGTCCTTACCATCAGTAAAAGGACAAACTAAGAAAAAAATTAATTGGTAGAGAGGCAGCAAGGGAGCCTATCTGTTATGGGCAGAAAAAAGAAGTGTTAATGACAAGCTTGCGCTTTATACTGGCTTGGGATTTGAATTTATGCTATCAGCTAAGAAATTAACATAAAATTTGTTCCTTAATACCCTGACAAGAGGGGATGCAAAAGGACTCTGGAGGGGCAAATCCTTAATATAGTTTGCACAGAATTCCCATTGATAAAACTCTGCTGAAGATGAACTCACAATTCAAATTTAGGTAACAGCACATAAAATGCAATGTTTCTTGTGACCTTGGAATTTTAACAGGACCCCAAAGGCTGAGAACAGCATGTGTCAGATCACCTATGAAGATCAAGTGAGACTTGTGAACTGATTTTTGACCTGCCTTCAGAGTAGGTAAGGATAGGCTCGAATGCTGATTAGGAGGAACTCCTGAGTGAGGACTTCTTTAGAGATAGAGAGTTGTAGGTATGCTAGGTGTTCTCTCCCATTCTCTCAGTCAAATGGGAGTGGTGGGTCAAATATAACCACTCAGAAAGTTTTTCTGTATCCTCTGGGATTTAGGAGATGTAGGAACTGATTTCTTATTTATGGTTGGTAATATATAACAGCAAGAGGCTGTCCTGATGCCCTTAGGCAGAGTGAGGATAGGTGGCTACAGTGGGAAGAAGTAACATTTCCACTGAATGGCGTTAAGGGTGAATGTTCTTGTCAGCCAGATGTGGATACTTTGGAGGGGAGACTCTGAGAAAAGGTTTTACCTAGAGAAGTGGTATGATTACAGCAGGAAGATTTTGGATATAGACCCCAAAAGCCAAAGATTCGGGGTTCTCCTGAGCGGCCGCTAGTGAAGGGTGGCTCGTACCAGGAAAATGCAGATGTAGACTCGCAGAAGAGAAGATCTCGGAGGAATGCAGAGAGCATTCCAAGAGAGAAAGAAAAAAGAAGTCGGCCATGTGCCACAACCTGAAGCCACCAATGTCATATTACCACTGTACCAGTCAAGACTCCCCCAAACCTTTGGACCCCAGGTTAACTGGGTTAACTATAATCCTTGATCCATGACACACTTATCATATTCGTTATTAGTCTAAGCATGGCCTGCTTGTGTGTTTATTTTTTAATAATGTGATGAGAACCTGTGAAAACACCACCCCAAACAAAAACCAGGACCTTGGTAACAGTCTAAATCTAATGGTGTGGTTCTCCCATCCCCTTCCCCTGCCTCCCTCAACTCAAAGTAGTCACCATTCTAAATCTTGTGTTCAATATTCCCTTGTTTTATTTTTCTCTGAAATAACTTTTTGAGGTGTAGTAAACAGACATAAAAGTGCACAAATCTTAAGTATACAGCTCAATAGAATCAAAGTTGCTCTTTAAAGACACTAATGAAATAGACAAAATTCTGGCAAAGCGTATTAAGAAAAAATGAGAGAACAAACTATAATGGGAATAAAAAGGGAACAAAACTATAGATCCAGTGGATATTTAAAAAAAAGAGAACATCTGTGAACAATTTTGTGCCAATAAATTTAAAATATGAAATAGAAAATTATCTAGAAAAATATAATTTAATAAAACTGACTTAAAAAAGAGAAGACTGGAATAGATTTAAAATTACAAAAGGAACCGAATTAGTAGTTAAAAATATAACATCCACCTCCCTGAAACAGACAAACAACAAACAAAAATGCATGAAACCCAGAGGATTTTATGGATGACTGCCAGCAAACATAGAACATACAATACCATTGTTATAGGAACTTTTTCAGTGATTCTGCGCTTTCATTTTGGGAATCACTTTGATTTGAGGAGGAAGTTGAACCATGGCCATATGAACTTAGACATGGCCTATTTTAAATTTTCAGTCCTTCAAAAATAATATCATGGGATCTTAGGGAGATGTAAATGAATTTTTGGCTCCTTAAAAATTTTCGTAAACAAGTAATTGAGCCACAGTTTTAGTAAAAATCGGTACAGGATACCTCAGAGGAACACGTTTCTTGGTTTGAAAACAACAAATGTTCCAGATCAATGTGTCCTTTGTTAGACAACTTTACTAATCAATTCATACCACTGGCTTCTGAAGCTAAATATTTACAAACTGCATAGAAATTACTGGGAATCAGCTGTAGGGCCTAATTGTGTCATAGTGGCCTCTTCCTTGGCAGTTACAGTATTTTGAGAGACATAATTCAGCCCAAGTTATATCTAAATCCACATTTTAATGAGCCCTACTATGGTAGGATTCTGCTGTGTTTTCTTCAGAATTTAGATTTTGCCTAATTATTCTATTTCATTCTTTTGCATTTCTTCACTAGCTAACTGCACAGTTCAAGTAATATCACCCTGATTAATTAGTGGTTGTGGATTGTTAACTTGGTTTATGGGTCATCGCTTTCACAAAGATATTTTTTAACTTCTTGTCTAAGCTAACATGCAGAGATTTTTACATGAGCATCCTCCTCTGGCTAAGACAGTCTTGGTACTATAACTCTTCACTCAGTCAGTTATTCAGATGTCTGTGTATTTGTTCATTCATCAGCTATTTGTTTTTCATCTTCTGTTTATCAGGCACTCTTAGGTGCTGGGGACACAAAGATGAATAAGATTTAGGACTTGGCCTTGAATAACTCACAGTCTGGAGAGAGATGTGAACATGCTCATAGATTAATATAATGAATAGGATAAATGCTATCATAGAAGCATAGAAGCAGAAGCCCACGGCTCTGCAGAGGAGGGAAGAAGTAATTCTGCTTCACTGGGGAGATGAATTTTGAGTTGTGTTTTGAAGGATTATAAAGAAGGAAGATTAGTAGCAGAATTAACGAACACAAAGAAATGAATTCCTGAAAGGATGTAGGAATTGCTTAGAAGTTCAGTATGGTAGGAGTATAAAGCACAAGGAGGAAGTTTTGGAAGATGAAATTAGAAAGATATTTTGGGGACCATATTAGTTATCTATTAGTGTGTAAAAATTATCCCCAAACATAGTAGCTTAAAAACAATAAATTATTTCACAGTTTTTCTGGGTCAGAAATTGGGGAACAGCTTAGCTTCATGGTTCTGGCTCGGAGTCTCTCATGACGTTGCAGTCAAGATGTCAGCTTGGGCTGCGATCATCTGAAGGTGTGATTGGCTGTGGAGTCTGGCTCACTCACATGCCTGGCACATCAGTGCTGGATTTTTTGCAGAAAACTTCAGTTTCTCGTCTCATGGACCATTCCAGAGGGCTGCTTAAGTGTCTTCATGACCTGTCAGCTGGCTTCTCTTAGAGCAAGTGATCCAAAAAAATTTAAGGCAGAAGCCAGAATGTCTTCTATTACCTGGCCTTCAAAGTCACCTATCATCATTTCTCAATATCTTAATGGTTACATAGGCAGCCTTATTCAATGTGGGAGGGGCCTATGCAAAGGCGTAAATATCAGAAGGCAGAATCATTGGGGGTCATCTTGGAAGCAAGCTACCACAGGGGCACACTGTGCAGTGCCTTGTGTGTATAGCTCAGGAGTTTGGATTTTTAAAAATAATCACGAGGAAGTCAGTGGAGCTTGTTATTTTGAATAACATTAATGAAAGGAACATATTCACATTGTAGAAAATTTGGAAAGTATACAAAAGTACGAAGAAAAAATACTTATCATCTCACCACCAGAGAGGATCGCTGTTAACATTTTAGTTTCTTTCTTTCCAGTTTTCTCCTTTCATAAGGAGTTTGTACCTTTTTTCTCACTTTTTACTATAATGTAAGCAGCTTTTCATATAATTAAAAAATTAACAGAGTAGTTAAGAAAGCTAAACTGTTGTCTTGAGAAACTTGTGACAGAGCCAATAAGGAGTCTATGAGAGGTAATGAGAGATTAGACAAAATAATGGTAGTAGAGTTAAAGATGAAAGAGTTGGGAGAAATTTCTGAGCTGGAATTCACAAAATTAGGTGACCAATTAGATGTCTGGGGTATGGAAGGAAGATATTAAGGACAACACTAAAATATCTGGAGCACCCAAAAGAATTGTAGTTGGTGGCACGGGTACATGTGGGGTAGTTAAGAGTCTGTCTTTGGAGCATATTGATGGAGGTGCCTGCTGGGCATGTGGGCACTCTGCAAGTGTCCAAAGTTAGAGAAGAAGTCAGTAAAGAGGAAGAAATCAAAGATCCAAGACAAAGAGATGATAAGTGACAGAACATGCCTTAGAGGAGGCTTGAGGGAAAGGGATCCAGGCACATGGTAAAGGGCTACCCTTGGAGAGGATAAGCTTTCAACGTTATTGAGTATCTACCATGTGCTAGGCACTGAGCATATGTCACGTCATTTAATTCTTACAACAACAGTGGGAAGGTGCTATTAGTCTCCTGCAATTGGTATGGAGGTTAGTCTCAGAATGGTTAAATGACTTTTTAGGGTCGCCCAGCTAGTAAGTAATAGACCTAGGATTCAAGTATTCAAATCCAGGAGAGTGTAATAAAGTGTAAAAAAAAACTGACTTCATTTTTGATGTTTGACTACTAATAACTTTTAAGCCTCACTACTCCCCATTCCCATTATGCCCCCACATATGGGAAAACTGATAAGAAAGGCTGGGTGTCCCTTCTTTGATGCTGGTGGGAAGTTTAAACCACACAAGGCCCAGCCCACGCAGGAGTGCCCTCACATCAGCCCCAACCTCTAATCACAATAACAGTCAAATCCTCTCCCTGCTCTCTCCAGCCATTTTTGGACCTTCTTGGAAGCTTGCCCTACTCTTCCCAGAAAGTCTCATTATGTGAGTAAAAAACTTTTTCATACCCTTTTGGTGTATGTGTGGCAGCTTCAATCTCGACATTTGAACCAAAGTGGGGGAAGGGGGGTGTCCATCCTCCTGTGTGGGGTAATCGCAATAACTTGTACTGTGAACAAGATGTTCAGGAGATCACCACCACCACCAGGGGGCTTTCTTCTCTTCCCATGACAGAGAGGTGTAAGGTTTCTTCTTCTGAGACAGAAGTTAAAGAAGGAAGGATGGACGCATTAGTACACAGGTTTAAGGAGGCAGTGAAGCAGGAGATAAGGCTGTTGGAGCAAAAGAGGAGAGTGGAGATTTGGTGGGCTTTAGCAAGTCGGTGAGGCTTGTACACTTGCTGGGGGTGGGGAGACACAAAGAATTGACACAGAAGAAATGAGAGGCTGCAGGGCAGCACTGTGATTCACCAACACCTTTGGTGGCTCTGATTTGCATGGATGTGTAATTTTTATCTAGTAGTGAACTGCAGCTTGGGAGAATAATCTGCACATACTTTTAAGCTTTCACAGACACCCTGAAATTCACCTAGGGGATCAAATACTGCAGGTTAACAGCCCCTCTGCCTGGGGGGACTCCATGAAGTTGAAGAACAGGTTTAGTTGGAAAAAGATGCTGGGGGAGAATAGGTGATTATACTTAAAGAACAGGGCTATACGTTCTGTAGACAGAGCAGCCATCTCCAGGTGTGGCCATGGGAGCAGCTGGCTGAAGTGGAGAGGGTGGGAAGGTCATTGGAGACAAGCAACCCAGGTGCTCAAGATCCCAAGGGTCAGGGTGTTAGCTGACCCAACTACACAAATGTTGAAGATACCCAAGGTGAGCAAGAATTGGGATGAAAAAACGAGACCTAAAAACAAGACCATGGCCAGGAGGTGATGATGGAGGAAAAGTGGGCACCACTGAATGTCACAGGCCTTAAAAGAAGAAGAAAGGGCTTTGAATGAGAGCAAGAGAGCTGGATGGACACAGGAAGTCTGGCACCAACAGAATATCAATCCTTGAGCATCCTTCTCTTGGGATTTTCTCTGAAAATCCCAGTTTTAGTTAAAGGGGGTGTATTAGTTTATTAGGGCTGCCATAACAAAGTACTACAAACTCAGTGGCTTAAAACAACAGAAATTTATTCTCTCCAAGTTCTGCAGGCTAGAAGTCTGAAATGGAGGTGTTGGCCCGGCCATGCTCCCTCTGAACGCTCTGGGGAAGAATCTTCCTTGCCTCTTTTAGCTTCTGGTGGTTGTGGTCGGCAATCCTTGGCATTTCTTGGCTGTGGCAGCATAACTCCAATCTCTGCCTCCATCTTCCTATGGGCTTCTCCTCTGTGTCTCCTGTGTCTTCACATCTCTCTCTCCTTATAAGGATACCAGCCACAGTATTTAGGGCCACCCTAACCCAGTATGACCTCATCTTGATTTGATTATATTTGCAAAGACTCTATTTCCAAATAAGGTCACATTCACATATACAGGGGTTCAAACTTTGATGTATCTTTTGGGGGAACACAATCCAGCCCACAATAGAATGGAGTAGAAGAGATATTGTGAAATGAGGCTGAGGGAAGAGATGAGTTTGTTTACAACAGAGTGAGTGCTTCACAGAACTAAGCAGAAAGGATTAAACATGGGGTCAGTAAGGGATGATTGGTCAGAAGGCAGAAAGGGGGAAGGGAGAGTTGCAGCATTGATGCCCGTAAGCAGGGATTTCAAACTTGAATGGCACAGGAAAATGTCAGCTCCTGTGAGTGAGTGAGGCAGGCTGGACAGGGAGTATAGTGAATGACCGGGACAGCATGTGCTCAATCTGAAGGAGCAGCCACTGCTCAGCTCCAGCTGGTTGTTGTCACAAAAGAATGGGATTAGAATTAGTATTGCCTAATTTTCCCATTTTCTAAAACAAGCAGTACACCAAGATTTTGTGGCATCTCTTGAATTTCACATGATGGCAGCTAATTTACAAATGTTAATGCATTGTATAGACTATAAACCCCTATGCAGGCTGGGTTTGTACCATGGATGGTCAAGGATCATGTGGCTAGCAGAGGCAGGCAGGACAAAAATGTAGCGCGCAACTCTGGGTTCTCATGGGCATGTTGCCTCTCTCCCTGACTACATGGTAAACCATTACGCTGCAGAGGCTAAGCCCTGGGCAGTGAGAATCACGTGATAGCTTCTGCTGAGCAAACTGCTGGAAATAGATTGTCTTCTCTTTACTAGAGACGATTATGGTCCCTGCCTTCAAAAAGCCTACTGTTCATTTGAGTGGACAACACTGTTGTACCCAAGATGGGCAAACCACCTGTGTAGCCAGAGCCTTCAAGGATGAGAGGATTTAGATATATAAAAGAGGTGGCATCAGGGTATTCCAGGAAGGGGAAACAGCATGGAGACAAGAAGGAGGATGCTGTGTGTCCAAAAAGTGAAGAGCCTATTGTGACTGCAGGATGTCAGGAGATAATGGGAAGGTCTCCCTCTGCTCCAAATTCACTCTCTGTGCCAGGAGGCTGACCTCCATGGACTGAATCAACTAAGCTCCCTTGCCCTTTGGCATCTGGTGAGGTTCAGCCAATGCGAGAACCAGTAAGGGGTAAGAGGAAAGTGAGGTTGGAGGAAATGGAAGTCAGGGTATTTATTGCTCCAGGAGCCCTCCTTGCTGGGCTGTGGGTTGGCAGGGGCTCAACCAGAGGTCACAGCTCCTGTTAGCCCTGGGCAGCCCTCTTCTGAAGCTGTAGGTCTCCTTGGATTTCTGTAAATGCTTGTTCCCCTCACCTTGTCAGGCCTAGGGGTGATGGTAGCTCTCTGCTATCGCTAGCTCCAGGATGCTCCATCATCCCTGGTTTACCTTAACCCTGCCATCTTCTTTGTGAATAGTCCCTTTGTTAAACTCAAAATTATTGTTTGAGTGTGCCATCTGTTTCCTGCTGGGACCTAAATAAATAAATAAACACACACACACACACACACACACACACACACACAGAGCACATATTTATGTCTATATGTCTTACCTACAAATTATATATATATAAAATACATATGATTTACATATATGTTATAATATACAGCTATAATATAGTGTTATATACATATAACATGTATGTCTATATGTTTACATATATAATATATTAAAATGTTATTATATAATATATATAGCATGTTCTTTGATCTCAGAATGTCTTTTATTAGGTTTAATGTTTAACATTGTAAGAACAACCAAAATCTCTGCAGAGCTCCCTAATAGACGGTTCGCCAGCTGATTCTTTCCGCCATCACCCAACGTAACAGGGCGCTCACTCCTAAAATTCTACTCCATCTGTGCCTTTGCTTTCACTTCCCTGGCGGTGTGCTGCCCACAGGGGTCTTCTTGCTACAGCTCACTCACACTCAGCCACATAGAATGCAAAAACAGACTCTAAGAAGATCCCAGTGTAGAAGAATATAAAGGTGCAAAGTGTAATCACGGTAAAATGGCACGAGTGATTACGACAATCAGATCTTTAGCAGTGTACGTGGTTTTAGATCGGATTCACCTTTATGACGTCTACGAGGTGAAAACCAGAACTATTTTCTTCACTGTTTCAATCCCCAAAGAATCAAGGCCTTCCTCCCAAGTTTACCCCTGATTCCAGATCAAAGCTGTGACCTCAGCAGCCCTCTGAACCGTCAAACCTCTGCTTCCATGAATTCCTTGCAGCTTCTAAAAGTGGTTTTCCTTTCATTTTCCACATAGTCCCAGTCAAGACCAACCTCCAAACTAGCGTGACCGTACCCAGCATGACCAAGAATTATGTCAGTGTTTCTAAATCTCATTGGTTCTTTAGTTCAAATAGTGGCATATAAATGAGCAGATCTGCAATCCAAGTGCATTTCCATTAGTTGGACCTCAGTCACATTGGTTCCTCTTGAATTATACAAGGAAACTGGGTGTTGTGAAAGGGAATTGTGCTGGCCTGTAACTACATATGATGTGATTTCCATAATTGTGGAATCCATTTATTGTCTCTGGATCTCAATTTCCTCATCTGTAAAATGGAAGGAATAGAGAAGTAATTTTTCAGTGTTCACTTTTGTCAAACAAAATCTATGTAAAACAGGTCTATGTATTTTTCAGTGCACATTTATAACATTTACACATTATAAAGTCGGTCAATGATAATAATGAATTCTGTTTTAATAAATAGACAAATTTAAATTGGGAGAGGTGGTGGTGGAGAATGGGTGATGGATGCAGTCTTAGATGAGTCTCATTTCTGGCAAATTTAGACTTTTGACTGCAGAACCCCTCCAGCACTCCCCACAGAATCCTAGAGTTCTGAGAACCCAGTTGGATAACCACTGGGCTGGGAGGTCTTTGAGACATTGCTACTCCGAGTGTGATCCGCAGATGGCAACATCAGCTTCCCCTGGGAGCTTGTTAGAAATGCAGAATTTTAGGCCTCACCCCAGACCCACTGAGTCAGAATCTGCACTTTAACAAAATCCTTGGGTAATTTGTTTGCTCATTAAAATTTGAGAAGCTCTGATTTGGAACAGGTTCTCAAACTTGCCTGCACATTAGAATCACACAGTGCTTCTTAAGCCTTAAGTCTTCTTAAATCTTAAGGATCTCATTATTCTGAGATCATTTCCAGCTCTGAAATTCCCACAAGTTTAATATCTAGCCTGATGAATTGGGGGTAGAATAAGAGATTTTTGTTAAGTACACGACTAGTTTGATCATTTAGTCCTGCCTTCTTTAAATCTAGAGGTTGGTGGGTGAACTAGATAGGAAAGGAAGTCAGTGATTTAGAAATGTATGAGCCACCTTTATTGTCTTTATTATATACCTAGATAATCCCTAGGACATTAACAATGACATCTTGGTAACTTTATAGAATGTATCAAAGAAATATCCTAAATATCAAAGTGTTTTCTGTGGTGAGGGAGAGGGGATAACCCTTGAATGACCACATCTTGGACTTTCCACTTTTACTTTTACTCTGATTAGCTATTTGAAAGTAGCTATCATTACTCAATGCACTTTATTTCAACAGATCTACTTCCTCAAAAAGTAATGCCTCTGTGCTTTTGGTCTAGATCACAGTGTGGTGATGAGCTGGGATTCACATATTTCACTGTGCGTATGAGAATTGGGCTTCTAATGAAGGCTGTCTTGTCAATCAGAGGAAGCATCTGTAATTATCAGTCTTTTTGATATGAGAAAAGTCCTTACTCTTTTCTATTTCTTTATAATTTCTACTGTAAACTATAACACAGATGCAGCCTATGAATTTGATAACATTTAAAGCCCCTCTCCCCTCAATTTTTTCCCTTTGTAGAAATTATATGTATATAAAAGCTGAACAGAAAGTGTGATGACTGATGAAAATAGCTATTTTTACCTAAGCCAGAAAGCTATTCCCAGCAGAATTATTGTTGGCAGGAAAAATGAACTTTTCTCTAGGGATGTCACTGACATGGTTAATACACGCTGTTGGATGTCTTCTGAGGCAGCACATAAGGCTCCAGATGAATAAAAGGAACCAAGGTCTATTTATCAGGTTCACGTCTAGTTGACAGCAGATTTTTCAATCTTAAATATCAAATGAGTGAATAAAATATAATGATCTAACTACAAAATGGAAGCTACCACGTTTGATAGAATGAGAAATGCAGCAACTGACCTTTCATTTGAAGGCAACTTTGTCTTGGTGTTTGTGACATCAGATCTGTCTTTATTATGGTGTTTCAAACACACTGTCCTTCACTGAGGAGGGAGTCAATTACCATCTGGTTGTTGGATGACAAGCTGGCCGTGATTTTGATTAAACATAGGCCAGGAGGTTAAAAAAGGTGAAACTATTCCATAAAAACAAAACAAAACAAAACACTGCATATAAAAACTAATCAAATGACATTGACAACATGGTGATACGATGGAATGTTTGTCAGTATGAATTTGGGAAGAGTCCCAGCTCTATCAGTGAAATTTCTCCTGTTCCTCCAACAGCATTTGTATATCCAACTACCAGTGTGTTACATTTTCTGGGTTTTTTTTTCTTTTAAAAGTTATACTCAATGTCCAAACATTGGGCGTTTCCTTTTTGCTGGGTAAATGAGATCCATAGAGCTGCAGTCTAAGAGGCTGTATTTGTATTTACTAAAGAGATTAACCTAAGATCAGAGGGAAAGCATAGGTCCTCTCTTCTCCTGAGGGGCTGAATGCAGATCCCCTGTCTCTGTAGGAGGAATGGGAGATAAAGCTTGCCCAGGAAGGCTTGAGGCACTTCAAGGGTTGAAACAGCAGGAGCTGTGTGTCCATCAAAGGAAAATGTAACCAAAACATTAGAGAAGAGGTATTTTTCAAGATGGGGATGACTCTGGCTGAGAATGACCACTCATCTTCAGTTTAAACTTCTATGGATTCCTGTTGAGGGGCAGACTTTTGAATAATAAAATAACTGATCTAAACCATCTGTCTTAAAAACACTCTGCTTGCCTGAAGAGACTACATCGTGCCCTATTAGGAAGCTCGAAACTGTACTCGAAGCCAGATTCATGGCTGGTTACAGATCTATCTGAAAGCTTTAGGATTTCCCCAAGAAACCCTGTTTTTGGAGGAGTTGCCTAAAATATACACAAAATGTGCCAGGTACAGCAAAAGTACTTTCTGTTGTTCTCTCTAAAATGCGAGCCACCAATTACACTTCCTTCTACCTCTCTCTTTGCATCAACACACACTTTCCTTTTGATCGAATCCTTAGCTTCTTGAGGTCAGGGACTGTGTATAGGGCACTGTCCTTGGGATACTAAGGTAAGGAACACAGACCTCTTTTGTGCCCTCACAGAGCTTACAGTCTGACCTATAGTGCTTAGTTCCTCATATGGCTCAATTTTGCTGAATGGATGAATATATATTTATACAGGTGACACGCATTTGCCCAGATAGCAGCAGCCTGATGTTGAGTTAATGAAAACAGTTATATTCATAGTAAATCTGAATCACAGTCCTTTCCAGAAAAATTACTTGCTTCTCATTTCACAGTCCATGAGGGGTATCTAACAGCCTTATGAGAGACCTATAGAGGTCTTCTGCATTTGCGGGGTCTCATTGTCACTCTAGTATGACTTACTTTCTAGTCCCTATGATTAACACTGACTCTCGTGTGACTTTTAGTCTCACTGATTTGGGTGGTGTTCCAGATGTTGTCTCTTCCAGTCATTGCCAAGATGTGAAGAATACGTCCCCTGCCTATTGATGTCAAAAAACTGGAGCCATGCACATCAATTTCTGACTAGTCCATAGGTTGTTGAGTGCTTTCATTTGACTTGTTTTTGGTGTATTCCAGCTCCACTCATCACTTTTACACATGTAACTTCTGTTTCATATTAAAAATGGACGCTTGTCTTGCTGTAGAACTCCAAATTTTCTCCTCTGAGAGTGAGTTCCTTGTCCATCTGGTATACCACCTAGAAATTTTTTTTAAGAGGTAGCAATCATTCCTCGTTATTTAGGATGCTTGACTCTGAGGACAAGATGCCAACACCAGTGCATTTAATTACCGACTCTACCTTGAGCTCACTGGACTCCTGGGCAGAGACCTGCTTGACATCACACTAGATATGCATTAGTCACTCTGCGACATTCTCTACACATGTACGCATACACATATTTTAAAGTCTCCAATTATCAAATGCCATCTGTAAGAAACTAATGTTGAAATTAACTCAAATAATTGTTTGAGAATCCAAACCCTCCTCCTGCCCCCCACTTCGAGGACGATCACTCCATTAAGAATCACTATGCTAAGGTTTCTAATTTCCTCACCTAATTTACAAATCCAATGGGCATTTTTTTTCCAGTCCTTGTTCTACTTAATCCAGTCTTTGTTTTACTTGACTGGTGGCATTTCACACTTCTAAGTACTTCCTTCCTGAACTTGGACCTTTCTTAGCTTTTGATACACTACTTTCTGCTGGTGGTTTTCCAACTATTCTAACATCCTCTGCCAGTATCCGTCTTCCTTTGCACTTTCTGTAAATGCTGGTGTTCCTTAGGGTTCCATCCTTGATTCTTCTTTTCTTATGCTATATACGTCATTTGATTAATATATTTGGTTGATCTCATCACTCCTAGGGCTTCACACTTTCATCTTTATACCAATGTTTTTATTGATATATTATACCAAGCTATATTTCCAGATCTTTCTCTTGAGTGCCAGACCTGAACTTCAAAGTGCCCAGTAGATATGTTCACTTAGATGCCTATGAGCATCTAAAATGGACATTATAATGAATATGTCCCAAATTGAACTTGTTTTCATGATATTTATCTTTCTTCTACATTGCCTACTTTAGTTAAAGTTATGCCATCTGTGTTCTGGTTGCTCAAGCCAGAAGCTTCAGAGTCATCTTAGATGTACTCCTCCCTCTCACTACCTTCAAAATCTCAAAATTCAAATCCTGTTGAGTGTATTTAGCTTCTCAAAACCGGCCCCTCTTCTCCATCCTTGAAGCCACTTCTTGCCATTTCTCAATGGTGGCTTCAAAAATTGCCATTTACCTGTCCTCATATATTTGGGCATTTTTTTCCCCTGTCCCTTTTCCCTGCTGCAATCAGAGTAATATTTCTCAAATGCAGATTTGATAATGACTCCTGCTCAAAATTGTTCAGTGCTTCCCTACTTACAATCAGATAAAGATTAAACTCCTTGACCTGACCCACTAAGACGTTTCAGCATCTCCAGCTTTTCTCTCTTTCATCCCTCCCACATACGCTATGGCCCAGTCACACTGAAATTCCTGCTGCCTCCTGAACACTGCCTTCTTGCACATGATGCTGCTTCTTCAAATTTCCCTAAAAACTCTGTGGATTGAAGTGTAACCCAAGATGGTAGGTGTGGTCATTATCAAACGTAAGTGGGAACTTCTGAGGATGCCACACAGAAAAGAAAGAATATACTACAGCAGGTTGTGTAATGCTTACTTATTCCTTGTAGAAGCAGATGGAGTCTTTTCCAGGATATAAGAGAGTCTCTAGGACGGTGAAGATGTGAGGAATCTTGTGGGCGGTCAGACACAGAGAAGATGGAGCTCTTGACAAAAAAGGAAGATAGTCTGCAACTCTGGGGCCTGCAAGAGGCAGTGTTCAGAATACCAGAAAGTCTTATGTTAAATTATGGGGTTTCTGAGTCAGGATTTCACCAATGAGCATAACAGTTTCATCCTGAAATTGAGGGGTGGATCTGGGATTCAGACAAAGAAGAAATTATTTTTCTGATAACTAAGGGATATGACTAATAATAATAACATTTAGGATTTTTGAGTATTTATTCATTACTAAGCAGGGTTCTAAGAGCTTTATATCTAATCATTTAATCTTTACAAAATTATGAAATAGGTACTATTATTAGACCCTTTTTACAGATGAGAAAATTGAGGCACAGAAAAGTTAAAACAATTGCCTAAAGTCACAGCCCCAGGTGTAGAACCAGGATGAGAACCCAGCACTCTGCCCCTGAGCCTGTTCTCTTAAGCAACTTAGGCCAGGGATGCAGTCAGAAATGAAACCAGGAGGAAGAGTTTGGACCAGAGAAAGAGCCTACAAAAAGAGAGGATTTTTGACCGCTCACTTGTAACTTGCTGCATGAATGTACACACATATACACACACTCACACATACACGCTCATGCACACACACATGCTCCCACACAGTACACATGTGCACTCATGTATCCACACACACATAGAGGTGATAAGGGGGACACCTGGGTTTTGCCTTTGAAGAAATCCTCTCATTATTTCTAGTAATAGCCTCTGAATGTTACCCTAGCAAGCCAAAATAGGAACAATGTGTCAATTGCTTTCATATTTTTTCTCATTTATGGCTAATTTTTTTTAGTTTAAAGCTAAATATAGGTTAAAAATGACAATTCTGAAATGTAGTAATTTTTGTCCTAGCTATTTATAGTACACTTTTGAACAGATAATTAGAAGATAATTTTAAAATACAAAACTAATGGGAGAAGGTGGCAGATAATTTGGTCTGATGATGTACAGAGCCACATCAAAGAAAGCACTGAGTGCTTCCAGCCTGAATTAGAGAACATTATTATTTTTACCTACTGCCCTCTGAGGCGATTTGGAACTCAACACCTTATACTGTTTCAATAGCAACAGCTGTGGAGAAGTTGGGATGATCTGGGATCTAGCTTCTGGTCCTGTCTGTGGTCACACCTTCTTTAAGGATGACAGTTGGAGAGGAATTAACCTGTCTAAACTGCTGTGGGGAGCAGTTATCTTATGTGGGATTTGGTGCTGTTGTGGACTGAAAGTTTGTATCCTCCCAAAATTCATATGTTGAAATTCTAATCCCTAATGTGATGGTATTAGGGGGTGGGGCCTTTGGGAGGTAATTAGGTCATGAAGGTGACGCTTCATGAATGGGATTAGTGGCCTTATAGAAAGAGACCCCAGAGAGCTCCCTCAGCTCTTCCTCTACGTGAGGACACAGCAAGAAGACAGCCATCTATGAATCAGGAAGTGGGCCCTCGCCAGGCACCTTGATCTTGGACTTCTCAGCTTCCAGAACTGTGAGAAATAAATGTTCATTGTTTAAGCCACCCAGTCTATGGTATTCTTGTTAGAGCAGCTCCAACAGATTAAGACAGGTGCTAAGAATCAGAATGCTACTCGGGCAAGCTTAGGCACATGTGGACACTGTTGAAAAGGTACAGAAGTACCTCACTGAATGGAGAGTATGAAGTGCATCCAGCCTTCCTCTTCCCTATCCCTCTGGTGGACTGTGTGTTCTTATGTCTCTGCTCCTCTCTCTGCCTACATCATTGTTCTCCACTTTTGAGAAATGGCTCTTTCATCTTTGCACATATTTGACCTGACTCTAGCTTTCTATCACTTCAGGTGTGTGTCAGAGTCTGACCTGACTCTAAATCTCAGTTCAGAATCCTGGGCGAGAATCTGATGCTTGGGTTAGGTGTCCACTCTTGGTTCAATTAGCTGTGGCTAAGTAGGTGGGCATGACCACCTGGCTGCTCACTTAGTGGGATTGTTGGTACAGACTCCTTGAGAAATGAGACATGGGCAGAGAAAGAGATGGGAGGGAATTAATTAACAGAGAAAGTGATTTGGGCACCTATAATATAGCAGTGATCGTTCTTCCTTGTGTATGTTACCTGAATGCCCCCAAGTGTTAAGAGCAGGTTTGTGTAAATGGGGTCATACTAACATTAGTACCTGAATACTGGTGCACAGAAAGGTCAAAACAATTGCCTAAAGTCACAGACCCATGTGGTAGAGCCAGGATTCAAACCCAGTACTCGGCCCCTGAACCTGTTCTCTTAAGCATCTTGGACCAAGGATGCAGGCAAAAATGCAACCAGGAGGAAAAGTTTGGCCCAGAGAAAGAAACTTGAAGCACGGAAGATTTGTCACTGCTCGCTTATAACTTGCTGTACACACACAGACATACACACACAGATGTACACAGTCTTGTACACACACATGGTCTCAATCTCAGCCCTTGCTGATGCTAAAATTCATCCCTCAAGTATTCCTGGGCATCCCCAAAGGGTGTCTTACCTTCACCCAGGGGTCCAGGTTATTCTTATTTTGAAATCTGCACGCCAACTAGTGCCACTGTGGCTCCAGCTGGTTTGCTTGTGCTGCATGGGCCTCTGCCCCCGTTAGGCCCAGATCCTTGCTGGTTCATCCTGGCCTCTAATGCCATCATGGTATGGGGCAGGAAAATGCTTCCCCTTCTGTATTGCACTTCACTGGGTCATGATGGGCTCTAGGGGATCACGCGGCCCTGCAGTGTTGCTGAGTTTGGTGTAACAGCTCTTTCCTTCTCACATAAGGCTCCTTTCTTCCCAGGGTCACCTGTGCGGCCAGGACAGCCGGGTTCAGAAGAGTTCAAGAATCAACCGCCATCTGAAACCATCTCTCCTTGTGACCGGCTAGGCCTTCTTGCTGATCTGCTCTGCCTGACAAATTTTCTTTTCGATTTCTTCCTTCACCACGGTCTCCATTGCATCTTCGCTTCTACTCCATCATGAACAGCTGAGATGTCCGAACTCCAGTACTGAACACTGTTCAAGCTTTTATTACGAAGAGGCTCCTAGATTCCATGTAAACTAGTGGTTGCAAATAGATACAAGAGGCATGTATGTGTGTGCTAGTTATTACTAACTCCACAAGATGGACTTGTATGTGTCAATTGAGACTCCTGATACCCATAACTTGCCAGATTTTGTCTCAGAGATGCGTGGGACTTCTAGCTTCCCTACAGGCTGTGTACAAATCTCTCACACACACCACAGTCCTTTACTGGTGGTTGATAGTGCACCAATATCCTTTAGACATGGAGTTTTTTATCTGGATTTGTGGACCCTTAGGGAGTCCATAAGTGAGTACAGTCATGTGTCGCTTAATGATGGGGATATGTTCTGAGAAATGCGTTGTTAGTCGTTAGGCAATTTATCATTGTGTGAACATCATAGAGTATACTTACACAAACCTAGATGGTACAGCCTACTACACACCTAGGCTGTATGGTACTAATCTTATGGGACCACCGTCATAAATGCAGTCTGGCATTAATCAAAATGTCATTACTTGGTGCATGACGGTACTAGGAGTCTGTGACTATTGGTCTCTAAACACTCATGCATTTAGAATATATTTAATTGTAATATTGCTCACAAAACAAGGTTCTGATCAGAAGTCCATGATCTTAAGTTTTTGAACACAAACTTTCATTGTTGTCTCTCATTCTGTTATCATAGTGATGGCTGTTATTAGCAAGATACTATTTACTTTTAACTCCTTATTCTGTCTTAAAGATACAAATGGGGCTGCATATAGTGGTTATTAGGATTTCTTCCCTTTTGCCAATAGGCAAGGTGGTGCAGTAGACTAAAAATTCTTACTAGTGGTTAACTAATTGTGCAATCATGGGTCGTTCAATTTGTCTGGGCCCCATTTTCCTTCAATACAAAACGAGATTGGACTAGATTATCTTTAAATTTTTTAAGTACCAATATCATAAGACTTCTGATCTTTTTTCTTTTGAAAATGAATAGTACGTAAATAATATCAGGAAAATTTTTAAAAAGATAGATACATTAATTCTTTTTTTTTTTTTGGTGAGGGAGATTGGCCCTGAGCTAATATCTTTTGCCAATCTTCCTCTGTTTGCTCGAGGAAGATTGCCCCTGAGCTAACGTCTTCCTCTACTTTGTATGTGGGACACCACCAGAGCATGACTTGATGAGCTGCGTGTAGGTCCCCGCCTGGGATCTGAACTCTCAAACCCCGGGCCACCCAAGAGGAGCACGCGAACTCAACCACTACGCCACTGGGCTGGCCCCAAGATACATTAATTCTAACCTAGTCCTCAATGTACCTTTGAATTTATGATCTATTTTCTAGAGCCTTCTTAAATATAGTGTAATCTATTCAACTAATTTGGCCTAACAATGTGTTACTAACATCTATTAAAAATACATTGGTTATAAGTAGCTTCTTAGCCATATGTTAAAAAATAAAAAATTTTAATCCTTCCTCTTTGTGTCCCATATAATTAAAGTCACAGATCATGAAATAGATCTCCACAGTTCATTAGTAGACTCTAAATCAATTTTGAACAAATTTTTACTTGCTTTATACCTGTTTACTTAAGTATAAACACAGAAAATACTTTATATTTCTGCTTTAGAATGAGCAATTGGAGTTCCTATTAAACTATCCATAGATTTATGCAAGTTGGGTTTAAAAAAGAATTACAAATTAATGATTTTGTCCTTAGACTTTCTTTAGAAAGTACAAAACTTATTTCAGATTAATATAGTCAGTTGTGTCTGCTTTTTAATGAAATTCCTCTCAGAGGCTGATTTAGTCATGAAACCATTTGCACTTCCTCCCTACGGGGGGAAGTGGGCTCCATGGTAGTTCATATGCTTGCTTCTTTAGGAAGGTACAGAGACTTACTTGATAAAACAAGCTAACAGTAGTGGAGCTTGGAGCTGAGCATGCAGTCTCTGTCCCAAGTATGTCCTTGTGGACATGAGAGCTAGGATTGGAGGGGAGTGTTGCTCCTGAGCACAGCTCAGCTACCTAAAGCAGGGCAGCTGTTCTCAGTTCCCATAGCTCTGAGACAATGTTTCCCAAACTCCCCGGATGGAAAGAATAATTGAAGGTTCTTGGAAGACAGATGGCTCTCCAGACCACTGCCCTGGAAGTTCTGATTCCATAGGGTCTGGGTTAGGACCTGGGAATTTGTACTATTAATGAGAATCTCAACTAATTCTTTTCATCAAGAAGTTTGGGGAAAACACTTCGTTTTGAAACACCTCTTTTTTCTTCCTTTTTGCTCCTACTAAATTCTTCTTCTAAAATCACAACATTACCACATGATTATTGCAATCAGTGATGCTCTTACTTTCTGAAGGGTTTCTGGAGTTGCTCCCTCCACACCCACTATTCATTTTACACGTCAGCATCAGCTAATTCTTCTGGAAACTCAGCTCTGATCACTATTTTCCTGTTTAAGGAATAGCAAGGCTGCTCTGTTGCTTGTGGAATTATGTCTAGATTCCTTAGCCTGGAACTTCAGGAACTCTCTGAATTGGTCTCAACCTGTCTTTTCGAATTCTTTCTTACCAAGTTCCTTTATACATCCTAGGATTCAGCTAGGTATGGTCATTTGATTTCCTCTATACATATCCTTTCATATCCTGGCTCTTTGCTTTGGTTTATACTGTTCTCTCGGCCTGGAATATTATTCTTATCTGTGTATGTCCATATCTTATCTATCTTTCAGGGGCCAACTCAAAAGTTACCTCCTCTCTGAAGCGTGACCTCATTTTATCAGTCAGAGAATAAGAATTTATCGACTGCTAACTGTCAGGCATTGTGCTGAACTCTTCATACGTTTGTCTCATTTGTTCTCAAAATAATCTCGTGAGAGAACTTTGCCTCCTTTAGATCTCATCCCCGTCACACAATAGCTCCTCATTTTCTGGGATTCCATATTTGCAAATTCACCTACTTGCTAAAGTTTATTTGTAACCCCATAACCAACACTTGTGGTGCTTTCAAGGTCATGCTTGAACATGTATGGAGTGGTAAAAAGTTCAAATCATTCGATATGCACTTCCCAGCTGAGGTTGAACAAGGAGACACTCTGCCATCTTGTTTCAGAACTCATACTATAAGCAAGTGTCCTTTTCTCAGTCTATTTAGTGCCACATTTTTGTGCTTTTTGTTAGTAATTTTGCTGTTTAAAATGGCCCCAAGTGTTGTGCTGAAGTGCTGTCTAGTGTTCCTAAGTGCAAGAAAGCTGTGATGTGCCTTACAGAGGAAATACGTGTTAGATATGCTTCTTTCACGCATGTTATAGTCCCTTTGCCGTGAGTCTGGTGTTCGTGAATCAACTACACAGTCCATCCAGAAAAAGCGAGAGGAAATTCACTGATCTATATGTGAGGCCATTCTAGATGCTAAAGTAACATCTATAGTGTGTGATGCAGCTATGGAAAAGACAGAAAAGCAGCTAACTTTGTGGATTCATGAGATGATGACCCAGAAGAAAAGCATGGTGGACGGCACTGTTGTGAGGCTGAAACCTAAGAGATTTATGGTTGTCACTCAGGATCAGGAAAACGTTAAATCCTTCTTGACCAGTGTTGTCTTGGCTGGTTGACACATGCCAAAAGGTGATATAGCACGAAAGATGTTAAACTTGCAGGTAAGGCAGGTTCTGCAGATTAGGAGTCTGCAGAAGAGCTAAAAAAATATACGCTAAGTATTGTACAAGAAAAGGGTAATGTAGGAGAGCAGGTTTTCAATGCTGACGAGACTGGCTTGTTTTACAGGAGTTGGTAAACAAACCCATGTAATACAAATAATATTTCAGTTGATGAAAATGTTGTGACCTGAGGCTTGCAGGAATCTAATCCTGTATTTCCCCTAGGAGCAATAGTTAGCATTTGCTAATTCAGTGTTCACAGCGACATTATAGAATATAATTGCTGTGAATAACGAGAATTGACTGTACTTGATTCTTAACTTCCTTTATAAAATGTATTACTTTCTCCCTTGTATTACAGATATTTTACTACATACCAAGCCCCCTATTGTACTATTTTATTTTATTTTTTATTTTATTTTTTTACTGTATTATGTCTTGCTATTTTATTTATTTTCTTTTTTAGTTTTTGGTTATTGCAGTAACATTGGTTTATAACATTGTATAAATTTCAGGTGTACATCATTATACTTCTATTTCTGCATAGATTACATCATGTTCACCACCAAAATACTAATTACAACCCATCACCACACACATGTGCCGAATTATCCCTTTCGCCCTCCTCCCTCCCCCCTTCCCCTCTGGTAACCACCAATCCAATCTCTGTCCCTATGTGTTTGTTTATTGTTGTTATTATCTACTACTTAATGAGTGAGATCATACGGTATTAGACCTTCTCCCTCTGACTTATTTCACTTTGCATAATACCCTCAATGTCCGTCTATGTTGTCACAAATGGCTGGATTTCATCATTCTTATGGCTGAGTAGTATTCCATTGTGTATATATACCACATCTTCTTTATCCATTCGTCCCTTGATGGGCAGTTAGGTTGCTTCCAAGTCTTGGCTATTGTGAACAACGCTGCAATGAACACAAGTGTGCATGTACCTTTACAAATTGGCATTTTCAAGTTCTTTGGATAAATACCCAGAAGTGGAATAGCTGGATCATATGGTAGTTCTATCCTTGATATTTTGAGGAATCTCCATACTGTTTTCCATAGTGGCTGCACCAGTTTGCACTCCCACCAGCAGTGTATGAGAGTTTCCTTCTCTCCACATCCTCTCCAACACATGTTGTTTCCTGTCTTGTTAATTATAGCCATTCTGATGGGTGTGAGGTGATACCTCATTGTAGTTTTGATTTGCATTTCCCTGATAGTTAATGATTTTGAACATCTTTTCATGTGTCTGTTGGCCATCTGTATATCTTCTTTGGAGAAATGTCTGTTCAGGTCTTTTGCCCATTTTTTAATTGGGTTGTTAGTTTTTTTGTTGTTGAGATGCATGAGTTCTTTATCTATTTTGGAGATTAAGCCCTTATCAGATGTGTGGTTTGCAAATATCTTCTCCCAATTGTTAGGTTGTCTTTTCGTTTTGTTGATGGTTCCCTTTGCTGTGCAGAAGCTTTTTAGTTTGATGTAGTCCCATTTGTTTATTTTTTCTATTGTTTCTCTTGCCCGGTCAGACACGGTGCTTGAAAATATGTTGCTAAGACCGATGTCGAAGAGCGTACTGCCTATGTTTTCTTCTAGCAGTTTCATAGTTTCAGGTCTTACATTCAAGTCTAATCCATTTGGAATTAATTTTTGTGTATGGTGTAAGGTAAGGGTCTACTTTCATTTTTTGGCATGTGGCTATCCAGTTTTCCCAACACCATTTGTTGAAGAGACTTTCTTTTCTCCATTGTATGTTCTTGGCTCCTTTGTCAAAGATTAGCTGTCCATAGATTTGTGGGTTTATTTCTGGGCTTTTGATTCTATTCCATTGATCTGTGTGTCTGTTTTTGTGCCAGTACCATGCTGTTTTGGTTACTATAGCTTTGTAGTATATTTTGAAATCAGGGAGTGTGATACCTCCAGCTTTGTTCTTTTTTCTCAGGATTCCTTTAGCTATTTGGGGTATTTTGTTGTTCCATATAAATTTTAGGATTCTTTGTTCTATTTCTGTGAAAAATGTTGTTGGAACTTTGATAGGGATTGCATTGAATCTATAGATTGCTTTAGGAAGTATGGACATCTTAACTATGTTAATTCTTCCAATCCAAGAGCACGGAATATCTTTCCATTTCTTTGTGTCTTCTTCAATTTCTTTCAGCAATGTTTTATAGTTTTCGGTGTACAGATCTTTCACCTCTTTGGTTAAGTTTATTCCTGGGTATTTTATTCTTTTTGTTGCAATTGTAAATGGGATTGTATTCTTAATTTCTCTTTCTGCTACTTCGTTGTTATTGTATAGAAATGCAACTCATTTTTGCATGTTGATTTTGTATCCTGCAACTTTACCATATTCGTTTATTACTTCTAAAAGTTTTCTGGTGGATTCTTTAGGGTTTTCTATATATAAAATCATGTCATCTGCAAATAGACAGTTTCACTTCTTCCTTTCCAATTAGGATCCCTTTTATGTCTTTTTCTTGCCTGATTGCTCTGGCTAGGACTTCCAGTACTATGTTAAATAGGAGTGGTGACAGTGGGCATCCTTGTCTGGTTCCTGTTCTTAAAGGGATAGCTTTCAGTTTTTCACCATTGAGGATGATATTAGCTGTGGGTTTGTCATATATGGCCTTTATTATGTTGAGGTTCTTTCCTTCTATACCCATTTTATTCAGAGTTTTTATCATAAATGGATGCTGTATCTTGTCAAATGCTTTCTCTGCATCTATTGAGATGATCATGTGATTTTTATTCTTCATTTTATTAATGTGGTGTATTACGTTGATTGATTTGTGAATGTTGAACCATCCCTGTATACCTGGAATAAATCCCACTTGATCATGGTGTATAATCTTTATAAAGTATTGTATGTGATTTGCTAGTATTTTGTTGAGGATTTTTGCATCAATGTTCATCAGTGACATTGGCCTGTAATTTTCTTTTTTTATGTTGTCCTTGTCTGGTTTTGGTATCAGGGCAATGTCGGCTTTGTAGAATGAGTTAGGGAGCTTGCCCCCCTCCTCAATTTTTTGGAAGAGTTTGAGAAGGATAGGTATTAAGTCTTCTTTGAATGTTTGGTAGAATTCACCAGGGAAACCGTCTGGTCCTGGACTTTTATTTTTGGGGAGGTTTGTGATTACTGTTTCGATCTCCTTACTGGTGATTGGTCTATTCAAATTCTCTACTTCTTCTTGATCCAGTTTTGGAAGACTGTATGATTCTAAGAATTTATCCATTTCTTCCAGATTGTCAAATTGATTGGCATATAGCTTTTCATAGAATTCTCTTATAACCTTTTGTATTTCAGAGGTGTCTGTTGTAATTTCTCCTCTTTCACTTCTGATTTTACTTATTTGTGCCTTCTCTCTTTTTTCCTTGGTGAGTCTAGCTAAAGGTTTGTCAATTTTGTTGATCTTTTCAAAGAACCAGCTCTTGGTTTTATTAATTTTTTCTATTGTTTTTTTAGTCTCTATTTCATTTATTTCTGCTCTGATTTTTATTATTTCCCTTCTTCTACTGATTTTGGGCTTTGTTTGTTCTTCTTTTTCCAGTTCCTTTAGGTGCATTGTTAGATTGTTTATTTGAGATTTTTCTTGTTTGTTGAGATAGGCCTATATTGCTATAAACTTCCCTCTTAGGACCGCTTTTGCTGTATCCCATAAATTCTGTCATGTCGTATTTTCATTTTCATTTGTCTCCAGGTATTTTTTGATTTCTTCTTTGATTTCTTCCTTGACCCAGTCGTTGTTCAATACCATTTTGTTTAATCTCCATGTATTTGCGGCTTTTCTGATTTTCTTCCTCTAGTTGATTTCTAGTTTCATACCGTTGTGGTCAGAATAGATTCTTGGTATTATTTCAATCTTCTTAAATTTATGGAGACTCGTTTTGTGGCCTAATATGTGATCAATCCTGGAGAATGTTCCATGTGCATTTGAAAAGAATGTGTATTCTTTGGTTTTTGGATGGAATGCTCTGTATATATCTACTAGGTACATCTGTTCTAGTGTGTCATTTAAGGCCAATGTTTCCTTATTGATCTTCTGTTTGGATGATCTATCCGTTGGTGTAAGTGGAGTGTTAAAGTCCCCTACTATTATTGTGTTGCTGTCTATTTCTCTTTTTATGTCTGTTAATAATTGCTTTATATATTTAGGTGCACCTACATTGGGTGCGTAGATATTTACAAGTGTTATATCCTCTTGTTGGATTGTTCCCTTGATCATTATGTAATGACCTTCTTTGTCTCTTTTTACAGTTTTTGTTTTAAAGTCTATTTTGTCTGATATGAGTACTGCTACCCCAGCTTTCTTTTCACTGCCATTTGTGTGGAGTATCTTTTTCCATCCCTTCACTTTCAGTTTGTGAGTGTCTTTAGGTCTGAAGTGTGTCTCTTGTATGCAGCATATATATGGGTCTTGTTTTTTTATCCAGTCAGCCACCCTATGCCTTTTAATTGGGGCATTTAGTCCATTGACATTTAAAGTAGCTATTGATAAGTATGTACTTACTGCCATTTTTTAACTTTTGTTCTCAGTGTTTTAGTAGGCCTTCTCTGTTCCTTTCTCCTTCTATACAGAATTGATGGTCTCTTTAGTTTGACCTCTGTCTGAAAGCTCTACTCTTTAACTCCCCTCCTCCCTCCTTTTATGTTTTTGTTATCATATCTAACCTCTTTTTTGTGCATTCATATCCATTGCCCTCTTATCATGGAAATAGATAATTTTTCCTATTTGTGGTCTTCTCTTTTCCCCTTAAATCAGTCCCTTTAACGTTTCTTGTAGCACTGGTTTCTTGGTGACAAACTCCTTTAATTTTTGCTTGTCTGGGAAATTTTTGATCTCTCCTTTCATTTTGAATGATAATCTTGCTGGGTAGCATATTCTTGGCTGTAAGTTTTTTCCTTTTAGCACTTTAAATATATTGTGCCACTCTCTTCTAGCCTGTAAGGTTTCTGCTGAGAAGTCAGCTGATAGCCTTACAGGGTTTCCTTTGTATGTAACTTGTCTTTCTCTGGCAGCTTTTAGGATTCTCTCTTTATCTTTAATTCTAGACATTTTGATTATGATGTGTCTTGGTGTGGGCCTCTTTGAGTTTATCTTGTTAGGGACTCTCTGTGCTTCCTGCACCTGGATGTCTGTTTCCTTCCTTAGGTTAGGGAAGTTTTCATCTATTATTTCTTGAAATAGATTCTCTGCCCCTTTGTCTCGCTCTTCTCCTTCTGGGACACCTATAACACAGATGTTAGTGCACTTGATGTTGTCCCAGAGGTCCCTTAGACTGTCCTCACTCTTTTTAATTCTTTTCTCTTTTACCTGTTCAGCTTGGGTAATTTCTTCTAGTCTTTCGTCCAGCTCACAGATCCATTCTTCTGTATCCTCTACTCTGCTTTTGAGTCCCTCTAGCGAGTTTTTCATTTCCAGTATCGTATTCTTCATTTCTGATTGGTTCTTTTTTATATCTTCCATGTCTTTGTTGACATTCTCACTGAGTTCATCTATTCTTCTCCCCACATCAGTAAGCATCCTTAACACTCTTAGTTTGAACTCTCTGTCGGGTACGTTGCTCATTTCTGTTTCACTTAATTTCTTTTCTGGAGTATTGTCCTGTTGCCTTACTTGGAATGTATTCCTTTGCCTCCTCATTTTGCCTCTTTCCCTGTGCTTGTGTCCACGTATTAGGTAGGTCAACTACGTCTCCTGCTCTTGGATAGGTGACCTTGTACAACTGATGCCTTAGGAGTCCTGCAGTGTGCTTCCTTCAGTTCTCAATGTTCCAGGGGTGACCCCTATGTGGGCTACGTGTGTCCTTCTGTTGTGGCCTGTTTGCTCTCCCTGTAGGCGCCCAGGTAGGCCTAGTTATGCTCCTGGTCAGCTGTTGTAATGCTCAGCTGTTTGTAGTTGTTGTGGGCCCTTCAGTCTCTTTATCAGGTGTGGGGAGCCCCAGCACAGTTGGCTGCAAGTTCTAATACCACATTTGTGTTGCAGTATTTCTTTTAAGTGAGTAGGCCCCCAGTGTGGCAGCTTGTTAGGCTCAGGGCCTTACAATTGCTATAAGCCTCCAGCCTTTAGGTCTCTTGTCAGCTCTCTGAGGATTGCAGCTGGGTGGGGCTGGCCTCAGGCACGGGAGTACCCAATTGTTTCAGACTTTGGAAGGTGGGGCAAACCCCCTATGTGGGTCTTTGAGAAGCACAAGTCTTCTGCAGCTGACAAGCCCTGCCGCCCACAGGTCCACACACACAGTCAACAGAGTCCTGCCCCGTGTGTGCGCCCCGACCTCCCGACGTGGACCCAGTCTCTCCATGGCGGGAGCCCCACACACTCCACCAGTGCCCCACACTCTACACCTGCTCCTTGTGCATGCCCTGCCCCACTGAAGTCGGCTCAGTTGCCAGGCTGCAGAGAATCCAGTCACCAATCTATGCAGGCCCACAAGTTGCCTGAGGGCTTGTTGTTGGGTGGGGTCAGTCTCTAGGGTGGGCTGCCTGCCCTGGCTGAACTGGATTAAATTGGTGCTCTAGCGGGTGGGGCAGACCCTGGGCTAGCAGGCCCCAGGGAGAACTCCAATGGCGTCTGTGTCAGCACACCCACACCAGGCCACAACAATGGCCGCCGCCAATGTCCCAGTCCCTGGAGAGGTCTCACCTCTCACTGAGATGCACTCAGGGCCTGTCAGGTGAGTCTCTTTTCACCAAAGCACTGTGCACCTTTCTTTCTGGTGATTTTAGGTTGCTTTCTGAAATGAGTGAGTTTGCACGTGGGCCCTTTAAGAGCCGGTTTTAATTTCTTTGTGAACCAGCTTTTCTGGGGGTTCTCCCCAATGTTTTAGTAGCAGGCAAAGTCAGATATTATGCCGCTGGTCTCGATTGTGCTGGGTCCACAAAATGCCCGCAGCGGGGGCGCTCCCCGGCTCAGGGCCCCTGCCTCCAGGGAGGGCTGCGTACCTGTGGGCTGCCCCCGGGCGACTGTGAAGCTGGTGGCTTGTGAAGGCGGCGTTTTTTCTCTCCAGAAGGGAGTTTCTGCCTCTTCCACCTCAATTAGGATTGTCCTTTGTTGCAGGAGTTCCTCTTATCCAGTTTTCAGTTCTGTCTCAGGGGTAATTTTTCCACAAGTAGTTGTAAATTGGCTGTGTCTGTGGGAGGAGGTGAGTTCTGAGTCTGCCTATGCCGCCATCTTGACTTCTGTCCCTATTTTATTTATTTCTATTTTACTATTTTATAAACTCCTTTTTTATATGAGGATCCAGTCATCATTCATTCAGCAACAGTTTTTGAGGTTCCATTATGAGACTACAAGAGGCAGTGGATAAGACTGAACCCCTGCCCTTGAGTGGCTTGTAGTCTAGCAGCAGATACAGACAAGTAAACAGATGGTTGTCACAATGGTTCAGAAAGGCACGGGAGGCTGGATATGATTCCTTAAGGGATTACACATAATTCACAGTCTAGGCATTGAACGGATGGATCTGCCATTTAAATATCTTCTTAATGTATGCTTTACCATTATTTGATTAAGTCTTTGCCTCTTAGTAACTCTGATTATGTCTATCTCTTTAATCTTCCTGAAGACCTATAATAATTAAAGTGTGGTTTTGGTAAATAAGCAAGATAATTGCTTTACATTTTTTACTACCACTAATGTGCATTGTTAAGCTTCAAGAGGAATATAGCTGTTTTTAGGTCTTGTAAGAGGAGAATTGTGCAGGCTTGCCTTGCAAAGTTACCAGCACACGATATGAGAAGGCAGCACTGACACAGGCAGAGCCTATAAGACTTTAGCTACACTGCCAGAAAAGTGGCCATCTAATGCATCACAAATAGCAACGCTCAGATGCTAAATCCGCGTGCAGGCGCTGTGCCAAGCAATGCAAGGAAGGCATGACTGAGTGAGCAGCCACAGGGCTTCTCATCCAGCTGGCCTTGGCTTTACCACAACAACCCTAACTAATAGTTGTGGTTTGGATCGAAACTTTATGGTCAGATAACAAATGAATCACTTTCTTTCCCTTTCCTATTTTGGCAAGGATTGAAAACAATCAGTGATCTATTCAACAATTCCAAATACTTCTGCTATACTATTTGGATGAAGACTTTAATATATTTGCTAGAAGAACTCTGGCTGGTGTCCAACGACGTCTGCATTTTTAAGCCATTTCTTTTGTCTTTTAAAGGAAGAAACTGGACAGAAACATCAATTTTAGGGGAGAGACGGGAAGGAAAATGAAAAGGAACCTGGGTTAGCCTTCAGGACTTTTCTCCTCGGCCTTCTCTCTTATGGATTTTTGACTCACCTACCCTAACCTCTGACCTGATTCCTAGACCCTGCCAGACTCTTCTCTTCTGTGACCCTTCCATTCTCCTTCTTCACTCCAGGCTGCCAGGCAATCCCTCCGTGGCTGTCCCAGTCTGTGTGGTCAGTGAAAAGACCACTGATTAGTACTCTCTCTGCTCTACTGTTATGCTGTACTCTCCAAAGTTGAATATGACCTGGCCCCTAATCTGGAGGAGTTTATTGTCTAGCAGGGAAAAGATGCATAAACAAAGTGATTATAATGCTTTGTGATGAGTAGAAGAATCTACAAAATATTATAAAGAACAGCGGAGTGGGTGAATGAAGGACAACAGACATGACTGCTTCATCCCACTTGGAGGAACAACTCAGGCTGCCCAGAAATGCCTCCCTCCCCTCAGCTTTGGGTTTTCTCTCTGTAATCCCTTTCTCTCTCTTCCTGGTTCTCTCTCGAGCTTTGGCTCTTAGAAGGGATCCTTCATTTCTGCTTAATTTCTCTCTGTCTCAGTTGTCTCCTCTGAAGCACATTCCAAAGCCATAGGTCAAAGCTGATTCTTTGCTTTTGTGAAGCTGGCCCTCTTCTTCATTGCTCTAGGCCAAGGTCCAGGCCTATTCTCACTTGGGGCCTTATGGTTACAAATCTGTTTGTTTCCCATGTATAATTGCATCTCCTGGAAAGGATTACCAACTCCTGAGGGCGGGACTATGCCATTTACTTCCTTAATATATCTCTCATAAAAACCAACATAATGTTGAGGCTGTAGAATTTGCTCCACAATAATTTTTGAAATTTAGTTTTGTCGATATGGCTTCAGTATTCCCATGCCTATTCAGACATACTGAATCTGATGAAAGCCAATAATGCAGAGAGGGGTAGTCTATGGAGATTCTTCAACCAGAAATTATTTTTTTGTGTATTTCAAGGCTGATTATTTTTCATTTGACCCCAAGGAAAAATACCTCTTGAGTTTTAGAAAATAAACCATCTAATCTCACATGCCCAGTAGTTTACATGCTGTGTCCATTTTGAGCAGACCTTCAAAAATAATGTGGTATTTCATCATCTACTGACACAGAAGAAATGGAATGAAAAACTTTCCCGACCTTTGATATTCTAAGGCAGGACTCTTGAAAGGTGGAGGAAGGCTCAGAGTTCAAAATGCTGATCCATTCGTCTAACTTTGGCCTCTGGGGAAAGGAGGTAGGATTCACATAATCTTTCAAAAATATTTCCCTACGTTTGGCGCCTTCTGTGTTCAAGGCTTCTCATCATTCCCTTCAAGAGTTTCTGTGACTTGTCAATTATCTAAAGGCTTTTTTCTCTATTCTGTAGAGACTATTCATTTCCTTCATGTTTCCTCCGTGTGTGTGTGTGTGTGTGTTCGTGTGTGTGTGTGTGTGTGTGTGTGCAAGTTGTGCTCTGACTTTTCACCTATTCATCAGCACCCCATGAGGGTATAGACAGGTCAGATTAAAATTAGAGCTATTCAATTTTTTTTTCCATGGTTGTAATGAAAGGTTTGGTGAAGAAAGGGATTAAAATTACTGCTTTCAATGCTATGTTCCATGTTGGTAGTTTGAAAAGCATATGAATTGTACCTTTTATTCTCCTAGTAAGAGAGAAAAAGTTTCTTTTGTATGTGATCCTTAATTAATTTTTTTCTGTGAATAGGGCCACTTAATAGAATATAAGATGCTTCATTATCCACATTTTATGTATTTCTCAATTTTTGGATTCCCTTCTCAACTCAACCATGGTGTTCTTTTTCTATTTCACTCCTTAAGCTAATTCTCTTATGTGAAAACTGCCTAGGATCTCCTACAACATGGTATTTTCAGATGCATTGCTTCGTTCTCTCACTATTTTAACCTGAAGAGCAAGGAATAGTCTTCCTGGAACCAAACCCAATGCTTCACTGCTGTTCTATGGTCCACCTCCTCCAGCAGTTATTTTCAGAGAATAAAGTCAACTTTGTTACAGAGTAAGGAAACATTTTCTGAAGTGGTCCTGGGAATTCTAGTTCTGTAAAATGCTTCACAAAAAAGGTTCTGTGGTCACCTAAGTTTGGACACATGGCATACATACTCTATCCCCTTCTTGGAGATTTCCAATGCACATATTGGAATGTATTAAATATATTAAAGCCTCTGAGAAATCCTGCCTTCCATAAACTTGTTTACTCTTGTTTTCTCATCATATCCCAAATGTATTTGATCATTGAGCCCCTTTTATTCTTATAGGATATTTTATCATTTGATAAAACATACTTTGGGGGATATTGGGAAAGGAATTAGGGAATACAGCTTGATAAGCCTGGAGAAATTGCAGGTATGTAATGCCTTACTCCTATACTGGCTTTTCAGGTCCTATTTGTTTTATCAGTGAATTGCAAGCTCCATGGGAGTGAGGACTTGTAATCAGTTCACTGCTGAATTTCCAGTGCTATAACAGGGCCTGGCACGTCTTTGCACTCAATAACCATTTGCTGACTGGAAGAATGCGTGCATCTCTGGATCATGGACACCAGGACTTTCTCAGCTCAGCTCCAGGGGTGGCCCTAGTTTCAGATTGAAACCGGACTTTTACCAGTTGTCTGAATTCTTTAACCAGTTGTTTCTTCTCCCAGTCATAACAATCAGAACTTCCTGATTTCTTCATCTTTAGTAGTTATGTGGCACACGTTTATCCCGTTCATAGCTTCCCATATTTTGACATGTCATTCTGTGTATTTGGGGAAATTCCTTTGTTATGAGTCTTGCTTCTCAATGTAAAAGTCAACACTTGAATTTCCAGGTTCTCTTGCAGGAAGATGCATGACAAACAACAGAGCAGAGTGTTATGAGGAAATAGGCTTTATTGCAGAGCAAGTGGTCCAGCTGAGGTCAGCTTCTGATGCAGAAATATGAGCATTGGTGGGGCCTTCCAGCCAAATGGCGCAGATTGCTCAGTGGTGGCCAGGGCAGGTCAGCAATTGCCTCATCAGGCCAGTTTTGCCGGGTGGTCTGAGCCTTATTCCTGAAAGCTTAGCCGAGAGCCTGGTTCCCTCGGCCCCAGAACCTAATGCATTATAATATGTTTAAATATCCCTGCTAAAGTTGTCTTCCTCTATCATTGAAACATGATACCCATTCTATAATTCCACAGGTCTTAAATTCCCATTTCAGGAGAATTTGTCTCTTATTGCTAAAGATTTCTATATTTTATGGTTGCCCACATCATTTTTTTTTATTTAACTTACCTCCATTAATTAATTATATACACACATATTCCTCCTTTGCTGCTTTCTCCTATCTTTCTGGGATTTGATCACACTATGTATATTACTCTCTCTTGTGAAGAACAATACTCATGATTTGCTTTTTATGATGGGTTTTTTTTTTTCTCTTAATAACTGAGACACATTAAAGGATTCCTAATCCCTCCTAAATCTTTCCATGCCTCTCTTGCACTCCAGAGATTCTTCTTCATTGAAGTGATTATGCTTAGGATCTGCAGGATTGTATTTCCCCAAATTTGGAATCATTTAAGTTAAATTTTATTAATTTGGCTTAATATCTCAAGCATTATATCTGTCAAACACAATTGGAAAAGGAATAAAGAGACAAGATTAGGTTTGGCTGCTAGTAAAACAGATTCAAAGTTACAGTAAAAATAATAAGACAGAGATTTTTTTTTCCCCTTGAGAGAGAAGTCTGGAAGTAGTCTATTAGGGATTAGTGTGGTGACTCCATGATCATTGAGGACCCAGTCTCCTTCTATCTTTCTGCTCCACTATCCTTAGTAAATGGCTTCCCTCTCATGCTCACAAAATGGTTGCAATAGCTACAGCTTTTCCATCTTGCCTCCCATCTGTATCAATCCTCTTTCCAAGAAATTCCACTCATATTTAGTTGGCCACTCCTATCTACAAGAGAAGCTTTGAAGCGTAGTTTTATAGTTGGGCAAATTGCCACAACCAAGGATGCAGGACTCTGTTTTCATACAAAGGAAGAAGGAGGGAATGTATACTGGGAAAATAACTAACAGTCTCTGCTGTGGAGACGATATTTAAAAAAAATTTTTTTTGCTGTTGTTTGACAGAAAATGTTATTGACTATAAATCCAACGTAACAGTGTTGTGAAGATTTCTCATAAAATATATGTTTCATAGGAAACAATTATGGCTCAATTTTTCAGTATTTGGAGGACTGTCCAGGAAGTTGTGTGGTCTCACGGCCAGAAAGTGTGCACCAACTACCTGCGTTTACAGCCGCTATGAGCAATGCTGTCCTCTGGGATTAGAACCATACTTAGGTTGTTGGTCTAACTTCTGACACCGCTTTTAAAGAAAACATAAGACACAAAGCATGCTCCAAATGAAGGATTTTAATAATGCTCCATCAGAATTAGTTCTTGAGAACAAGATTCACAATTCAAGGCATTTTGAGCTTTTAAAAAAGATTTATATCTTTTGAACACAAAACAGAGGCAGCTTTCTCTGGACTCATTATAAAAACCAAATCTTAGTCACCATCACAGAAAACGGTTTTATTTCTTCTCATCCCTTGATACATAATGGGAGGTTGGGTCAGGGTGATCTAATTCAGAGGAGGATCTGCTCAAGATAAAGACAGAAGATGCAGAGAAGAAATAGTCCACGCTGATGCTGTCTTGGATAAGCTATGTTGGCATAAGCTTTCTTTTTGCCATTTTACAAGTGATAAGTTCAAAGCTCAAAACCATGAACAGACTTCGGGGTTTAAGGTATATGGAATATTATCTCTAATGACTTAATGCGGAAGCACTGGACTTCAATCCAGTCATTCTTTTGAACACTTCTGTGATGTAATTACCCAGTTTCTTATTCTGCTTATTTGTAATCCACCAAAATTCAGCTTAAAAGCATTTGTAGTACCCAGATACCCAAGAGTCAGAATATTGAGCCATTTTTTCCAGGGTTATTTATTTGAACTAATAACAAAAGAATTCAGACCTAGCAAAATGCTGTACGATTCTTCCCTTCTCTCCTCCTTCCTCCCACATAGTTCATCCTTGTAACAAAAAACTGTTTCTGCTCAGCCAGTGTGATGTGTCCATAACCACCCTTCCCTTCCCTTCCTTTTGTGATTTGCTGCTGCATAAAAGGAGGACACAGTGATGACTACTTTATAAACAACTGGGAAGAACACCGGCTTTTACCAAAATGGAGAAAGAACGATATCAGTCACGGGTCGTGCCTCTGTGTCACATTTTAGAGAAGTGGAAACACAGTAGCATTATACTATGGGGGATGTAAGTTTCCAAAGAGACTGGTGATTATGGGATGGGTTAGTGCTGGGTGGACCAAGGTGTGCCTGGAGTTGAGTTAGCATGGAGGAGGTTGGGTATAGCAGTGACTGATCATCTTTCTATAACAGTCACACGACGGGGCTGTCAACAGGAATCCTTTCTCTTGTGTCGCTTAGGCGGATGTTTAATTAGCCCAGTCTTTCCTACTGATTGTTGAGGTATTGAAAGAACATCTTGGGTCTTGGGGAATCAAAATATTCTCTCAGCACCAGTGGTGAATTTTCCATTCAAATATAGCCAAAGCTTAGCTGAAGTGGAGAACTATCCACTTATCCAAGCTGTCAGAACTAGGGCTGTCTGTGAAGCTGCTCCTCTGTGTGGTCTGAACACATCCTAGTAAGGGTAGAGTTGCAATAGCAGCGGGAATGGGACAGTAGCAAAGGGAGAGGGTTGGATGCTGTGGGCGTGTGGCCATGTGTGCCTACAGGGTGGCGGGTAGACCAGTGTATCCTTGTGCTCCTGGCCAAAAAGAAGAGGAGAGAGTAGAAGACTCAGCTTCAATTCTGTCAGCAAAACGCAGGCTTATGACAACTGACACCATCCCTCACAGGGCTGAAAAATCAGATTGTATGTACTTTATGGATCTGCCTTGGAAAATTCTATTTATGTTATTTTACTCCTTTACCATTTTTCTAATCTGAAAAGAAAAAATACAGTAAAAATATAAATAGGTGCTATAAAGCACTTTAAAAGGAAAGACGCCATTCCCCAGACATTTTAATGAGAAACATAAAGAACAACAAAATTTTTATAGTATATGTTTTATTCAGAATTTTTACTTGAAGTCATCTAAAGAATATGTCAAGCTAAAGCAGTGATTATTTTGCTTTGAATTAAAATTAATTTGTCTGTTTATTCAAACTCTAAATTATGCAGGAGGAAAAACATGGAGCTTACATCATCCTCCAGTTTTGGAGTGAATTTTTTGCTGTTTATTCATGAAGCACTTTCAGTAAGGCACCCACAGTCTTTTAAACTATTGAAATAAAGTAAGGCTCGAGATGAGGTAGAGTAGAAACTCTGAGCATAAGTTCTGGTTCTGGCCTCTTGTTTCTGTCTTCAGCTTAGATACTGACTTAGTACAACAGACAGTCTGGTGATGGAGAAAACTGACGTGAGCAGCATGACCAAACATTTGGAGGATCAAGATCCTTAAACTATAAAGTGTTTTCGAGTGTGAACCATCAGGAAGAAATTTAAAGTGTGGGATGATGGATCACAAAGGCTTGCAAGCTCTGATGAAATGATGATGATAAAGGTTAGAACCATATTTTTCCCTTTTAGAGCACAGATTATGAAGTTGTTAGGAACAACTATCTGGAATTTCTTTTTCTAAAATACTTTAGAATAGCATTTTTCTGGGTAAGTCATTGTTATTCTTATAAAATTTTAATTTTTATCTTGGCTTGATTGGCACGTTTCTCAGTAATGTTGACATGATCTATTTTTCTGTGTGTGTATAATGTATACATATCTCTTTGTTATATAGAAGTTTATATATAGAAGTTACATAGAAGATGTAGAAGCAACAAAATCCTTATTTACAAATAGGAAATCATCCCAGAGTCTGGAAGACTAAAAGGACAATTGTAAAGAAGGAGGCCTGTCTGGCACATAGCAGGCACTCAATAAACAGTTGTTGAATGAATGAATAAGGGAACTTCCTCCTTCATTAAAATCTCTTTGCTATTATGTAGAGAATTACAAGTGAAAAAACATGATGGCATATAGTAACCACTTTTTCTACATAATGTCTCTCTTACAATATCCTTGGGAAATGAATATGTCTGATGTCATTGTTATCCTCATTTGCTGATGAGGAAATTACAATTTAGAGTTTGAAAACACTTGCTCAGAACTGGTAAGTGGCAAGGCTGAGACACGGCCTCAGTCAAATGATTCAAAATCCTGTGCATTTTGCCACTTTTGATTTCTGTCGTTTGTGTGTGTGTGTGTGCGCGTGTGTGTGTGTGTGTGTACAGTGAAGTACCCCAGTTTTCAGTGATTGCTACTGCTATGGTCTGAATATTTGTGTTCTCCTAAAGTTCATATGTTCGAAACCTAATGCCCAAGGTAACAGTATTAGGAGGTAGGATGTTTGGGAGACAATTAGGTTATGAGGGAGAGCCAACATGAATAGGATTTAGTGTCCTTATAAAAGAGGCCCAAGAGAGCTCCCTCACCCCTCTGCCACGTGAGGATACAAGGATAAGTCTGTGACCTGGAGGAGACCCCTCACCCCACCCCCGGCACTCTGATCTCAGACTTCCATCCTCCATAACTGTGAGAAATAAATTTCTGTTGTTTATAAGCCACTCAGTCTATGGTATTTTGTTATAGCAGCCTAAACGGACTAAGACAGCAACCTAACCACAGTGCAAACCGGTCCACTCTTTGTTGTCAGCCATGTAATTATTTGATTTCCATTTGTTCACATCTTCCAGCTCCATCTTTTTCCCCTGACAAAATGTCCATCCTATGTCACGTTACTGGTTCTGGAAGAGTCCCGGAAAAAGACACTCTTTGAAATAAGAAAAGGGGATGATAAAAGAGAGACAATAAACTTTACTGCAAAGATGCCCGTCCATTGTCTTTGTGTTGGAGAATTTTCTTGGGCTAGAGCATCCGTCTTATGTGTCTGTCCTTTTACACATGTGCACCACATCTCAGAAGGACACGAGTGAGTTTACGATAATAAACATTTGGGCTTCCACTCCTTCCGTCTTCTTAGCAATAGGCTCTTAATTCTTTATGTGAAAATGGCCAGTGGAACAAGAAGCAGGACAAAGAGGCAGCAAGGAGTTTCTTGGCAGAAGCAGCAGCTCAAAGAACTAAAACAAACTCACACACCAGGGTTATGTTGTTCCTGGACGTTGGATAGAATAGCTGAGATGGAGCGGTCTGTGTTTCACCAGGAGAGCCTCTGCCTGGTCTCTTCTTTCTGAGTATGACCTTTTTCTATGGCATGCAACCTTTGGAGACAATGGAGCATAATACAATTTTTCAAATGATGATTTCCCTTCCCCTTTCATTGTTATGCATTTTTGTAAGAGGTAAGATCTGCAGATATATTGTACTCTTAACCTTTTCTGCAATCCAGGAGTTGGCCACAGGGAGAATACAGTAATATTTTCTGTTTATGTAATGTATTGTGCCCAAGAACGATTTGTACTTTGGAGATAATTCAGCAATGTGTCAATCTCTGCCTGCTGTTCTTCTCCAGCAGCAAGAGCTGAAGTGCTCACTGTCTTGGGAGATCCTGCCTCCAAGGAGAAGGACTAGAAGGAGCTGCTACGTCCATTTCAGGAACCTGGTACCTGCGAGGGTTGCCTGAGCTCCTGGAGGCCCTTGTGAACAGGGAGATGTGGCCTCCTTACTTGTACCAGCGAGGAGGAAATGAGTTTAGAAGCCCCCTCAGCCACAGTCCTCTCCTCAGAGAAGCAGCCAAAGACACTTCCTGTCACATAGGCTCCTTTGCTTTCTGTCATGGCACCTTGATTCCCTGGCCACCACAGATTGAACAAGGCACTGGATGCAGTAATCTAACAAGGGCAATCACATACACTGGATAAAAGAGATCTCATGACCTCTGAGGTAGCCGGGCTCCTTCGTGAATATCGACTGTGATCTTAGGGAGTTTTGTCACAAAACACACACACACACACACACACACACACACACACGGCAGTGAAACAGAGAGTAGGAAAAGAGCAAGTAGACTTAGAAACTGAGTCAAGGGACTGCTGAGCCCCTGAAGGAGGGAAGGAAGCAATCTCTGACAAGACACCCCGGTCACCAGAGCTGCCACAGTATTCTGAGCAGTGTTGAGCCATTGTTTCCATTCTGGATTTGCATTTTTTCTTTAAGAGCTGTGTGAGGTATAATCCACATGCAGTAAATTACACACATTGAATGTGTAAAATTTGTTAGGTTTCGACACAGATATGCACCTGTGAAATCATCATCACAGTCAAGATAATGAACATGTCCGTTTCTCCCAGAAGTTTCCTCTTGCCCCTTTGGAATCCTTCCCTTCTACCCCTCCCTGTCCTCTCTCGCTCTCTTTAGGCAATCACTCATGTGCTTTGCATCGCTATAAAGTCATTTGCACTTTCCAGAATTTTATATTCGTGGAACCATACAATATGTACTCTTTTTTTTTGTCTGTCATCTTTCAAGCAGCCTAATTATTTTGAGCTTCATTCATGTTGTTGCATGTATTAATAGTCATTCCTTTTTATTGTTGAGTAGTATACCATTGTATGAATAAACCACAGCTATTTTTTGTAATCCATTCACTTGTTGATGCACATTTAGATTGTTTCTAATTCTTTGCTATTATGAATAAAACTGCCACGAACATTTGTATATGCATCTTTGCATGGATATATGCAACTTTTCATGTGCTTACTTGCCATCCATCTATCTTAATATGCTATGGATCCAAGAATAAATAAAAAGGAAAATTAGAGAGTATTTTGAACTGAATAAAAAAAAAAATGAGACATATTACAATTTGTGGGTTGCTGCTAGACTGTTACTTAGAGGGACACTTATAGCACTAAATGCCTATAAGAGAAAAGAAGAAAGCTCTTAAATTAGTGACCTCAGTTTACACATTAAGAAACTAGGGGAAAAAAAGAGCAAATGAAATCCAAGGTATGGAAAAGAAAGGAAATAATAAAGATCAGAGTAGAAATCAATAAAATTGAAAATAAAAAAACAATAGAGAAAATCAATGAAACCAAAAGTTAGTTCTTTGAAAAGATAAATATAATTGATTTAGCTCAAACAAGGTTGATCATGAATGAAAGAAAGAAAGCACAAATTACCAATATCAGGAATGAGAGAGGTGACATCAGTAAAAATTCTACAGATATTAAAAAGATAATGAAAGAATATCATGAACAACTTTATGCCAAGAGATTTGACAACTTAGACGAAAAGCACCAATTTCATGAAAGATACAGACTACCAAAGTTTATTCAAGGGGAAATAGATAACCTCAATAGCCTGTATCTATTAAAAAATGAAATTTAAGGTGAAAAACCTTCCCCCACACACATACAAAATCCAGGCCCACATGGCTTCACTGGTGAATTATACCAACTATTTAAGGAAGAAATAAGAGAAATTCTATATAAAATCTTCAAGAAAATTGAAAGGAAGAGAATACTTCACAATTTATTCTATGAGGCTAACCTTACTCTGGTGCCAAAACAAAGCATGAGCATTATAATAAAAGAAAACTATGTAGTTGAAAAATTTCTTAAGAAAATTTTGTAAAATCTAATCAACAATATACATAAAAAATAATACATCATGACCAAATGAGGCTTATCACAGGAGTGCAAGGTTTATGAAACCTTTGAAAAACCAATCAATGTATTTCACCATGACAGACTGAAAAAAAACAAAAGAGAAAAAAAAACTGTATGTTCATTGCAAGAGATGCAAAATAAATATTTGACAAAATTTAACATTTATTCCTCATAAAAACTCTCAGCCAACCAGGAGTAGAGGGCAACATCCTTAATTTGATCAAGGGTGTATGGAGCTAACATTATTTTTAATGGTGAAATGTGGAATACTTTTCCTCTAAAATAAGGAACAAGGCAAGGATGTCTCCTCTCGCCACGTCTATTCAACAGTGTACCGAAGGTTTAAGACATGGAACATGGCAAAGGAAAGATATAAAAGGTATGCATATTATAAAGGGAGAAACAAAACTGTCTTTTTTCACAAGTGTGATCATCTATGTGGAAAAATCTTATGAAATCTGCAAAAAGCCACTAGAACTAATAAGTGCATACATGATATAAGATCAATATACAAAAGTCAACTGTATTTCTTTATACTAACCATGAGCAATGAGAAACAGAAAAAAACTCCTACCATTTACAATCATATCAAAAATAGGAAATATTTAGAGATAAATCTAATAGATCTAACAGAAAACTACACGACATTTCTGAAATGAAAAACCTAAATAAATGGAGAGATATAACATGTTCATGGATTGGAAGTCTCAATGTTGTTAAGAGGTCAATTTTTCCCAAGTTGATTGATAAATTCAAAGCCCATCCTAATCAAAATCTCAGCAGGTGTTTTGTAGAAATTAATTTTAAAATTCATTTGGAAATGCAAAGAACCTAGAATAGCCAAATAAATTTGAAAAGAGAAAAGGAAAGTTGGAAGTCTTAAAACACATGATTTCAAAATTTATTATAAAGCTATAGTATCCAAGATTTTGTGGTAATAGCATAAAGATAAACAAATAGGTCAGTGAAATAGAAAAAGAGTACAGAAATAGACCCACACATATATGGTCAATTGATTTTGACAAAGATGCAAACATAATTCAGTGGAGAAAGGATAGTCTTTTCAACAAATGGTTGAATTTGGAACAATTTAACCTGGAAAAATTGAATGTCTATATACCAAAAAAAGAAAAAAAAAAAAAAAAAGAAAGAAAGGAAAAAAATCTCAATCCATATACAACAGCATATTCAAAAATTAACTCAAAATGGATCATAAATCTAATTGTCAAACCTAAAAATATAAAACTTCTAGAAGAACATAGGGGAAAAAATCTCTGTAACTTTTGATTAGGCAAAGATTTCTGAATATGTATGCCAATTATATCTCAATAATGTTAAAATGATTAATTACTATTTAAAGCAAAATAATTTATTGTAGGATTTATAACACATATAGAAATAAAATGTATAATAACAATTGCAAAAAGAATGGGAGGGTGCAAATGGAAATAGACTGGTATAATGATACTGGCTTTATGAAGTAACATAATATTATTTGAATATTGTCTGTGATAAGTTAAAGGGTTATAAACCCTGGAATAACTTCTATACATTGATAAGCATAGAAATCCATAGAACAGATAAAATAGAATACTAAGCATTTTTAGTTAATCCAAAATAATGCAGAAATTGGTAAAAATGACTACAGAGCACGTATAGAAAACAAATAGCAAGATGGTAGGTTTAAACCCAATCGTCAATAATTACATTATATGTGAATACAACAAACACCCAAATTAAAAAGCAAAAATGGTCAGATTGGAAAAATAAAGACCCACTTATATGCTGTTTACAAGAGATTCACTTTACATATAAAGATACTGGCAGATTGAAAGCAGAAGTACAGAAAAAAGTCATGCAAACACTAATCAGCAGAAAGCTGGTTTGGCTCTGTTAACATCAGACAAAGTAGACTTTAAGATAGAGAGCATTATTAGAATAAAGAGGGACATTTTGTAATAATAAACAGGTCAATCAAGAAGACATAGCAATCTTAAATATGTATGCACCTCATAACAGAGCTACAAAATATGTGAAGGTAAAGCTGACAAAACTTAATGGAGAAATAGACAAATCCACAACTATATTTGGAGATTTCAACACTCTTCTTTCAGTAATTGATAAAAAATGTAGACAGAAACTCAGAAAGGATATAAAAGAGGACAGAAAGAATATTATAAATTAACCAACTTGACCTAATTAACTTTTATAGGACATCATAAGCAAAAACTGCAGAATACTCATTATTCTTAAGTGTATGTGTAATATTCACCAATACAGACCCTAAGCTGAGCCATACAATGAGCCTCAATAAATTAAAAAAAAAAAAAAAAGAAAGAAATCCTACAGACCACAACAGAATTAAATTAGAAATTAATAACAGAAAGCTATTTAGAAAGCCCTCTAATTTATTTGGAAATTAAACAACATACTTCTAGATAACCTGTGGACAAAAGAAGAAATCGTAAAGAAAATTTTAAAATACTTTGAACTAAATATGAATGAAAACAGAACATATAAAAACTTGTGGGATGCTTCTAAAGCAGTGCTTAGAGGTTTATAGCTTCAATACTTATACCAGAAAAGAAGAAAGTTTTAAAATCGATGATGAAGTTTTCACTTTAAGAAGCTAGGAAAAGAGTAAATTAAACCAAAACAAACAAACATAAAATAATAAAAGTACAAGATGTAATCAATTAAAATAGAAAATTTATAAACAATAGAGAAATCCAACGAAGCTAAATGTTGATTCTTTGAAAAGTTCAGTAAAACTGGTAAATAGCAGGTGGACTCATCAAGAAAAAGGAGAGAAAATGCAAATTACCATTGTAAGCAATTGAAGAAGCTCTCTCTAGTAGAGAGCCTGTAGACGTTCAAAAAATAAAAAGAGAATATTATGTACAAATTTATGCTAGTGAATTCAACAACTTAAATAAAATGAACAAATTCCTTGAAAGATAGAAATTAACAAAACTGACTCAAGAAGAAATAGAAAATCTGAATAGACATATTTATAAAATACATTGAATTCATAATTTAAAGTCTTTTCTCTAAGGAAAGCTCAGCTGGTTACATAGGAGAATTCTATCTAATGTTTTAGGAAAAATAATACCGATTCTAAGCAATTTCTTTTAAAAAAATAGAAAAGATAATACTTCCCAATTTCTTTTCTTTTTTAAATAATTTTATTTGTTTATTTTTGCCCCCAAAGCTCCAGTAGATAGATAGTTGTATGTCATAGTTGCACATCCCTCTAGTTGCTGTATGTGGGACGCGGCCTCAGCATGGCCAGAGAAGCGGTGCGTCGGTGCGCGCCCGGGATCCAAACCCAGGCAGCCTGCAGCGGAGCGCGCGCATTTAACCGATACTCCACGGGGCCGGCCCCCCAATTTTACTTTATGAGGCCAGAATTACCTTGGTACCAAAACTAATGACATTACAAGAAAACTACACACCAACCTCCCCCATGAATATAGATGCATAAATCTGATCAGGTTATTAGCAAATTGAATTCAGTGATGTATAAAAAGGATAATACATCATGATGAACTGGTATTTATTTCATAAATATAAGATTGGTTCAAGATTTGAAAATCAGTTAATGTAACTTACCACATTAAAAAAATAAAGGACAAAAATCACACAATCTCAATAGAGAAAAAAATATTTGTCAAAATTTAACATCCATTTATTTAAAAAAAAAAATCTCTCAGAAAACTGGAAATAGAAAGAAATCTCAGTCTGATAAAGAGCATCTACAAAAAACCTACAGCTAATATCATACTTAACAGTGAAATCTGAAAAATTTCCCCCTAAGATTGGAAACAAGGCAAAGATGTCCATTCTTACTATTTCTATTTGACATATACTGGAGGTCCTAGCCAGGGTAATAAAGCAGGTAAAGGAAATAAAAGACATATAGATTGAAAAATGATGAACAAAGTATGTAAAAAATACCTTTGTTCATAGACAACATGTTGCACTCATAGACAATCCTAAAGAATCTACATAAAACCATTAGAACTAACAGGTGAGTTCAGTAAGGTTGTAGAATTCAAAGTCAGTATACAAAAAGTAATTGTATTTCTATACAGTGGCAATGAACTTCCATAAAATGAACATTTTAAAATAATATCATTTAGAATAGCACGTAAAACCACAAAACACTTAGGGTTAAATGCACCAAAAGATGTGAAAAACCTGTATACTGAAAACATTCCTGAGAGAAATTGATGAAGATCTAAATAAATGAAGAAATATATCATGATTATGTATTGGAAGATTCAATATTGCTAAAATAATGTTTCTCCCCAAGTTAATCTATACATTTAAATGATTCCAGTCAAAACCCAGTGGGTCTTTTTTTGTGGAAATTAACAAGTTGCTTTTAAAATTTACTTAGCAATGCAAAGAATGTAGAATAGCCAAAATAATCTTGAAAAAGAAGAGCTGTACTATAAAGCTGCTTTGTGTAGACACAATGTGGTAATATTATAAAGATAGATAACCAGATAATGCAACACAATGAGTTTAGAAATAAAACTACATCTCTAGACTAAGGTACCAAAGCAATTCAGTGACAAAAGGAAAGCCTTTTCAACAAATGGTGCTGGAACAATGGATATCCAAGTGACCTTCAACCTATACCTCACACTCTACACAAAAATTAATTAAAGATGGGTAATAGACCTGAGTGTGAAAGGGGATGGAAATTGGCTTTGGAGGATGCAAAAATCTTAGATATTATAATAGTTTGTGGCCCTCCAAAGAGCTGTAATACAAGAACAGATATACAGTATATCTATGGTATTACGGTTTCATGTTGGGGGGTGGGGTGATGAGAAGAAAACAATCTAAAAAGACTCCTTTGGAAGTGTTGTGGATTGATGTGTCTCCCAAAAATATATGTTGAAGTTACAACCCCTGGTACCTGTGAATGTGGTCTTATTTGGAAATAGGGTCTTTTCAGGTGTAATTAAGAAGTTAAGATGAGGTCATACTGAAGTAGGATGAGCCACTAATTCAATATGACTAGTGTCCTTATAAGAAGAGGAGAAGAGACATAGAGACAGACACAGAGGAGAGAAGGCTATGTGAAGACAGAGGCAGAGATTGGAGTAAAGTGTTTATAAGCAACGGAATGCCAAGGATTCCTGGCAAACCACCAGAAGCCAGTAAGGGGCAAGCAAGGATCCTCCCCTAGAGCCGTGAGAGAGCATAGCCTTGCTTACTCCTTGATTTTGGACTTCTAGCTTCCAAAACTGTGAAAGGATAAATTTCTGTTGTTTCAAACCACTTAGTTTGTTACTTTGTTACGGCAGCCCTAGAAAAGGAATACAGGGGGTGATAATGTAAAAAAGGTCGGGAAACACTGTTCTAGAAGAAAACATAGGAGAAGATTTTTGCAACTTTGGGCTAGGCAAAGATTTCTTAGATGGAGCCAGAGAGTGCCAGCCATAAAGGAAAAAATAACGGAAAATTGGACTTCATCAAATTAAACGCTTCTGATCATTAAAGAAGCAAACATTTTAAGATCATTGTTAAGAAAATGAATAGCAAATTCACAGAGTAGGAGAAAATATTTATAATACATATATCTGATAAAGGACTTATAGCCAGAATATATAAAGAACTTCTCCAATTCAATAATACAGAGGCAACCCAATTTACAAATGAGCTAAAGACTCGAATAGATAGTTCACAAAGGAAGATATTTGAATGGCTAATAAGCACATGAAAAAAATGCTCGGTATCATTAGTCATCAGAGAAATGCAAATTAAAACCGCAATGTAATACCCCTACTTGATATGGTGGTACAATTAAAAAGACTCATGTTGGCCAGGATGTGGCGCGAGTGGGAGTGTAAAATAGTGCAACCTTTTTGAAAAACAGTCTCCCATTTTCCCATCAAGTTAAGCATAGATCTACCCTATGTTCTAGCAATTCTACTTCTATGTATCTACCAAAGAGATGTGAAAACATATGTATACAAAAACACCTGCACACAAATGTTTATAGCCCCAAACTGGAAACAACTCAAATGTCCATTATCAAGAGAATAGATCAGTAAATTGTGGTACATTTATACAATAGCATACTACTTGCCAGTAAAAAGGAAGAAATGACGGGTAGTCTCAACAACATAGATAGAGCTTGAAAACATTACGCTGAATGAAAGAAGCCACACACGAAAGTGTACATACTATACTCTTCCATTTATATGAAGCTCAGGAACAGAAATAAACTCAACCTATATTGACAGAAATCAGATCAGTGGATTCCTGGAGTGAGAGTTGAGGGGGATTTACATCAGAGGGCACAAGGGAGCTTTCTAAGATGATGGGACTCTTCCGCATCCTGACAGCAGTGTAGGTTACATGTGTGTATGCACTGGTTACAGCACATCAAACTAATAAAGTAGTTAAAATCTATGCATTTTACTGTATGTAAGTTCTCTCATTCTCTCTCTTTTTATGTATATATACGACTCCCTATAGAGAGTTACAGCAGCTGCCTCAGCACTATACATAGTTTGCTCACAAAAGTTTTGTCATCTTACCTTTTTCCTTTGGACTCCAGCTTTCATATGCAAAATGAGGAAATTGGACTTCTTCAAGCTGTCACAGCTATAGTTCATTTGGACATTGAGGTCCTTTCCAACTCTAAAATTTTGTGTGGATTGCTATTTGTATTGCTTCAATTCATCAGACCATCTGTTTGAAAACTCTTGTTCATATCCTCTGCCCATTTTTTGATCAGGTTGGTCATTTTCTTGTTGTTGAGTTGTATGAGTTCTTTATATATTTTGGAAATTAACCCCTTATCGAATACACGATAATGTTTACTCCCAGTTGATGGGTTGTCTTTTTTGTTTTGATAGTGGTTTCCTTTGCTGTACAGAAGCTTTTTAGTTTGATGTAGTCCCATTTGTTTATTTTTTCTTTTGTTTCCCTTGCCTGAGGAGATACGGTATTAAAAAAGATACTGCTAAGACCGAAGTCAAAGAGTGTACTGCCTATGTTTTCTTCCCAGTTTTATGGTTTCAGGTCTTACATTCAAGTCTTTAATCCATTTTGAGTTAATTTTTGTGTATGGTATAAGATAATGGTCTACTTCTATTCTTTTGCATGTGGCTGTCCAGTTTTCCCATTTATTGAAGAGACTTCCTCTTCTCCACTGTGCGTTCTCTGCTCCTCTGTCAAACATTAGCTGTCCATAGAAGTGTGGTTTTATTTCTGGACTCTCAATTCTGTTCCATTGATTTATGTGTCTGTTTTTGTGCCAGTACCATGCTGTTTTGATTACTATAGCCTTGTAGTATATTTTGAATTCAGGGAGTGTGATACCTCCAGCTTTGTTCTTTTATCTTAAGATTGCTTTGGCTATTCAGGGTCTTTTATTCCATATAAATTTTAGGATTCTTTGTTCTGTTTCCATGAAAAATGTCATTGAGATTCTGATTGGGATTGCGTTGAATCTGTAGATTGCTTTAGGTAATATGGACATTTTAACTATGTTTATTCTTCTAATCTATGCCTGGAATTTCTTTATGTCTTCTTCAATTTCTTTCAATAATGTCTTATAGTTTTCAATGTATAGGACTTACACTTCCTTGGTTAAATTTATTCCTAGGTATTTTATTACATTTTTCAAAAGAAGATATACAGATGGCCAACAGGTACACAAAAAGATGTTCAACATCACTAATTATTAGGAAAATGCAGATTGAAACTATAAGTGAGATATCACCTCACACCCGTCAAGAATGGTTATTAAAAAGACAAGAAATAACAAGTGTTGAAGAAGATGTGGAGAAAAGGGGACCCTCATATACTGCTAATGAGAATGCAAACTAGTACAGCCACTATGGAAAACAGTATGGAGATTTCTCAAAAAATTAAAAATAGGACTACGATATAATCCAGCTATTCCACTTCTGGGTATTCATCCAAGAACATGAAAACACTAATTTGAAAAGATATACCCACCCCTATGTCATTGCAGCATTATTCACAATAGCCAAGACTTGGAAGCAACCTAAGTGCCCATCAGTGGATGAATGGATAAAGAAGATGTGGTATATATACACAATGGAATACTACTCAGTCATAAAAAAAGATGAAATCACGCCATTTGCGACAACATGGATGGACTTTGAGGATATTATGCTAAGCGAAATAAGTCAGACAAAGACGAATACCGTATTATTTCACTCATATGTGAAAGATAAACAAACACATAGATGAGGAGAACAGATCGATGGTTCCCAGAGGTGAAGAGGGTGGGGGGAGGATGAAAGGGGTAAAGGGTCCCATATGTACAGTGACCGATGGAAAGTAGACTTTTGGTGGTGAACATGAGGCAGCCTATACAGAAGCGGAAATATAATGATGCACGCTTGAAATTTATGTAATGTTATAAACCAATGTGACCTGAATAAAATAATTAAAATAAAATAAAATAAAATTTCAAGTTAATTCTCTGGGGAAAAAAAGTAGTGGAGTAAAAGCTGAAGAAGAAAAGAGAAAAGAGCATTCATTTGTGTAATGCAGTAGTATGCAAGTCAAGCAGAAAGAAGCATATGTTTTTTAATCAAATGGACTCAAATGTTAGTTAACATCTGTAAGCACTCTGTACTTTTTCTCCTTTTTAGGGTATTAATCACAATTAAAATCAATTGATTGCTATAAAAAAAATAAAAGAAAACTCCTGGAATGCAGTTGCCCCCTGATGAATTGAAGTAGAGTTACTGGGGTAGAGGCAGAAGAGCCCAGCTCATCCTTGTTCACTTGGCAGAGGTCAGAAGAAATGACTGATTTCACTGATGTGGGTAAGTCAGTGTGGAGGACCCCAGTCAGGTGAGTAGATACCTAAGGTGAGGAAGCATCAAAATTCCCAAGAATGGAACTCTGTTAGCATTTTGCAGGTTGTTTGGAGGCAATGACAATTGTCATGTGAGGATGGGGGCAGCTGACTGTCGAAATGTAAAGCATATGTTCTCCACATCCCGGACCACTTCCCCGGGAGCCTACACTCTTTTACACACCTAGTTGATGTGTAGATAAATCAAAGGGAGCACATTATGAGCCCATGTAAAGAAAGTTAATTCATATATTAGAAAGCCTTAATAAAAGAAATATTGGGGGGCCGGCCCGGTGGCTCAAGCGGTTAAGTGCGTGCGTTCCACTGCGGTGGCCTGGGGTTCGCCAGTTCGGATCCCAGGCGTGCACTGACGTACCGCTTGGCAAGCCATGCTGGGGCGGCATCTCACATAAAGTGGAGGCATGGATGTTAGCCCAGGGCCAGTCTTCCTCAGCAAAAAGAGGAAGATTGGGAGATGTTAGCTCAGGGCCGATCCTCCTCACCAAAAAAAAGAAAAAAAAAAAAAGAAATATTGAAAGTCCAGGATCTAGAAACTGCTACATTTTTACACGAATGTCGACAGCATTGAAACAAACACTTTCTGCAAGGCACCCCAAAGTTTCTCTTAAAAAGGTTGCATTTGGCAATATCATTCCATTTGTTTTCCTCCCAGTTCTTGTTAAAATGATTTTCCTAAGAGATGTGCAACCTATTCGCTACCGCTCCTATTTCCCCCTTATCTTTTATGGAAAGGGTACTTTACTTTCGAATTTCTTTTGTATAGTTGATTTTAATTAATGGTGATAACTACAGTTGTCCTCTCCAGCACAAAGACCTGGTTGGAGTAACCCCACAGCTAGTAACTAACAAGAACACATCGTTATGGCTCAGAGTTAACATCGCAGGGAACACACTGAGCTGTGAGCTTACAATAAAATCCCACTTATTCTTTTTACCCTATTTCAGCAGCATATCAAAAGCAATTTATTTCATTGGCAGGTGGTATGACTTGTGGATTATTTAACATTTCTTTGTTAGCTTTTAAAGATTTTAGGCAATTCCTTTATGATAGCTCAGCGGTTAGAATTGCATTACATTTAGAATCCAGCACTTGATATAATATTATACGTCATATATTTTTTTTCACTCAAATTACGTTCCAAACTGCTTTTTGAGGTTAAGCCCGTGACAACAACATGTATCTGTTAAATTGTTCTTACAATGAGGTGACATGTTCAGCTGAGAGCAAACTCTCCCTCCTCCGGAGTCCCATAGCATATTGTACCACTCACACGGCCTGGAATTAGAGCTGGTACGCTTTCAGAAGTGGAAGGCTGCATCGCCCAAACCCGTTTGTAGTTATGCAGTCAGCTTCCCCTCCCATCACTCAAAATGGCTGTTTCCTAACTCTGACTCGCACTTCTCTCCTGGGAAGGTATCACAATCACTTTGGTGGAGTCTCAGGAGGGAGAGGAGATATACTCGTCTGGTCAGTATATCCTGTCACCTATCTATGGTCCCATGGCTACCTTTGACTGATCTCTTTTGTGGGGTCTCTTGCATCTTCTGTTGACTGTAACTCCTTCTCTTTCCCCATTTCTTAACAGAATGCCACTCAGTGTAGCACAATGTAGGCACTCACTTTGTGTTTCATGAAGAAATGGAATGCCTGATTGCTTGCATAGTTCCCGTCTTCCAAGGAATTTACAGAGTCCTCTCCTAGGAGGCACTGAGTTCGATATGATGCTTTGTTCTTTCTGCTGGACCTGTGCCTGTCACCCAAACACTTAGCTTATATTCCAATCTTTACTATTGAGGCTTTACAAATCTGTTCTTACTCACTGTTGACCACAATATCCTGGCTGCTATAAGTACAGCCATTATCCTTACAAACATTCCCTCAGACATGTGCTATGGGAATCTTCTAAAATCTTTTTTCCAGGAAGCCGACATATATTGACCAGGCAGTGTGCTCTACACACATCCTCTAGGTGCTCAATAGTCGTTATGTAATTCAATCCAAACAACTAAATTATCCCCATTTTACAAGTTAGAAAACTGAGGACTGAGGAGGTTAAGTAACTGATCCAAGTATTCAGGAGAGACAGTGTGCTACCAATGCTCTTTGCCATTACTCCTTATGCCACAAATTACCCAGACAATGTTTATTTGAGGATGATAGAAAGCTTTCTAAATATTAAGCACACACAGTGCTGATGGAATTGAGTGATCCCACACCATTCTCTAGGCTTTATAGGGAAGATGAGTTAGACTGGTCAGGGCTGGGTGTCCTGACATCTTGGGAGGACAATGTGACCATCACTCTCCAGGCGTTTTCACAATGCTCCAAGTTGCATTCTGTTCATTTTCCTTTATAAACTCTCATAAGTGTTTACCTCTTTGGGTTAAGTGTTTATGATCTGTGTTTGGTGTTTGGTTAAGAGGCAGGCTGCACATTTCCTAGGGTCTCAATTAGAACCTGCTGTGTGATCTTACCTGCCTGCTTATAATTATCCCCGGATTTCTGTGAACTTCTGAGTTTTTTGGTCTTGGCCTTGGGGTGGATACATTACCATCCCAACGATGTTATCTGGTGAGACAAATTTTTTTTATAGTAGCCAGTACCAACTCTTAGGAACCCACGGGGACCATCAGATTCACTTAGGAGGTAGTAATAAGCAAAACTCTTTGAGGATAGGAGTGGTGTCATATTTATCTATGTATTGCTGGTGCCTCGCATAGTTCCTGGCCCTTATAATTAAGAAGTGTTAGCTTCATAAAGAAATTAGATGTCATGGTTTGGTACATTATAAAGCAATTGTCAAACTCTAGTACCCGCGTGAGAGGAACATCTGTTTCTAGAAAGTCAAATTTACTCCCTAGTTTCCACTTCCCCTTATTTAAGATAGAGCCAAGATCATAAAATCGGCATTAAAAAGGCCATTTTCCCCTACTGTTATTCCACTTTCTTACATGTTTCAAAGATGTGACTTGTTTTTCTGAGTGCTTGTATGTTTTCATTTTATACAAGACAGTTACATTGGGGGTGTTATAGAAATTTAAAACTATGAAAATTCATGTGAATTCTGGAAACCCAAGCCTGGACAGAACTAGAGACCTAGAATATGCAGCTAAACAAGAAAGTTAAATAAACAGGTCTGCTTGGAAGGGCAGGACTGTTATAAAATACTTGGTGAACAGATGTGTCTTTCTGCCTGGGCTCACTCTGGAGTTAGCCAATGAACAGTGCTTCTCCAGGAAGGGCCAGAGGCTCAGTAATTTTTGTTTCCTCAGCTCTTCATTAGTAATTTGAACAATGTCAGTGCTTACCAAGTGTTGATTAAATGGATTTATGAGGGGATTAATGAAGAAATCAAAATGAAGTTTCTTTTAATTAAAAAAATAATCAGGATCAAGAAACCTAGGGATATAAGAGATCTATTTCTTGAATGTATATTCTTTTTAGGTGTCAGAGGATGAAGAGAAGAGCTGTTATATTCGGGTCAAGGTTCTGCCCTTTGAAGGCAAGGGTAGAAGTGCCCTTCAGAGAGTGAGTGGTCTCTGCTTACCCGAGTTGTGCTCTGTCCTGCCATCTGTTATCTAAATGCACCCTACCCCACATGTTGGAGGAATATGGTATGTGTTAAGGATGATGGATTCCATTTGACTGCTTATAAAATACTCAATTTCACTTATTTAGACCCATGGCCAAAAGGTCAGTCTGAACTCATGGAAAAGCTTAAGTATAGAGTATTAAAAACAAAACAAACAGAAAACAAGTAGCAGCTGGGGCATCTACGACTATTTGCACTGTTGTCACATCCTAGCTTTGGCAGAGGCCTGACTACTGCTTAGAATTGCACTTGATAAGAAATAATATATAGGCAGAAACGTAAGGAGGCTCCCAGACGGGTAATACAGGAGTGGCTTAGTGTTGACAAAAAACCACTTGGGCTTAGATCATCAAACCCTCAGTGAAAGCAGTTACGTTTTCTCTTACAGCTCAAAAGCAAGATTTGGGACATGCCCGGAGAAATGTGGTCCAAAGTTAGTGTTCTTGCTTTTTTCCTCTGAGTTATGGGTGGTTGCCTTTTCTTCTTTCTCCAAGCCTCCCCCAATCATCTATCATCTATTCATATCTATCTATCTATCTATCTATCTATCTATCTATCTATCCATCCATGTATCTATCATCTATCTACCTATTCATCTGTCTACTAAATGAAGTGAGATGAAATCATTTACAAAGTTATATGAGTGTAATAACATTATTTTAGGAACCAGGCCAACCTTGACCTCTTTACTCTTGTCTCAAACACTCTTATTTATTTAGTTTCTATTGCTTAAAACACTTATTTTCTTACAGTGTGTAGTGCCCATCTGAACCAATCCCCCATTTCTTGTTTGCACAAATATATTAATTTTTTTACATTGTATTATGCCTTCTTCATTAGACTGTGTGTTCATGAGGGCAATTACCTTGTTTTGTTCCCCACTGTATCTCTAGACCTGGCACAATGCCTTTATGGTTAGGTACCCACAAAGATTTATTAAATGTAAGATTACAGGAACAAAAGAATGAAACAAAGATATGGATTTAGCAAACATATTTGAAAACAGTAAACTAGTGCAGGTGTAATGGAAATTGTGTGGGTCTTAGAACCAGACAGGCAGGAGTACATGTGGACTCTGCCACTTACTAGCTGTAGGAATGCGGACAAATGACAGACCTTCTCAAAGCTGATTTCTCCATCAGTGAAACATTTTAAATAAGAATGCATTTTGATCATCAAAGTTGGTTCCTTGTCCTCTGCTAATTATCTTCCTTTATTGCCTGCTAATTCTATCCCCTTTCAGCATTATGAATATTCAATGTTAGCACAGTCCCAGGGAAGTTTCACTACAGGTTCAAATTAGATGTTTAAGAAAGTATTCTGATTAGGAAGCTACCCCTTAGTAATCATTCCACTTATAGTTTTGTGGGAATTATCTGATCCTAGGCAAAGGATTTAACATTTTAAGAAAGCGATGCAGATCTTAATCTGCGCAAGATATGATCCCAGTAAACTTAATTCCCAAGACTAATGCATTAGGTCTGTTGAACTTAAATCAAAGCGGAGTGTGCACATGTCCTGGGGCCTCCTGCGGGGCTTGGTTCCAGGGCGAGAGGGTGTAAATGTGGGAGTGGGGAGGGGGACATTCACAATTGCCAAGATCTGCCAATTTACAGTTTTAGATATTGTCTTATACACATACAATCATTGTAATCATGTATTAAAAGTGCTGTTTTGTTAAATGTAACATTAGAAGTAATATTCCACAAATTTTGTAACTCATTTTTGGCATTCATTTAAAAAATATACTATTAGATCCTCAGGAAATATAAATGGCTTGCATTCCCTCAGGTTGTGAAAGGCCTATCGGCTCTGTGAGCCACCTTTGTGCTTATGTGACCAACTTTTCCACAAGAAGATATGCTCTTGCATATGCCATGGAATTGCTTAGATTCATTTTATATCTCACCTAGGCAAAGGTTTGCCACATTGCTTTTTAACCACCCAGTCACTAGGTGATATCCAGTAGTAGGATTAGTGATGCTTAAACCTGATGCAAAATTAAGTGCTCTTGACATGCTGCTCTACTATACCTAGTACTATACCTAGTCCTAGTTCCTCTATGCCACAGACAGGATTTCTCTGGCACTATCTGCTAACTAGGCATTAATATTCAGAAGCCTAAGCTCTTAAGAAATCTTGTGTGAAATGTTTGCTTTTGGCAGTGGTGGTCTAGGTGATTTGAACCAAACTGACATATTTTAGGAAGATATCTTTAAATATGTGGACTTGTCTATTTTTCTTTGTGTCAATTTTGCTTTATATATTTTGATATCAAATTAGTAGGTATTTATATGTAAATTTGGAATCTTTATACCTTCCTGATGAAGAAAACCTTTTGCCATTGTGTAGTGACCCTGTTTCTATAGCAATGCTTTTTGCCTTAAAGTAGTTTACCTTTCTCTGCACCTTTTTTAGATCTATCAGGTTTTCTTGAGTAGAACTAAAATAATTTGTGACATTCCAGGAGTAGAGACAATAATGCTCATAGAAGGCCAGATTAACCTTATTTTATTCCCATATATTTACTACTGATGCTCTGTGAAGTGAACAACCATGACATTTTCCGCTGAGTACACCTAATCTTCATGTAGATTGTTGTAAGAGCTGCCTTGTTCTCGTATGACCTTACCCCTGCGAGTGAGCATCTGACCCAAACTGTGCCAGCACCATTTTTTCCAGATTTTGACCAGAACTGAGTGTCAGTTCTCATTCTGTGTTAGCGGTTATAAGAAGTAACAGCTGGGAGATTTTGGTACTCACGTTTCCCATGATGCGAAAGAGGGCTGTCTTTAGTGAGAAAGAATAAAACTTACCTGTAGAAAGAAACAGAGATGAGGGATAGAGAGAAGGATAGACGGCATATTATTTGGGTTGCTCGTTCCAATAGTCCCTGAAGCCAGTTGCATATCTGATATTTCAAAGGTCTTCCTTTGTCTCCGTCCTTCCTGGATTTTGAGCCAATAATCCCAATCTCTTGCTCGAATTAGTTTAGCATTTACATTAGCAATACATTAGAAATTGTATTTCTATAATTTGCAACCAAACGAGTCCTTATTAACATGTGCAGCAATGAGTTCACCATTTGGCTAAAGGGGGTTATTAGGCCACGGTTTTCAGAAAGTGAATTTCAGCTAGAGGCTCAATGGTACCAGTTACAGCTCTGATCTGGGGTCTTAAGAAACAAGATGGCAGGCAGTGCCATCCAAAAGTAGCAAAGTCAGTGTAACTTCTTTTAAACAATCGTGTCTGGAAAAGTGTTTTATCCCGTAGGGTGCACACACAAAGCCTTACCTTTGGCTTTTGACCAAGGCCTCCATGTGCAGAACCTGAAATCAGTGAGCACCGGTTGTGACAAATCACCCTACAGGCGTCATCCCAAGCTCTCTAGGCAAACACAACAGTGAAGAGGATGAAAACTAAAAAGAATGTGTATGGCTGGGGGTGACTAAATGAGTTCGAATTAGTTTCACTTTGAGGTTTTATATAACTGTGGCAATATTTGGGGGTATTTATCAAATCCTATTTCTTCCTCTTTGGATAAATGAAAATTAGCTTCAGTGGCTGAAGTCTGCTTTGCTCTTTGAAGGCTTGATGTGTTCCTCTCGCCTCTATCTCTGGATTCGCAGATAGCTGCTCGGTTCCTACAACCCCACAGAAGCACAGTTTGCCAAGGGGTTGGTACCACTCCCTGTGGCAGCAGAGAAATATCACAGCAAATAAATAAGAAATATTCCAAACTGACTGCAAGTGCAATATTTGTTTGTATCGATTTAATTGTAAGAATATTATGTTTTCCTTCTTGTCAAGAATAGGAGAGAACTGTTTTAGGGGTTGGTGAAATCATAGGAAATGAGGTCAAGACATAAGTCAGTCCTGAATTACTCTTCTCACTTCTGCCTTTTAGTTTGGCCGGTCCAATTAGCAGAAATTAGGAATTCAGATTATGTAATATAATGGACTTTAAGGAAATATTTACTTCAATAATGTCTTATAAAACCATATTTGCAAACTTTAACTCACTTTGAATATGGATGTAAACCCTACGACTCCAGCTGACAGTGGACACTGATCTGAGTACCACAAAAAACAAGTGAAAATGATGATAGAGTAGTTCCTTGTTTAGCTACCGTAATTAGAAAATGAGGTATTTTGCATAAGTACATTTTAAAAATAACTGAATATTATTATTATTTATTATTATTTTTTGTGAGGAAGATTAGCCCTGAGCTAACATCTGTTGCCAATCCTCCTCTTTTTGCTGAGGAAGATTGGCCCTGAGGAAGATGGCCATCTTCCTCCACTTTATATGGGACGCCGCCACAGCATGGCTTGACAAGTGGTGTGTCGGTGCGCGCCCGGGATCCCAACCTGTGAACCCTGGACCGCTGAAGCGAAGCAGGTGAACTTAACCGCTATGCTACCAGGCCAGCCCCTGAATATTATTTTTTAAATTACTAAAGCTTAAAAATTTTAAGATATTTTAATAGAAATATTTCTAAGACATCACATACTTCCTTGTCTTACTGTATGGAATAGGAAATGATAAAATATTTATTCAGTACGTATCTGTTAAGCACCTATTACGTGCCTGGCACTGTGAGAGGTCACCAAGATATGAAGAAGAGCAAGACACACTTGGTCCTTGACCCCATGGAGGTCCATCTTAGCCATTTCTTAATGACTCACTTGTTATTATGAATATGAAGTTTGAAAGTGATGTGTTCAAGTGCTTTTGCGTTAGGCCTCAACATCTTAGCAGTTAATTTTGTTGTAGTCAAATCCAAAAACGGTTTTTGCCTCATGACTTCTAATTTTGGAGTCTTGTTTCATAAGACTTTCTACACTCTTAGGTCACAAAAGTATTCTATTTTGTCTTCTTTTTGCTTAAAATTTTATCCTTCCACATACAATTGGAGTCAAACTCTGTATATTGTGCAAAGAAGGGATACAGTTTATTTTTTATTTTTTTATTGAGGTATAATTGACATATAACATTATATTAGTTTCAAGTTTGTACAACATAATAATTTGATATTTGCATATATTGCAAAATGATCACTACAATATGTCTTGTTAACTTCCATTACCATACATAGTTACAAAAAATTTTTTTTGTGATGAGAACTTTTAAGATCTACTCTCCTGGCAACTTTCAAATATGCAATAAAGTATTATTAACTATAGTCACCATGCTGTACATTATATCCCTATGATTTATTTATTTTATAGCTAGAAGTTTGTATCTTGGGATCCCCTTTACCCGTTTCACCACACTCCAAGGGATATAGTTTTATTTTTCTTCATATCATCAGCCAGTTTTTCTGTTAACACTTATTAACAATTTATCTTTTTCTGTAGATTTGTGGGGCCACTGTTATCACCTAAGAGTGTTCCCTGGGTCTTTCTGTGTTCTCTTCGTGTTCCACTATTTGTCTATCCTCGTGCTTCTACCATACTGCTCTTTATTACTCTGGCTTTGCAGGATGACCTAACATCTGACAAGTTGAACTTCCCTTCTTTGTCCTTCCTTTTCAAAATGACTTAACTACTAATGCAACTATGTTCTTCCCTGCAAGTTTTAGAATATCAAGTTGTCCAAAAATTCCTATTGTAATTTAGATTGGAATTGCATTAAATTTAGAAATTAATTTGGGGATAATTGACATCTTTACTACAAGACATCATTCCTCCACGAATGTGGTATTTTTGTTTCATTTATTTACATCTCCTTAATAATTAATTTTAGAACTTTTTTCTCCTGTAAAGGTCCTGTGTATTCTGTTAGGTGAAATCCTAAATAGTGTATAGGTTTTGTTGCACTTGTAAATGGTATAATATTTTCTGATTGACTGTCACCGGTATAGAGGAATTCTATTGAATTTTGTGAGTTGATCGATCTGGCAATAAAGCTAACCTCTCATGTTACTGCTCTTAGTTTGTGTGTTGATTCCGTTGGCTTCTCCAGTTCAATGATTATATTATCTGCATATAATAAGAGTTTCAGGTTTTCTTTTATGATCTTTACATCTCTTAGTTTTTTTGTTGTCTTATAGCTAACTAATCAGGACTTTGTAAAACATAACTGGTAATAGTAAGCATCCTTGTTTTGTTTTTAATCTTAATGGAAAGTTTTAAAATTTCTCTGCTAAAAATTTTTGCTTAGGTTTTTGGTACATGGTTTTTATTAAGTTACGGAATTCCTTTTTATTCCTAGTTTTCTGAGAGGGGTTCTAAAAATTATACATAGTTATTAAATTTTATCAAATAAATTTTCTGCATCAGTTGAGATAATCATATGATTTTTCTCCTTTAGTTTATTAATATGGTGAATTACATTGACATATTTCTGGTGTTGAACCAACCTTGCATTTCTGGAATAAACCCTACTTAATCATAATGTAATATTTTTAATACAGTCTTGGGTTTCTTAGCAAATATTTTTATTTAGCATTTGTCCCAATGTTCCTGAATAGCCCTATAATTTTCTTCTCTGACATATTCTTACCTGCTTTGGAAATCAAGGTTATACTTGTTTCATAAAATGAGTTGAACAGTGTTTCCTCTTTTCCTACATTTTATAATGACATATAAAATAAGGATATGTTCTTTGAATATGTGGTAAAATTTATTTATAAAATTATCTGGGCTTGAGGCTTTTGTTGCATGGAGAATTTTATTACCATTTCACTTTTTTAATTACTATTTGTTTATTCAAGTTATTAACTTCTTTTTGAGCCAATTTTGACACATTATATTTTCCTTTTTATCTATGTTATCAAATTAGCTACTGTATAATTATTATTCCCTTAATTTCTGTTGCAGCTATTGTTTTTCTTTTTCATAATGTAATAATTTGTTATATTGTGTATCCATGCAATATATACTATATAAATTTATTAATTAGAGAATAGCATATGACATATATACATGATAAATATACAATACACTACATATATACATATGTGATACATATTACATACGAATGTAAAAATACATTGTATCATATATGTTACTATGTATATTTCAATATACATGTTCAATTATAATACATAAGTGCAATATATAATGGAAATATATGTGTAATACATATGCTACAGATACTATAAATGAAAGTTAAAGAGTTATTCCTTTTCATTCTGTATTTATCTCTGCACTTGCGTGTTCTCTTTCCCTCTCCACACTCCCTCTCCACACTCCCACTCTCTCTACCAATGGTTTGTTTACGTTACACATTTTTTCATATAACTAGTTTCAGGCACAGTTAATCTTCCCTACTTTTCTTTTGTTCTGTCTTTCACTGATTTCTCCCTCTTATTGTTACTGTTTCCTTTTTTGCTCCTTTGGGTGTGTGCTTGTTGCTTCTTTTTCCAGATTCTTGAGTTGAATGCTTAAGCACTTGTTTTTAATCTTTCTTGTTTGCTGGCAAATGTATTCCAAACTAGAAATTTCCATCTAAGTACTTGTTTAACTGTGTTCCAAAAGTTTTGGCATGCAGTATTTCCTTGTCTCTCAGTTCTGAGTATTTTGTAATTTTCCTTATGGTATTCTTTTCAAACCAAGGGTCACTTAATAGCATGTTACTTAGTTTCCAGGCATGTGAGATTTTTAAAAATCATCTGTTGGATTCTAATTTTATTGTATTATAAACAGACAATATAGTCTGTTTGATGTTAATTATTTGGAATTTAACACATATAGAGTTTTGTGGATATTCCATGTTTGCTCAAAAACAATGTCTATTCTCTGTTGGGTGTAAATTTCTATACATCTATTGATTTGAACTTATCAGTCATGTTACTCAAATCTCCTATAATCTTTTGCTTGTTTCTTTTTTTTTTTACTTGATTTAAAATTTCTGAAAGAGTTCTATTAAAATCTCCAATATTGATTTTCACTTTGCATAACAGTGTTTTGCATATTTATAGAATATATTCTTAGGTACATATACATTATCCTTATATCTTTTGATTTATCATTCCTTTTGCTAACATATTGCATCTCGCATAACTCAACCTTGGAGATACCAGGGAAGTGAGAAAATTCTAGATGGTACAAACATGAGAGGATTTAGTGACCAATCATATGTGAATGAGAAGGTGGCTTCATGAAATTACTCTCCAGTTTTTAGCCTGGAAATCTTGGTGGATGACAATTTTAATTACTGTGATAAGACATACAGAAGTTTTCAAGGGCAGGAAGGGGTAGAAAAGAGGAGATGAGCAAACATTTATTCATTCATTTATTTCCTCATTAAGTAAATATTTACTGAATGCTTATTATATTCCAGGTACTATACTAGGCATATTTTTGCAGAAAGTTTTCAGAGCAGGTTGAAGATGAATTAGTCCCATAACCCCATCAAAGGTTTGCTCACAAAACACCAAAGTATAAGGACAAATCACGATGTCGATATTCATATGCAATAAATTGAATGTGGTAGTCTTTACATAGTGCATCCTGGAAGTTTCGCTCAATAAAAATCTCCAGTCATCTTTAGGGAATTCCCTGGCTGTATGTAGGCTTAAGATAACAGATTGACATGATTTACAAATTGCAACTTGATTATAAAATTAAAAAAATTCAATTTACTCTTGTATCTGTAAGAATCCTAACTGTTAGCACCAAACTGGACCTACAATACATTCTTTTTATAGGTTTAAAGCAGCGGTATTCAAACTTCTGTGGGCATGTGAATTACCTGGATGCTTAATAAAAATGCGGATTCCTAGACTCCAACCCTAGAGATTCAGGAAGTCTGGAATCAGCCCAAGAATCTACATTTCACAAGCTCCTCAGCTTGTTAGGATACTAAAACTATATTTTGAGAATGCTGCTGTAAACTCTGCTAATTCAAATTATAGGTTGTTAATAAACAAAGAAAACCCAAAAAACTTACCACCTCCCAGGCTGGGAATGGACAGTTGGTATACCTGTAGATTTAATTGGATGTGATCTTGTTTTTCAGGTGCTGCAAATTTGCTTCTTAATACATTTAGAACATTTTTTGTAATGTATTAATAACCTAAGGGACATAATCTTCACAGAAAATATGAAAAACATAATTTTCTTACATTTCCAGTTATACAGACAGTCTCCAAGCTGGTCGTATTTCTATACCTGCACAAAGACTTTATTTTTTACTCCTAGAGAGTCCTCTTTTAATCATCTCAGGCTCAGTGACCCCACACATTCTTCACTAGCTCCTTCCATTATGGAAGGGGGCCATCTTGGTAGTGGTTTCCTGATTTAGGAAAGAAAGATTAGTGAGCAATCTTTCTAGTTTTCCCTCTTAGCTGAGAAGATAAAAATTTACTCATTTTGACCTTGCCAAAATCTTATTTTCTCCTCTGGAAACTATTAGGTATATGCAGCAAGGCACAGTGCCCTTTGAGTTCTGGAAGCATCTTGGGAGAGTTCCAGGGAAGAAAACCCATGACACCCCTTATCCATAAGGAGATTATTTTTTCCTTCCCTCACTTAGGAAACCTGTCTAAATTTCTTCCCGCTGACAACTGAAGCAGGTTTGGGAAGCTATTCAACTTTAATAATAAGAGGCTCTATGTAGATTAAGACCTGCTTAAATTCATAACTGCTTTAGGATTAAGAGGCAGAAGTAAAACTGAAAATAAGGCTAAAATTAAATCAAATTTAATATCCATGGTATTAAGGGATAAAGACAATCATTATATATATTAGCAGATATGGACCTTTTGACTAGGATAACAAGACTGCCCCCAAACTGAACATTCAACAGATAATGTAATGAATAAGCATATATAATAGGCCATTACATTTAAGCCACTCAGAAAATTATAAAAATTTATAGGCAAGCAATGTACAAGTGATTTTTCATGAAATATCCTGAGCTGACAACTAGATTAAATGGAAAAATATGTAGAAGATTGGAAGAGGGCCATTGTGAATGGAAAAGTACACGCTGAAGCAGAAATTAGTGTCATCAAACACGAGGCTGTTGGAGGACCTGGATTTAACCCAACAACAAATGAAAAGACCCCGATGTGGCAGATGCGAGTGAAGAGACACACGAGGCTGGAAAACAGAGGAGGACAGATGCGCTCACGACTCGAAACCTAGGAAGGAGCGCATAAGTATTTCCTGTAATGACAAGCAACTGTCATGTTTTGATGACTGTATTTAGTGATTATAGCCTACATTATCTCATCTGCTGATCTAGTAATGCCTTGTCAAAATAGTAATAATCGTTGCTCAGTATGAATTGTTGATACTAAGCCTAGGTTGGCAGCTAGTGATACTGCCAGCCTTTTCTAAATATTTATTAATATTTGGTTGATTAATTGTTCTGGAATTTTGACAGGGACTATTATTGACTTTACTGTCTTCTCAGTTTTCTATTCAATTCTTTCCTTCTCTTTGAAAACCAGAATTACATTTGCCAGTCTTAAGTTCTGGTTATTAGAAAATGCATATTGAAATCACGATGAGATACCACTAGCACATATTAGAATGGCTAAAATTAGAAAGATTGACCATATTAAATGTTGTTGAGGATGTGAAGTAACTGAAACTCAGACCCTGCAGGTGGAAATGTAAAGCAATTAAAACCACTTTGAAAGCAAGTTTGGCAACTTCTTAACAAGTTAAACAAACACTTACCGTATGATCCAGCCATTCCACTCTGGGTATTTACCCAAGATAATTGAAAACACGTACACATGAAAATTGCTTGCAAACGTTCATAGCAGCTTTATTTGTAACAACCAGAAACTGGAGACAATTCTAATGCCCATGAATAGGTGAATGGATAAACAAATTATGGTGTATCTATTCAATGGAATACTACTTAGCAATAAAAAGGAAAGAACTATTGATACACACAACAACATGAATAAATCTCAAAATTGCTGAATGAGAGAACTAGAAAATAAAGAGTGTGTACTCTATTATTCCATTTATTTAAAACTCTAGAAAATCTGAATGAATCTATCGGGACAGAAAACCGTTCAATGGTTTCTGGTGACAGGGGTGGGCAGGGATGGAAGGGACACAAGGAGACTGTTGGGGTGTTAGATATGTTCTTGATTATGACAATGGTCTCACAGGTGTGTACATATGTCACCAATCATCAAATTGTGTACTTTAAATATGTGCAATTTATTGTAAATCAACTATGCTTCGATAAACCTGAACAAAAAGTTAAAAAAAAAAAAAGCTACCACAAGCTTTCACCCTTGGCATTAGGAAAAGATAGACTGCATCTCAGGAAGACATGTATACGTGGCTCAACAGCACGTGCGGAAGAAGGAAACATAAGGGTTTCATGTTCCCTGTTCAAAATGGTTTCACCTATATTTTTAGCCAACAAATGTATAATTTGTGCCTGGCAAGCAAGGTAAATTGTATACGGACCATAAAAGCTTTGGTGTGGTGATAGCCACAAAAACAAATGACTAAGTAAATAAATAAATGTCACAGTTGGTAAAAATAGCACTGATTTAAGAGAAAGAAGACATGAGTTCTGGTTGGAGCTTCCTCTGACACATTGTTGGCAAGCTGCTGGTGCTTGACTGGGTGAGCCTCTGCTCTGAAATTTGATGATTAAACTAATTGCATATAGAAATAGACTTGTGTGAAAACCCCTATTCTTGTGAAACTTCTTTGCTTTAACTTCTAGTATGGATTGCCTGCTGTTTGGACCCAAAGTATATTCCCTCTGAGTGGCTCTTAAACCTCTGGGCCTTGTTTTAAATGCAAATTCTGAGGCCACAGCCAAGATACTTAGAAAATCTGAGGCCAAGTCCAGGAACATGCATTTTATAAATAGGTGGTGTGATGCAGGGTCTGAAGACCATACTTTATTCTTTAGCCAGACAATAACAGGATATCTCATCTCTCTCATTTCTCCAAATTATAGGCTATCAAATCTAGTAAAAGGTCCTCAACACTATACCAGCTTTTTAAATGATAAGCATGGGTCTTTCAACCTTGTATCCTTCATGAGGAACAAATTGTAAACCGTTTGTATTGTTTCATATATCGGAAAACTCAGTCAAAAATAAAAACTTTTCACAGCATTTATTGCTCTATCATCAGCCCTTGAGTTTACAGATTACTGAAATAATTGCAATATCAGAGGGTGGACCCCCTGGTCTGTATCTGCTATAAATTATTCTGCAGGCATAATAACCTTGATTAGCTTGTGCCCTAGCATTTCAGTTTCAAATGTGGGTTGGTTCAGGAACTGAGTACCCTAAGTACAGGTTCCAGAACATGTTAGAGATAACCACTACAAGATGTTCTGGAATTGAGCTGTAATATTAGCCTAACAGATATTGGCAGGCATTCTTTTATTTGATAAAACAAATAAGGCATTGGAGTTGTACTATTCAGTAGGGAAAAAAAAGTGTAAAAAACCCATACAGAGAAAACAGAGAAACTCTTTTCCTTTTCACAGAGGAACTAAAATAAATGCCTTATGAAGGGGCTGCTCATCATCTTGGGCAACTTGCCCACATCCTGACCCCAGCACCATTGCGGACTTCTTCCTCTCCTGGGCCCTCCCTACTTCTCTCTTCAGCCAATTGATTGCAATGTCCTTATGAATTACCTGCACAGCATCTCTCAGCTTGTTCCTTCTCTCCATTACCTCTCACCTGGGTCGGGCCTTCCTCACCTCTCACCTGATCGATTGCCATTGGCCAAGGCTAACGCAGTGTAGGTCTCAAAATGTGGTCTTCGGACTAGCAGCATCAGCATCACCTGGGAACTTATTAGAAATGCAAATTCTCACACCCACATCAAGACCTCATGAATCAAAAATTCTGGAGATGGAGCCCAGCGATCTCTGGTTTAACAAGTCCTCCAGGTGATTCTGATACACGCTAAAGACTGAGAACCATTGCTCTAACCATTCTCCCTTGCACCAACCACAATTATTTTACCTACCACTGTCAGATAAAATTTCCAAAGCATAGATATGATCATGTCACTTCCTAGGGTAAAGACCTTCAGCTTCCCTCGTTGTTAATACCAGTAAAATGTAACACCTCCTGAGCACTTTCTATGTGCTAGGCAGTGAAGCTCTCAGCTGAGCATAATAAATATTTAAGAAATGTGTGATGAATGTATGTGACCACCTGCTTTTTTGTGGTGTCAGGTTGCAATGGCCCCCATCAGTGGTTCTTAGGCCTGGTTGCACATTAGAATCACGTGGGGGGCTTAATAAACATACTCCACCCAAGAACAATTAAATGGGTCTTGCATCATATTTTTAAAAGCTCCCTGGGGTGATATGTGTGAAACTGAGGTTGAGAGGTACCAATCTCTGTGACTCCTGCCTTCTCAGCCTGTTTCTCCCACAGCTAGGGTCGCTTTGTCCCCGTCTGCAGCAGTTACTGCCTTGCTACTGGCTCTGTCATCAATTTTGTTCTTGGACAAAGGAATCTAAGAAACCAGGGGCAGTGGCTGAGCTGACTCGGCATCACGTCATCTACCACCTAACTGATGTCTCGTGCTGAGAAACTGCCCTGGCCTCTTTATAGTCTACTTTCCACACAGCAGCCAAAGTGAGCTTGTTTAAATCTAAGTCAGACCATGGCGGTCCTCTGCTCAGAGCCCTCCAATGGGCTTCCCATCTCATTGACAGTAAAAGAAAAAGTTCACTCAATGACTTTTGTATCTTCTCTCTTTCTCTCTACCCTGTATACCCATTTGCCCATTGCAGCAACTACTACTTTCCCTCCAGCTTACTCTGCTCCAGTCACATTGATCTCATCATTCCTTAGGCTCACTCCTGCCTTGGGGCCTTTGCACGTTCTGGTTCCTCTGTCTGCAGTCATCCTCCCCCACTTAGCCACTTACCTTCCTCTTTTACCTCTTTCAGGTCAGAACTGTCATCTTCTCAGTAAGGCCTATCCTGACCATTCTACTTAAAATTGATAACACTTTCCCAGTGTTCCCTAACCTCCTTCTTGCTTTTTTTATTTGCAATGTTTATTGTCCACCTCTAAATGCAAACTCTATAAAGAAGGGAGTTTTGTCTGTCTTATTCACTGCTGTAACCCCAGTACTCGGAACAGCGCATGACACATAGTGAGTGCTTAATAAATGTTGATAGCATGATTGAATGCCTGGCCACCATGCTCAGGCTGCCAATCTCACAACCCACTGTAAAGCCTGGTCCTCTCTTGACACCTAGGTGACCTCTCCTCTACCATAGACCATCTCTTCTCTGGCCTGGCTTGTAGGGGCTGTAGAGCTGCTCTGCACACCACCATGGCTGAGATGCTCGTGCCTATTGCCCCACCTCCTAGCCCTGCCTCTACCCTGACTGTATTCTTCTGTTCGCCCACATCGCTTCACCCCAACTCCGCTGCCAATTTTGGCAGCTGCCTATTTCTGAGTGCCATATGTTGTCTATACCACCCTGGTGGAGGACATCCATGTGCAGACCTAGTGTCCATGTTCTTAGCCTGTCCCATTTATTTCTTGAGCTCCAAACTCCGTTTCTGACAGAGAATCTGTCGTGTATTGGAAACATTCAACCAGGATCAATTGTTATATCTATTTATCTATCTATCTGTTGACCATCCCTCTTGAATGTAAGCTCCAAGAGAGCAGAGATTTTCATCTTTTTTTGAATTCATTGCTGTGTCTCCAGTGCCTAAAACAGTGACTGACCCATTGTAGTCACACAACATATAAATATTTGTTTAATGAATGAAAAAAAGGAATTCCACCATTATTGCTTATGAACTTTGCTGCCACTGCTGAGTTCTCAGGTTATAAAAATTAAATAAGAATATCAACACAAAGCAATTGTTCCATTTGAGACTAGTTACAGAGTGAGCTGCCATGATTCTTGATTGGTTCTTCATCATCCAAGCCCTTTGCTGCTTGGTCTTGAAAAGGATGTGAGCAAGAAATAAATCAAATGTGTGGAAAGTCACTTTAGGAATGCTAATAAAAGTATAAAATAACATAAATGGAGTTTCACTGTCATATATTACAAAATCAACAAGCATCCATTTTAAAATTTGAAAAATTGGCATCTAGAAGTTTCCAAACTTCCAGATGTTAGACGAGATGCAGTGCAAGTAGATACGTAATTGACATTTTTACTTTTCATGGTGAGACTCAGCCTGAAGGAATTTAGAAGAACAATTGTGAAGTAAGCTATTTTCTCGTATGTTGGAAAAAATGGCAATTTTTGACGCCTTTCTATGTTGATATTTCCCAGGCCACAACAGCCTTGGAAACAAAACAAAAACAAAACAAAACAAAACATCCGAAGCATCTGATGGTCACAGAAGTGCTGGTTCTCTCTCTTGCGTTAGACAAGAATAATAAGAATCATGACAATGAGTCTTATTTTGGGGCACTGTGCAAGAGACTTACATACATTGTCTCATTTGGTCATCCCAACTGCCTACTCAAGAAGAAGTAATTATCCTCAAGTAAAAGATAAGAAACCAAAGTTCAGCAAAATCTAAGTGACTTTAAGGTAGAAATTAGTGGAGCCAGGAAGGAAAAACCTTCCTTCCTCTTGCCTTTGCCCCTGACTTCCATGCATCGCCCACCTCGCAGTCTCCTCCCCTCCTCAGCTGTTTGCCTGTCTCTGCTCACGGCAGTGGACATACTCACTGTAATGTATAAGCATAAAGAATTTAGTATAAACATTGGACATATACTAAAAAATCACTTGTTTATCTGAAATTCAAATTTAACTGGCTGTCCTGTATTTTTATTTGCTGAATCTGATAATCCTATTTTTGGTATCTCCTTTGAAAGAACTGTTAATTTTGTGCTGTGATATAAAAAGGTTTAATTAAGAATAAAGAATATCAAGGAAAGCTACAGTAAGTACTTGTACACCTTCCTAATCTACCATCTCTTTCACCTCATCAGCCCATGAGGCCACTGTCCAAACTGGGTCTTAAACCATCATTATTTTTGAGCCTGTTTCTCCCTCAGAAGATGATGAGCAGCTGGGGGAAGGGAGGGTCATTTGCATGTCCTATTCCTTGCCTCTCCTCAGGGCCTTGTTCCACACCTTCACAAAGGGGCTCCATCTTTCAGAGCCATCCAAGACAAATTGGGCCAACCCAGAGGAATTGGGAAGAACAAGGGGCGGATGCCTCATGGGGAGGTCTCACCTGGCCTGAGTGGGAAATACACTCAATCCTCATTATTCACAGATTCCATATTGCAAATTTACCTACTTGCTAACATTTATGTATTTGTAACCCCCAAATCAATACTTGTGGCACTTTGGTCATCATTCACAGACATGTCCAGAGCAGCAAAACATTTGAGTTACCTGACACGCATGCTCCCAGCTGAGGTAGAACAAGGCAATGCTCTCTGCCTTCTTGTTTCTGCTCTCATACTGTGAACAAGTGTCCTTTTCACAATGTATTAAGTGCTATTTTTTTCCCACATTTTTCTGCTTTTTGTTGGTGATTTTGCTGTTTAAGATAGCCCAAAAATGCAGTGCTGAAGTGCTGTCTAGTGTTCCTGAGCACAGAAAGGCTGTGATGTGCTTATGGAGAAAATATGTGTGTTAGATGAGCTTTGTTCAGTCATAAATTAGTCATGCTGTTGGCTGTGAGTCCAACGTTAATGAATCAATGATATATATACACACATATTTATGTATATATAGTAAGGTGTCTTTAAACAGAAACACACATAAAACATGATTATGTAACAATCTATTGACGAAAGTGTTGTGACCACAGGCTCCCAGGCACCTCACCTGCATTTCCCCTAGGAGCAATGATTCAGTATTCTCTAGTGTTCATGGCGACTTATAGAACATAACTACTGTGAATAATGAGAATCAACCTGTATCTCCCAGATTTTCTCGTTTCTGGGCTTGTGACAGGCAATTCATCATGCTGGTACAGACAACTTGGGGGTCATGGAGATGGAATACTAAAACACTTTTCTCAAAAGAGGGGAAAATCTGGCAGACCATGATATTAGACGTGGGAGAGTGGATGCCAATGGACTTGCTAGTTTTTCACATACTGAAGGTGATCCTTTTGAAAAAATACCAGCGGCAAGCTTTCCTGCTTCTGGCATTTGTTTTCCCTTTACAAACTTAATTTTTATTCCTACTTTTTAAGAAGAAAATTTCATGGCAGCAGGTGATGGTACTTATGGGATTTTATCTTAGGATCAGATATCTTTTTGTTCTGCTCTTAGCAAATCCAAGCAGAGAAATAGCAATGGATTGCTTCAGCACTTGACAAGCATAGGGTTAAGATGTTCAGTAGATTTTTATTAATACAGCTAGGGGAGGAGAGAAAGAGCCAATTTGTCGATGTCAGTCCCCTTAACCCCATTTCTCCTGAATGACTCAATCATCTATTGCACTGGATCTTGTTTCTTCTGGGAATTCTGAGTGGTGTTGGAATTAAATTACCACCACTCAAACATTTTGTACTTGTTGCCTTTCAAAGAAAGCCTTGTCCAAAAGGCCACTCATCATCTGGAGTGAGGTACAGAGATCCTTGAACAAAACCAGACAGGTGGATTAGGAGATGTTCTCTCTTCAAGCCTTCTTTTTTTTTTTTTTTTTGAGTATCTGTTATGGAGAAATCAGCTTTTCAAATCCTGACTTGCTGGGAGGTGTTTGTTAGTCAGCAGCTCCATTGTTCAAGTCTGTCCTCCTGAGCATCGGGCTCAGCAGACCCGGCCAGAGGCAAGGTGGTGAAGTGACTTGCTCTTGATTTTGCTGCTTCTTTACTCTAGTCTTTCCTAGATTTCATCCCTAGTTAATGTTCCTGGTGTTCATTCTCCATCTTTTCTGCTTTCATTTTCAGGAAAAGTTACCAATTAAAAGAGTTTCTGGGAGTATAAATTGGTATAACCATTTTGTAACGGCAATTGCAATATCAATCAAAATTTGAAATGTGTCTACCCTTTAACTCAGCAATTCCACTTCTAGAAATGTATCCTACAAATAAATGCACAAAAATATATGTACAAAATGGTCATGAAGTACTGTTTTTAACAGCAAAAAACAAAAAAATTCAAAACATAAAAAACTAGAATTAACTTACAATGCCACATGTAAACTCCGTTCAAGAGGATAAAGCACCTCTCTCTGTACTGACTTGGAATGATGTCTGTTGAGTCAACATGGCAAGTTGCAAGAAACAGATAGTATCGTCTAGTTGTGTAAAAAGAACATGTGTGCATAGAAAATGTAGAAAAGGATAATACCAATCTGTTGATAACGATAATCTTGGTGGTCATTTGAATTGGGTATGGAGAGTTGGGGGGAGGGGAAGAGCTGAAGAGTGGCTTTTAATTTGTATATGTTTTATTGTTTATTTTATTACAATAAACATTTGTTACTTTTATCATGCTATAAAAATGCATTCTATGAAAGATTCCCAAAAGTTTTATTTTTCATTCCAGGACTTCTGTGGAGAAGCAATGAGTACTTAACCTCTTGAGTGACCACACATCACAGTGTTGGGCTGCCATGTCCATGGTGTGCTACCTCGATTGTCCATTGCATTGGTGCTGGATGAGTTTAGACGCTTTACATCTCATTTCTGTGCTGCCTATTCTGTGGGTGTCTGTGGCACATCAACAAGCAGGTGTGGAGAATATGTATCCATGAAAAGAGTAGCTGCCAAGAAGTAAGGTCCAGTTAGGGCCAAATTGGTGCACAAGACTTGGAAGCTCACAAAGTGACCACATCTTCACTAAAACTTAATGACCTTGACCAATGTGATTGATTCTTATGTAACACTACTGAGAACTTGCCCTTGACAGACAGCAGGAGCAAGAAAAAGGGCGATGAAAGTGCTGTACTGGCCTGAATCCAGAGCAAGAATTCCAGGAACTTCACTTTCAATGCTTTTATCCGTAATCAGTTTAGAAGATGTTTGAGGTTGAAATGGCATAATTGTGTGCTAGGTAAAAGAATATTCTTTGAGCTTTGATTGATTCATTCATTCAGTTATTCAACAAGCATTTACAGAGCTCCTACTGTGTGCTCAGCATTGGGCATGATTTAAATATTAAATAGATTATTCACTTTCACTTAGCAAAGCCCACGAGAAAATATTAAAACATTTCAGTGCTGAGGAATTGACTATTGTTGAGGTACGAAGCACCAACTTCTGTAACTATAAAACAATTGTAACAAGAGAAAACTCTCCATTGCTTACTTAAAAACGTTAATGAAGAAACTTCCTTGAAGAGGATATGTATCTCCTCATTCAATTTTAAGCTGTCATGTTTTAAACGTGTAGGAATTAGATGTGTCAATATAGCAAAAAATTTCTTTGGGCCAAAGTCTGCAGACAGAAAGCTAGGAACTGTTTTCATTTCAGATCTCAAGGAAAATGTCAAAGAATAATAATTAGATGAACTTATTGAGGGGAAAGAATCCGTATGATCTGCAAAGATTTCTCAAAGGAAAGAGAGGAGACAAGCAGGGTAAACGACATAAAGACTCACCTCTGAGCAATTAAATAACATGGAATAGGTCAACATGGGAATCTCATACCTGGACAAGTGCAGAGTGACTCCTGGCCCATCCTAGTAAGCACAGTGCTTATTCCAGCTCGTCTGTGGTTCTCTTCTGGACGAAAACAAGAAAAAACAAATTCATTCTTTCTTATGTCTGCATCAGAAACACATTCCACCTCCCCTGTGTCTAAGACGAGATCTCAGAAATTATGTTTTTATAACCTGGCCAGACAGCAGCCACTGCCGTTACAAGCATTATGAGGTCTTTTCAGCCTGTTTCTCCTTTCCTTTCTTCATTTAGGTACAGAGAGACCAAGTTCCATTCGTTCTTACATTCACTTATCCATTCATCACCCAACAAAAATTTATTAAGAGGAACCATTTGCCAAGCCCTGTGCTAGTTGGTGAAGATAGAGAGATGAAAAGGTATTCTTCCCATCAGCAAGGACTTCACAGCCTCATAGAGAGACAGTCATGCAAGCAGTAAATTACAGAATCACCTTTGATTGTGCTCTTTCCTTCATCCCCGATGTCAAGTCCGGTTGTCTGTACTTCCAGAATGCAACCCTGCCCTGTCCACATCAGTCCAGTTCTACTGCCTACCCCGAGTCCACGCCCCGTCTGCTCTCCCCTGGATGAACGGTCCTCCTTCTTCTATCCTTGTTCCCTGCAAGCCCTTTGCCTCACAGCAAGCAAAAACGAGCTTTAAAAGAATGCAAGTCAGATCATGTCACTACCCTGCTAAAAACCTTCCAATTGCTTCCTATCAAATTTGAAATAAAATTAAAACTCCTCCCGTGGCCTGCCAGGCATCAGCTGGCCTCTATCTCTTCCACTCCATCTGATACCATCCTGCTTGGAGCTCACTTTACTCCTATCACACTAGCCTCCTTTCTGCAGCTCATTCCTGCCTCGGGGCTTTTGGATTTGCTCCACTTCTGCCTGAACAATCTTGCTCAGATCTTTGCGTGACCGGTGGGGCCTCAGCACAAATGCTCCTACCTTAGAGAGGCCTTTCCTAACCACCCCTTTAAAGTTTGCCTCTTCTAATTTCTATGTATCATATCACCCCATTTTATTTTTCATGGCATTTGTTGCTGTCTGAAAACATCTTGTTTATCTTCTTGCTGCTTGTTTATAAGCAGGGACTGAACTGTCTTGTTCCCCCTTTATCCTCTGGTCATAGGCCAGTATCAATGTGTATTTGTGAAATAAATGAATGAATATGTGTTACGGAAGCATCAATGTGTATTCGCACCATCCCCTGTACTGGCCATATTATCTGTAGATTAATCCTAAATAGAATCATGTGGCTGTTCACAGAGGTGTAAGAGTGAAGAGGGTATTAGAGTTTGTAGAATTAGGATTCTCTGCTATTCTGGAATATCGGTAATCAGTGGTTTATTCACTTTTATATGAGCCCTTTGAGGGTCTGAATAAAGCCCCGAACTCTCTCTATAGGAAAATGTGCATTTGCACACAACAAAATTTCCACACAACTTCAGTGGGTTGTGTAGGGTGACCAACTGCCTGATGTGCCTACGGCTGAGGGATTTCTTGGGATGCAGGCCTTTTAGTGCTCATACCAGGACAGTCCTGGGAAAACCAGAACAGTGGGCCACCCTAGATTTATATCCCTCTGGAAGCCCTCTTGTGAATCCCTTAAGTGTCCAAGAATCTTTCCAAAAATTGTTAACGTACCAGAAAATGTGAAGTAATTACTGAGTATCTACTAAAAGAAGATGGAGAAGCAGTGGAGCTAATGAATGAAGTGTTGGATGTGGACATCATTGACGTGTAGGGCAACTCTGGATGGTAGGACTCCATGCATAACAGGAATTTAGAGAAAGCAGGTGCTATGATTAGTAATATCACCACTGTAAGTGACTTGATTAGCAGGTATTTATCACTTCTGATGATTGTATTAGAATAGTTATCCCCCATTCCTTTTCACTTATCAAAAATAACCCCTGGTGCAAGTTTTAGTGCTATGACTACCAAATACAAGTTGGAGTGAGGTGCTCTCGTAATGCTGGAAAATGAACATGATAAAGAAAATTAGACCATCTCTTCTAGAAGGGCTTCTCTAACATATGGGAAATTGTGGAAGCCTAATAAATATGAGATACTAGTAATCAGAAGTTGTGAGTGATTTGTAGAGCTGAGTCATTTGGTCAACACAACCCCTACAGGAGGCTAATTAAGTAATTCCTTGCTCTTGGAAGGAAGTTATGTATTTACTTGGTATGATTTTTGACAAGCTACAGATATATGGTTTTCATGATAATTTTTATGGCCTATCTCTTTAAGAAAGAACATTAGTCTCATAGAGTTTGAAAGAACTTTCAGGAAACTTATAGTCATGTTTTATTTGGGGTATATATACTGGAAAGTTGCCCAGGGAGCTCTAACAGACACGTTCCAGGGTTAATAGCTCTAGGCCATTCTTTCTGCATAAAACTTGCTGGGCTGGTGCTATCTGCCTGGGGAATAAAGCCATTTCTACTGCCTTGGCCAGTTGCCTGGAGTAGAGGCAAGTGATTCTGGTAGACATTACTAGTGCTCCCCAACAACTGGCTCTCTTTCCTTCCTGGTAGGGAACTAGCCACACGACCTCACCTTCAGAAAGTGAGGCCATGTCACTAGATCTGGCCAATGAATCTATGAGCAGAAGTAATACCCATCACTTTTAGGCTGAAACACAGAAGAACAGGTATGAAAGTTCCATGCGTTCTCTTCCCTTGCCATCAAGCAGGAAGCCTTGTGTTGAGTTGGTGGAGCCACAAGATTGAAGTAGCCTGGATCTTTGAGTCACCCTGTGGGGAAGAGCTGTTCCAGAGGGTCAGGTGGACCCAGAGTGGATGAGTAAGACATAAACCTTTGTTGTGTTAAGCTCCTGAAATTTCAGTCAATTTGCTGCCACGATGTTATATGATCTATTTTGACCTATACTGCCCCAAACCAAAGAAATCCAACTAAGGATGACCATGAGGGAGACTGCTGCCTCTAAAATGACTTATTTCAAAGCTCTTTCCAACAGAAGAGTCCATACAGGATATTAGCAATACAATTCAACTAACACTTACTTCCTAAGTACACTCAGGAAGGATGAGTTATATGAGCTCAGAGTTTGTATCCCCAAAGGTGACCCTGAGAGCTCCCTGAGGGCAGCTCCATGTCTCAGCCTTGGGAGTGCTGGGTCTGAGAGCAGCTGGACAGAGAAGCATATGGAGCCCCGTGTTATCCTATATTCTCTTGCATCCTTGCAATAACCCCCTGATACCTAGGCAGTGATTCTCACACCTTTCCAGCTACATGCCCCTGGCATCCATGCAGAGAAAACAATTGAGTGCAGAGCTTGTCAGAAACTTAAATTTTCTTTGACCAAATTAACATTTATGATGACACACATATCTGTGAAGCATTCTATATTTTTTCAACCTCTTGGTGAGGCCTTCTCTGACCACCCTATTTAAAATTGCAAGATCTCCTCAGGCTATAATCCCTTATTCCCCTTCCCTGGTTTATTCTTTTCCTGTGGCCCTTGTCATCTTCTAACGTACTGTATGTTTTGCTTAGTTATGTGTCCTGCTTGCTCTCCCCGTTATAATGTAAGTTCCACAAGGGTAGAAATTGTTGTTTACTTTTTCATTGCTGTGTTTCCAGGGCCTAGAAGAGATTCTAGCACCTGGTAGATACTTGTTGACTCTATTGAGTGCTCTGTAGCCAGATGGAGACTGTATTATTCACCAGAAGTCCGCTGTAGGGGTGGGAGAGGTTGGGGTAAGGCAGGTGGCCTGGTAGGGCTGCTTTCCCTCAAAGCAGCAGCTAGTGACAGACTGGCCTGCAGTCCTCAGGTGCCGGCACAGCAGGGAGCATAAGCCTCAGAATGAGCTAAGAATGAGGGGACAGGTGCTGAGCAGAGGGGGCACAGAAGGATGGGAGGCAGCAGCACAGCTGAAGCCCATGTTGCATGCAGTGCAATCCCTGTCTACATCCAGAGCTTCAGGACAATTACGGAATATGTGAAATGCTGAGTGTTATTGGCTTTCTTGTGGAAAACAGTGAAAGGATAGAGCTTTGAATCTGGGTTTTGACATGGGGTCCAAGTGCTCTGGAGAGAAGAGAAACAAAAGACACGTGAACACAAACCTTCTTCAGCTTGTTCCCACCCTACCCGGAAGGTGAACTCTAGGTTACCATTTATGGTGCGACAGGCAGTGTGCCGAGTGTTTTAGTAAAAACAGTCAACATTTACTGAGCTCTTAGTAAGTGTCTGGTACCTTTACTAACTGTTTTATGTAGATTAAGTCACTTGACCATCATGCACCCCTGTAAGGTAGATTCTTATTATCATCCCGTTTCACAGAGGAGAAAACTGAGCGGCTGAGAGATTAACTAACTTATCTAAGATACTAGGAGGTGGCAGGGCCAGTATTTGTACGTGAGCTGTGACTCCCTAGTCTGTTCCTGTAATTGATGTGACAGTGCTTCTCTACTTTCTATCCTTTACGTCACTTAATTCTTACACTGGACATATGCTTTAGGGACAATTATTCCCCTAGCTTCACAGATGAGAAAGCCAAGACTTGAAAGAGCTGAGTAAATTTGCCCAAGGTCACAAAGGGTTTCAGTAGAGGACCTTGGATTCAAACTCAAGATTTATTTAGTTCCTAGTGCTCTGTCTTAAAGCATCCTATAATTTCCCTTCACTGACTTATTTACTTAAGAAACCTGTACTAACATCTTCTAGGTGGTGGAGACTGCTTGGTGTTGGACAAACAAGTTGAGCGAGATCCTAGGTTTCCCACTGAGAAGCTGAGTGACTGTTGATTCTTCTCCATTTGCATGTCTCTGCCTGCCATCCATTCTTCACCCTCCTCTGCTCTTCCTTGTGCCCAGGAAGGCTGACCCCTATGGACTGCCTCATCTTGGCTCATTTGTCCTCTGGCTTCCTATTGGGTTTGGCCAATGGGAGGCACCAGCAAGATATCAGAGGTTGGTGTATGGGGTATTTAACCCAATGCACGCTTTACCCCTGTCCTTCCTTGCCTCCCTGCTGTGGCCACACATCTTATCTAGTGTCTCGTTTTCTATGGATCTGGCTCTCCCTGGAGTATGATAGCATCATTCCTCCCTGCTACCTCCCACCTAGTCCCTTTAAGCCTAGAGGTGGTAACAGCTTTCCACTTTGGTTAGTTTCTGGGTGCTTCACCATCTCTTGCAGATGGGTGTGCAATTTTCTGTCAGGGCTCTAAATGACACAAGATCCTTAAACAAGTCATGCAAATTTTCAAAGTCTCAGTTTCCTTTTATGTAAAATGGGGAGGATAATACCTACCAAAATGGTACTGTTATATTTCAATTGCTCAGCCCAGTACCTGGTTCAAGGTAAATGGGCAATAGATGGTAGCCATTTATTTTATTTTATTTTTTTTTAATTTTTGTTGATTGCAGTAACATTGGTTTATAACATTGTATAAATTTCAGGTGTACATCATTATACTTCTATTTCTGCATAGATTACATCATGTTCACCACCCAAATACTAATTACAACCCATCACCACACACATGTGCCGAATTATCCCTTTCACCCTCCTCCCTCCCCTCTTCCCCTCTGGTAACCACCAATCCAATCTCTGTCTCTGTGTGTTTGTTTATTGTTGTTATTATCTACTACTTAATGAAGGAAATCATACGGTATTTGACCTTCTCCCTCTGTCTTATTTCACTTTGCATAATACCCTCAATGTCAGATGGTAGCCATTTAAATGATCATTATTATTATGAATATTCTTTGCCCGGAGGACCTCAAGCACTGATCATCAATGGTATGTGACTAAGCAGTATCATCTTAAACAGGATGAATTCACTCCTTCTTAATAACCTCAGTGGGAATACGCTTTTGTGTTGGGTCTCCACGGCCTGGCCAGTAAACCTTTCACAGAGGTTGACCACTGGAAATAACGATAATGGTTAACTTTTCTGAGATCATACTTTTTTTACTTACCACATACTGTTCTAAGTACTTTAGTCAATTAATTCTCACAATGACCTTAAGGAGTGGTTACCAGTCATAACTCACACAAATGACCTGCCCAAAGTCAATCTCAGCCAGGCAGAGCTGAGATCTACCAGGTCTAACTCACATGTTTCTGTCCCCAAAGCCTGAGTTCTGTAATCCCCACGGGAGCTGGGGGAGGGATGGTGATCAGCAGTTCTCTCTGCTTCCTTCCAAGAGGAAGCTTGGCTTTCTCAGTGGTGTGTGTCCAAGAATACAACACTCACTTCCCTTCTTTTCTCTCAAACCTACTTATTATTCTGTCACACTGGAGGCAAACTGGGTCCCCTGGGGAGCCTAAAGAGTTTAGTAAGCCTGTTAAAGGGGTAGTGCTGAGTCTTGAGGTGGGTGTGTTTGATTAAGCTGTGGAGACTTCAAAGTGAGGTCAGGGGTCTGTGGAATCCATCAAAGGAAGCCTCTTGCCAGGAGCCACACAGAAGGATGACAGAGTGGGAGGGAGTCCTGCAGAGAGGGAGGGCTGGCTGGAGCGAGGGAGAGGGGACCAGAGAGGCTGGCAGGGGAAGCACAATGAAAGCATCAGCAGGCGTGAGTGGTCCCACGTGAGTGAGTGATGGGGTTTCTACTGATGAGAATCCTGGAGAGAGTGGGCCCCATAGAACCATGGAAGCAGAAGGAACAGATCAGACACTGCCCATGCCAAGAGCACCGCCAGAGAGCTTGGCTGCAAAGCCCCTGAGGACAGGGAGTTCAAGTTTGCTTTCTCATTAGCTGAAATATTTGGAATAAATAAACTGACTTCTCTGGAGCCCTCTTTATTACATTTGGAGTCACCTTTCATCAGGGTTGGGAGGGGGAAAAACACTCGTGCCTCAGAAGTATTAACCATTTTGAAAATGCTTGAATAGACTATTTGATCACTTAGGGGAAAGAAAAGAGGACACATTTAAAAGTTTTCCCCTCTCCCCTAACCTCAGACAAAGAAAACACTCCATGTATATGTTAACCTTAAAAAAAGAAAAGAAACCCCCAGCCTTTCTTGCTGACTAAGAGAAAGACAGGACAGCTGATGCATCAGATTCAAAGTCTGCCCCACTAGGAAGTGCTTAGCAGGCAGCTGGGAGCCTTCACAGAACCTTAAAATATTCAGTGAGGGGATTCTTTCTCCACATAACAGCTTCTAAAGACGGACTTTGAGAATCTCTGTATAAACCTCACATTGAGTAATTACCTGTACCCGTTTAGCCCTTGTTAGCGGGGGTCTCTCTGCTCCCTGAGAGCCAGATAAAATTGGCTTCACTCTTCTGTGGATCAGTGAGAGAGGTCACAGTCTCCTGGTCATCTTTGGGTCTCCCTCAGTTGTTGGATCATTACATCAGCCTACATATCCATCCCTGGTGTACAGAAGGCTGAGATATAAAACTAGGCCCCTTTCTGGATTCCCACAAGAAGACCCACTTCGTAGAGCATGTTGTATGTGTAGTACAATCAGCTGGGAACTTGGAGTACTGGAGGAGGAGGAATCACCAAAGAAAACAGAAACAGACTTCAAGTTGAAGGTATGAAACGTCCTATACCTTCAAGTTCTCTGGGTACCCCACCCCAGGGGTTTTCTTTAGACCCCTTCACCTCCCAAGGGGCCCCAGCCTCAAGTCAGCTTGGTGGCCCCCTCCTCCTGGCCTCTCACATTTTTCTGTTGTTTCTTTCTTACACCCTTCACACAGGCCACCACCAAGTTATTGTTCTTTTGTATGGAAACAGTTCTTTCTCATTTAAAAGAGTTTAATGACCACTTTTGATGCCTCAGGACACACACAGTGCCTTTATAGTCTCATCTTCCTCCCAACTGCCTTATTAAGGTACTGGTATGGTCTAAGGTTTTTGTCCACCCCCCTACCCCGTCACCCCCCACCCCTACATTCATATGTTGAAGCCCTAACCCCCAGTGTGATGGTATGTGGAGGTGGGGCTTTTGGGAGATAATTAGGATTAGATGAGGTCACGAGGGTGGGGTCCTCATGATGGGATTAGTGCCCTTATAAGAAGAGACACCAGAGAGTTTGCTGCTCTCTGCCATGTGAGGACACAGCAAGAAAGCTGCCATCTGCAAGCCAGGAAAAGAGCTGTCACCAGAATCTGACCATGCTGGCACCCTGATCTCAGACTTTCAGCCTCCAGAACTGTGAGAAAATTAATTTCTGTTGTTTAAACCACCCAGGCTATAGTATTTTGTTATGGCAACCTGAGTTGACTAAGACAGGTATTTTCTTCAATAAAGAGTTTCTCCCCACCATCCACCAAAAGTAATTTTGCTAACACTATAAGGACAGTTGATTTTTTCACCCATCTTTTTCCCAATCTACAAGTGTCAAAAAAGAGAAAATCTTCTAATTCCTCCCTTCAGTATCATCTGTAGGTAGGAGATAGGTCCTGACTTTGCCCCTAACTGGCTAGTTGGCCCTGGGTGAGTGATTTACCTCTCTAGGTTTAAGTTTATCTGATGGTCAAGCGCACTAGTTGAAATAGATGATTTATGAAGTCCATTCCTGTGCTGAAATGCATGATTTGATGATTTACAGAGATGACAACCTGTAGACAATCCCAGAACAATAATAAAACCTTACTAATAAAGATACCATAAAGTCTGAGAATGCAAATTGCTAGCATCTTCTCTTGGGAGTTTATCTATGAATCCAGAAAGATGATTCTGGAAGATGCTTTACAGTTCCTCTCACTTGAATTTCCCTTAAGGTTAAAATCAGGATTGAAGTAAGAAAAAGGATGATAATTTGCTCTCCTTTTCATAGTCCCATCTCAGGGCCTATCCGTGTATTTTTGTGCAAGGATTGGAATGAAATAGTTGAGATATCTTTCAAGTTATTCCATTAGTCTGACCTTTTATTTTTTCAGGGAAGGAAATTTTTCTATCTTGCATCATTTAAATTCTTTGTCATTCTCCAAGTATTTATGGAACCCTTAATAATATCTCCTATTACTCTTGGTAACATGATCATTTATCTAAAAAAAAATGTGTCCTTTGAATCATCTGAGGATCTTGATAAAAATAAATTCCCTAAATCCCTTTTTAATTAAAGAAGATTCAGAAGTCCATTGTACCGTATGCTAAAGCACACTTCCTTGTCGGCATTTGCTCCTTCTTTATGAATCCAGAGGAATGTAAGAATCTAGATGAAGACCATTTGGTTTTATCTGGGTTAGGCCTAAAAGACTCCTCATGGGAAACATGAATTTCCTGCCTTGACAAAGACAAAATGTTTACCAACTCCTCTGAATTTGTAAAATAGAAAGTTTTGGGACAGCAGCAAGAGAGACCAAAAGCCAGCTGGACCATCCTTTTTAGGAAAAAAATAGGGGATCTTGAGTTAGGAAAGGAGAGTTCTGACCTTGGCTCTGTCACTTGGGCACAATTTCCTGCTGTTTATAGGGATATTGATAATACTTTCCCCATTGGGTGTCCTATAGGTTAACTGTGGTAATATGGGTGGTTGGGGTCATTCAGGGACGCTAATAAATGGCCCCATCTTCTCTGATTAAACTCTGAACCAATTGAGAAATAAGATAAAAAGAGTCAGTAAGCTTTTACTGACAAAAGCTAGCTTGGTGGATGTAGCTTAGTATAAGAGCCAAATTTAGCATGCTAACTCTTGACACCTGAATCTCAACTGTAGAACAACATGGAGTTGGGGAGAGACATTTCCTTCTAACATTGGTGATTCATACTGGTATACTTTATGTGTTAGATTTCTTTGCTTCAAGCTACAGAAACCATCCTGTTTAACTTAAACAAAATAAACCTACCAGAATAATAATGTGAGCTCAGAGAACGGAAAGAAAGAAGGGTAAGAGCCAAGCCTCCCTGGGGGCTGGGTTTGGTTGAGGTTGAGTTGAGGAGGCCTAAAGACAGTCTCATGGCAGGAACACAACATTATGATGAGGACACTGGCCTGCTGCTGATTGGAGTGACAGCCATATGTGGTCTCTTTGTTTTACCGCTCAAGATTCAGGGTCAAAGATGGGAGCATCTGAGCTTGGTCACATGACTCCCCACAGACAAGGTGAGTGGAGCCTGGGGTGGGGTCCCATCAGTCTATATGTATTGCCAAAGAGTCAATTGCCATGAAAGAAATCAGGCTTCTATTAGTAAGAGGAAATAGATAGTTCTCCAAAATTAACACAAATTATCATATTATGAACTTTCCTTACCTACGAATCTAGTCCAGGGTTTGTATACAAAGACCTTTAGAGTCTGTCCTGAGCCTAAATTTCTAAATTTCTAGGCTCGTTTGTTACTTTTTTGCTCTGATCATTCTTTGCACACACCATGTCCTCTTATGCTTCTGTACCCTGGTTTCATCTGCCTAGAATATCTCTCTTATTTCCTCCCTTCTATCCTTATACCTGGAAAACTCCTACTCATCCTTCAAGGCCCAACTCCTATGTTGCTTCTTACCTTTCTGATAATGTAAAGCAGAATTAAACCACCTCTTTTCCTCATTTTTCTGTGCTACCATGCATATGTAAACATCTCTACTATCATATTACTTACAATGTTGTATGATAATTATTTATTTATGCAATTGTCATTATGATGAGGTTAGGGACTACGTATGTCTCATACTTCTCTGCCCCACACACAGTAGTGATTCAGTATGTATGGTGTTTGTTTCTCCTGAAATCTTCACACTAAGACTATTGATGTGTGATGAGTACTAGACCGGAAGTCAGAGAACTAACTCTGTCCTGGCCTTCCATCTTTATGACCGCTTATTCACAAGGTCTTAGTTTTCTTATCTGCATAGTAAGGAGGTTGTACTAAATCAGTGGTTTATAAAAAATAATAGTGTCTTAAACAAGGTGGAAGTTAATTTCTCTTTCTCATGCAAGAAGTCCTGAGATAAGCATGCCAGGTCTGCTATGGTGGCACCACAAAGTTACCAGGGGCATAAGTTCATTCCAACTGATGCTCCACCCACCTTAGAGTGCCGCCTCATAGTCGAAGATGGCTGCTTGAATCAATCCAGGCTCCATCAATACAGGAAGTAGAAGGGAAGAAGGAGTGAAGGAAGGCCCACTCTCTCTCTTTAGGAAAACTTTCCATAAGTTTTACATAACACTTCTTATATCGCATTGGCAAAGTTTGTTACATGGCCAAACCTGATGCAAAGAAGGATGGGAAATGTAGATTTTTAGCTGGATAACAGCACACTCAGCTAAACACAAGGGTTCTCTTTGCCAAAGGTGAAGGAGAGGAAGGCTAATGAGATGTAACTAGCAGTCTGCCATACTAGACTACTTTAGTTAAGGTGATTAGAGAAGGCCTCTCAGAGGAGATTAACACTAAGCTTAAACTTGAAAGATGAGAAGGCTTCAGTTATGCAAAAAGCTATGGAAAGAAAACTCCATGAAAAGGTAACAGCAAATGCAACTGTCCTGAGTTGGTGTGGTAGAGATCATGTTATGTGCTCATCAATTGTTCACCAACTCCTATACCATTTTCCTTTTTCTGGGCATTCTGGAAGATTATATCTCCCAGCCTTTCTTATAATTAGATTGAGGTCTTGTGACTGAGTTCTGGACAATAGCCCCTGTTCCAATTCCAGGGCTGGGCAACCCTTCCCCTCTTTCTTTTCCATGGCAATCATAAATGCCATGTGTTGAGGATGATGATATCCCAAAATGAAAAGAGCCTGGATCCCTGAGTCAGTTCTTGGAGGAGAGTATATCAGACTCTGATACAAGTGGTAATCATTTTATTAAAACCACTGATGTTTTTGGGTTGTTTATCACCTCAACATATCCTAATATAGGTGTGTTTAGAGAATAAATAAAAAGCAAGTGTGACTTGAGTATAGTAAGCAAAGTGTAGAGTGGGAAGGGTATAGGATGAAATTGGAGGAAGAGGCAAGAGTGGATGCGAGGAGGCTAGGTAGTGACAATCATCCAGTGGAGAGGTGATGACTTTTGGATTGGAGTGATGGCAATTGAGGTGGAGAGAAGTAAATGGACCCCAGATATATTTTGGAGCAAGAAACACTCCTTTTATTTAAAAAAAAAAGAAGAAGAAGATAAAAGAGGAACTATTTTGATTGAAGAAGAGGGAGAGGATCTAGATCCATACCCATTTAGTCACCCCTTTGCCTTCTACTGTAGCCCTAAGATTTATCTACAGAAACCTAGATTCTTAGACACACAGTTTGAAAATCACTGGGCTAAATGATGCTGAAGATATTTCCAACTCTAACATTCTGTAATTTTGTTGACTTCTTGCTTATGAGATATATAGCCTGGCCTATTTTCAGTTTGGATCATTTGTAAACTTGAGGAGTGAGATTAAAAAAATAATTACTGAATTAAATCTTCAGAAACTCACAATTGAGCAGAGTGCCACAAAAATTAGCTGCCTGATAAGAACACATTTTTAAAAATATATGTTTTTTTTCTAATTAAATAACATATCTTCCTTATGTGAAATCTAAAAAAAATACGAAGAGATTATAAAAGTCACTTATAGTCCCACAACTCAGAAATGACCATGATTCCTTTACATTTTGGTTCCATCAAGGTGAAGACTAGAGTCTTGGAGAACGGCCGTGTAGTGAGCTGTCTGGGGAATGGAAGTAGGGTGGAGTGAGTGCAGTAGAACAGACCTTGGAATCAGAAAGAAAAACATATGGGGTGTAGACATCTACTTGAACCTCAAGGGACTCTGAGCTAGGTTCTAAATCCAGCCATACTCTAGGACTGTGGCTACTCCTCTCAGGCTCCAAACACTCCTACTGGGTAAAGAACAGTATGCAGAATTTTGGTTTTCCAGACAAAATTGTAGTATCAGAACCAGAAGGACCTGAGATAAGCGCTGATTCAGGTCAATCCCCTTAGTTTACAGACGTGGCCCAGTGAGTCGCCATTCCTTTGTCCAGCAGGGGAAGCACTGTGTTTGTGACTTTCCTGGGATGTGCAGTCGGTTGTGAGAGGCAGTGTAGTATGGTGGTTTAGAGGACAGCTCTGAAACCAGGCTGCCTGGGTTAAAGCCCAGCTCTGTAACTTACTAGCTAAGTGATTTAATGCAAGTTGTATAAACTTTCTGTGCCCCAGTTTCCTTTTCTTTAAAATGGGGACAGTTATGATTCCTGCCTCATAGAGCATCTGGGAGGAGTAAGTGAGTTATTATAGGTAAAACACTTAGAGCAGTGCCTGGCAACAGTAACTTCTTAGTAAATGATAACCATTATTATTAGTTAGCAGGTGAGTTGGGACTTGATAACAAGCTTCCTGAATCCCTGCATTTGATGTTCACCACCAGGCTTCTCTTCTTCACCTTCTTGCACTGAACGTGCCTGCATTCCAGTCTCTACATGGTGTTCAGAGTCAGGTGTTAAAAACATAAACCTGATCATGTTACCTCCCTAGTTGAAGCTTTCATTAGCTCCTCATTGCCCTGGAATTAGGTCCTAACTGTGCCCCTGGCTAACTTGACCCTCCTCTACCTGGCACTTTCCTGCCTCCTCATGCACACCTCTCTCCCTGGGCTCCTGGGCTCCAGCCATTCTGTTCTACTCAATTTCCCTTTAAGTCTCCATGTTTCCTCTGTCTTGGGACTTTTTGTGCTATTCTCCCCACCTAGAACATTCCTTCCTCCCTCCACTCCATTTTATCTTGCCAGCTTCTACTCATCGTGCAGAATTCAGCTTAAGTGTTACCCCAAGTGTGGGTAGAGAGCAGCATTTGTGGGGTCTTTCTTTGATCCCCCATTATATGAGCTGCCCCTTCTCACATTATATGCTCCTGTGGTTCTATACTTTTATGAAAAAATAATATGTATTCTACCTATATATACACATGTATGTATCCATCAACAAAAGACTGAAAATGATGAAACTATGATCAAAATGTAAATTAATTGTGGTTATTTCTGAGTTGTGGGACCATGAACGGCATTGGTAATTTCTCTCTCTCTCTGTAAAGAGTTCTGTAAAACTGTAAAACCCTTTTCTTTTCCTAACACTTTTAATAGTTTCATCCCTACTAGTTGGTAAGATCCATGAAGGTATCATTATTCTTATTATTATCATAATTATTTTATCATTGTGTTTCTCTGTACCAAGCATAATGTACATAGTGATGCTTAATAGATATATGTGGAATAACTGAATAAAAGAGTGAATAATAATATAGTTATTGATATAGAATTTGTATGTGTTGGGGCGTGAACTTAAGCAGAGTACTTCTCTTCTTGATTACATATCATCTTTGAATATAAAGTGAAGTGTACATTTGTAAAATTTTTAAAGTATTATTTGGATTCACTGAATAGAACAGTATGGTTGTTAAACAAAACAGCAGTTAGCATGAAATATCACTGATTTTTTTCCTCTGTCCCATGCCGGTTTATACAACAACATTACATTCCTGCCACTCTCCAAAAACCATCAACTATTTTTCTGGAGGCTCGGATTTTTTGTAGGCCAAAGTAATTTTTTTAGTGGCCTCTCATCTTATTTTTATCTTAGTCTTACAACTGAAACAGGTGAAGATGTTTTTCATCCTTTCCCCAGATTACCACATGTATTAGTTTCCTATTGGTGCTATACCAAATTACCACAACTTTAGTGACTTAACATGACACAAATTTATTATCTTACATCTCTGGAGGGGAGAAGTCCAAAATGAGTCTCATTTGGAACTAAAATCAAGATGTCAATAGGGCTGCATTCCTTCTGGAGGCTCTAGGGGAAAATCTGTTCCTTGCCTTTTCTGGTTTCAGAGGTTGCCAGCATTCCTTAGCTCGTGGTCATATCGCTCCAACCTCTACTTCTGTTGATTCTCCTCCTTCTCTGACTCTCACCCTCCTGCATCCCTGTATAAGGATCCTTGTGATTGCATTGGCCCACCCAGATAATCCAGGATAATCTCCCCATCTCAAGATTCTTAATTAACTTTGCCAAGTCCCTTCTGCCACATAAGGTAATATATTCATAAGTTTCAGGAATTAGGACACAGACATCCTTTAGGGGGCCAATGTTCTACTTACTACACCGCACTCTTCAGACAGGAAGCAGAACTAAAACTGTTCTCTTCTTATCAAATAGACTCAGATAGAGACTTAGAAATCGTCCAGTTCAATTCCCTCTTACAAATGAGAAGACAGATTTGTCCAGGGAAGATGCGACTTGTCCAAGTTCACAGGGAGAGTGAGTGATCACTGAGGTCCCTGACTCTAGGCTAAACCTTTCTCTGCATGACATTGTCCTAAGGTTGAAGGAGCACAGAGGGATAAGTTTATGTGCAAGTACCAGCAGGCATCTCAGTGGGTTTGCATTTCACAAGGTAATATAAACAGCAAACTTTTCCAATTAGAGGTATTAGCTGCTGTACAACCGGAAGGAAGAGTTAGGAGTCTTCCATATCCTGGGCTATTGAAATAAAATAGATTTTACTCCAAGAATCTGCTCCATTTTTATGTCTTGCTCTAAGCTAGTTTTTTAGCAACGTGATTAGAATCCTACTCATATTTGAATAGGCTCCATTTGATACTTGGCCTTTTATATTTTAAGGCATATATTGCTCTGATTTTTGGGTTAGTTGGTTGCCATCTGTAATGGAACATCTGTAACGGGCTGCCTTTGGCAAAGGCCTGTGATCTTGGGCCCAATCAGTTAAGACCAGCAGAGTAGGATTACTTCGGTTGTAAGCACATTGCTTTACAAATCCCAGAGAAGTGTAAGAGGAGGCTGTTCCTGTGCGGGCCAGTGGGGAAGCGTGGTCACTGCTGAGCATCTGAGGCCTCACAGCCCGTCCAGAACGGTACACGTGTATGAAACACAGGGCAGAGAAGGAGGCTCGCCAGCCACCCCAGTTGGTCTGCATGCATCTTTAACAGCTGATTTAGCCAATTTTTTGGACTATCTTTGATAAGCTGCAGGGACTGGCAAAGGTTTACGTCTACTACTGTACCTGGGATAGTTACGTTGCCTTCAAATCATAGTCTTAACAGAGGTTCTTTCCGCAAGGGGCACAGAAAGAATGAGTAGACAGTAAAAAAAAAAAAAAAAAAAAGGCTTTTAGCATACTTTCTTTTTGAAATAATATTTCCTTTAAACTTTATTGAGGAATAATTGACAAATATAATTGTATATATTTAAAGTGTTCAATGTGGATGATTTAATATGCATATACTTTGCGGAATGGTTACCAAGATCAAGATACTTAACACATCTATCACCTTACATAGTTAACTCTTTTTTTTTTTTTTTTTTTGTGGTAAGAATGCTTAAGATCTACTCTCAGAAACTTTCAGGTATATAATACCATGTTATAAACTATCGTCACTATGCTGTATATTAGATCTTCAGAATTTTTTCCTTTTATAACTGAAAATTAGTGCCCTTTAACCTATATCATTCCATTTTCTCCTCTCTACAGCTCCTGGCAGGGACCATCTATTCTCTGTTGCTGTGAAATTGGCTTTTTTTTCTTTAGTTTCTACATAAAAATGAGATCATACAGTGTTTGTCCTTCTCTGCCTGGCTTATTTCACTTAGCAAAATGCCCTCCAGTATCATCCAGACTATCACAAATGGCACAATTTCTTTCTTTTTTATGGCTGAATAATATTCCATTGTTATATATATACATTTTTCTATCCATTAATCTGTCAAAAGGTGTTTGGGCTATTTTTGTATCTTGGATATTGTGAATAATGCTGCAATGGACATGGGTATATAGATATCTCTTTGAGATACTGATTTAAATTCTTTTGGCTATTCAGCCAGGAGCAGGATTTCTGGATTGTATGGTAATTCAATTTTTAATTTTTGAGGAACTGCCATACTGTTTTCCAATGGCTGTACCAATTTACATTCCCAACAACAGTGCACAAAAGATTTCCTTTTTCTCCACATCCTTGCCAACGTTTGTTATCTCTTATCTTTTTGATAATAGCCATCCTAACAGGTATGAGGTGATATCTGATTGTGGTTTTGATTTGCATTTCCCTGATGGTTAGTAAAGTTGAACACATTTTCATATACCTGTTGGCCATTTATATCTCTTCTTTGGAAAAATGTCTATTCAGGTCCTTTACCAATTGTTTAATCCTGAAACCAGAGTTCAAAAGAGGTATTAGTTGGATTGGACGCTTTTAGAACTACTAAATATAGACCACTGAGATAAACAAATCCAGTGAGGATTTTTTTTAGGTACATAGAAGGTAAGATGTTATCTTTAGCCATGAGGAAACATGGTCAGGCACTCAACTCTGTACATTCAACATCTGAAGATTCTGTTTTTGAGTAAAGGGAAGTTCGTCTATATTAGCATTCCAATACTTTTAGCACAGTGGTCTTATACGTGTTCATGAAGTGGTTGCTAAAATCAATGTTGAACTTTTCCCAGATTTCATGAAAAAAATGAAGTTAATGGATAGAATAATGCATTTTTCTCCCATGTATATCTTTTGTGTCTGACACTACTTGTTTAATATAAGCATGTATCTATTTAATTTTAATTTTTAAAATCTCTTTATTATGGGTAGGCTTACTTTTTTGCTATTTCATGGTAGCCCACAAAGAGTATCATGACTTTCAGCCCCTCTATTACTTGGAGAGATTTTAGAATTTAATTTGATAGCCCCAGCCTAGATCTTTCTTTTGATCTGTAGGCCTAAATATCCTACTACTTAATGGACTTGGTTGCTTAAATGTCTCTGAGGCCCCTCAAACATGATGATTCTAAAAGGGAAACCTTCCATCCTAAACCTGCCTGTCATCTTGTTTCCCCACTATCTACCCAGTTTCCCAATATTGAAACTGAGTGATACCCTTGATTCCTTCTTCCCCCAGTATTTCGTGGTCATCAAGGTCTGTCAAATTTACCTCTTTAACGTCTCTGTAGTTCCTCTCTTAACATTGTTGATTTTATTACATTGGTTCCAGTTTCTTTCTTGAGAATGAGATACTAAAGCAACTTTCTAGTCTCTTCCTGGAGTCCTGCCCCTTACATCTTTTCTCTGTGCCACATCCCAGAATGATCTTTCAAATACACAAATGTGATCATTATCCTACTGTGCTGGAAAATAATTCATTGGCTTTGGGATAAAAATCCAAGCTCCTTGGCATGGACTACAACACCATCCATGAATAGTGAACACTCCCATATCCTTTGAAATTAACGCCATATATGAGTTATCTCATTTAATCCTTGCTATGAAATAGGAACCATTATTAGTCCCATTTTATAGAAAATGAAGGTAAAACCTAGAGAAGTCAAATAACTTGCCTAAGATGACACAAACAGTAAGTGACTGAGCCATGATTCTATTCCAGGTCTGTTAATTCCCATTTTCTATACTTTTAACTACTGTTTTGAAAATTAAGAAGACAGATGTTTAATGCCTCTGATTGTAATCTCAATATACTTCTTTAAAAAACTCCTTCATATTTACAAAAATCTCAAAATAAAATTTTGAAAATTAAAAAGAATATTGAATTATTTTATAAAATGAAAGAGATCATTCCAGAAAAACATGGCAGAATAAACACATGTGTTTACTTCTGCTTCTTCCCCAAGTCTCACTAGGATGACAACAAAGGAAGTTTTGAAAAGACATAAATTTACAAAGACATAAAGGCAAAAATTTACATCAGACAACTCATTTCACAACATCTGGAAGCAGGAATTTGGAGGAACTAGAAATAACTGACTTAACTGACTTGAAAAATCTGAAATACAAGCCTGTAGTGTGGAAAGCCAATAAAAAGCAAACTGATTCATCCTACAGAACTTGAGAGAGGCTCAGGAATTTGGGCCACAGGTATCTGGAAAAGTAGGAGGCACAGGACGGGGCTAAAAACAGATAGATTGGCTGAAAACCTTTATTTATATTAGTAGTTAGGCCCCCATATCTTCTTCCTCAGGGCAACTGCCCCTCTCTACTTCAGCCAGTGGTTTGAGCTTTACTGTCTAGAAAGGATGAATCACACAGACTCTCAAACTGGAAAGGCTTTACACAGCGTAGGGAAACATAGAGGCACTTTACTGAAAACAGAGAATGTTAGGAGGAAATCTGCATACTGGAAGTGAGATCTCCAACACCCAGACCCACTCAGCTCCCTGAACACTAACAATGAAGCCTGTAACCATCTCCCTAATCCTAAACCGTGACACTGGAAGATTCTTATTTGGGAAATATTTAAGTTTCCCAAGAGTGAAGTGCTACAGAGACTACTTTTGTGATCTTTCAAAAAGACAACTGTGTCCCTAGATCATCTTGCAGTGAAGCTCACAGTCAGCAAGTCCCACACAGAGACATTTAATTTCTAATAAGGTATCCACAAATCACTAAATGTTTGAGGAAAGACTCTTAACAATGAACTGAACAAATGGGAAAAAAAAAGTGACTGAGCCTTTTAATATTCTCAGAAATATGAAAAAAGAAAATGTGTCCATAAAATAATACATTGCTTTAAAAAGAAAGAACTTGGGTATTAATGTGATAGCAGAAATTAAAAATTCAATAGAAGGCTTGAAAACTAAAATTGAGAAAATATTTCAAAATATATCTCCCCAAAGTGGTGAGAAAAGACAAGAAAATTAAAGGATCAGTATTCTGAAAATACTTCCCAGACTACAGGAACTAAGTTTCAAAGAAAAGCCCGAACGATTGGACAGCAAAATGGGTGACGGAAAAACAAAAACTAAAACCAAAACAAGGCATATCATCATAAAAATTTTAGAACACTAGAGATACAGAGAAAATTCTAGAAGACTCTAGGTTGAGGTGGGGAGGATGGGTTACCTACAAATGGTTGGGAATAAGAATAAGATTAGACTCTTGAAAACAATATGGGAGGCTAGAGACAATGGAGTTACAGAGCAGAATTCTATATCCAACCAAGAATAAAGGTAGAAGAAAGACATTTTTAGACCTGAAAGTTCTTAGAAATTTTATGTCCCAAGCATCCCTTTCAGGAAGCTCCTGAAGGACATCTCTTCCTAAAGATAGGCCATCATCCAAGAGAGAAGAAGGAGAGGTGTTCTGGAAACAAGATTTATAACGCAGGACCCAGGTGAAGGCAATTCCCAGGATGACCCAGAAGAAAAGTCTTAGAACAACTGATGTGTGGCAGACCTCTGGACAACCAGTCCAGATCAGAGCAGGACAGAAGCCTCCAGCAGGGATGTCTGCAAGAAAAAAAGGGCAAAACTGATAGGTTTCCTATTGTGCTGGAATTCAGCTCTGTCAGAGTTAGGAAATGAATTTATGACAGTTACATAGTAAACCAAATAGTTGGACTAAATGAGGAAATTATTAATTCCAGGGAACAAAATACTACAAAAGAAAGGAAATGAAACCATAATACACTATATGGATCTCTTTTGCGTTATTTTTACATAGGTCATAAAATGTAAACAATAAAGGTTGATTAAACTGAAAAGGGTGATATAACTGTTTTAGAAGAATAGGAAAGATGAGTTTATGTTTGTGTGTGAGAGGGTGAGGTGGTGGCTGTGAGAGTCAAATTCTCATTCTTATAGTAGGAATCAATAGATATGGTTTAAATTTTAAAAGTCATAAAAGAGCAATATAAAGAAGCTATTTAGAAATATGGAATAAACCATGTTAACATCAAGAAAACAGTCAAAAATATTTAAAGTGGTTGTGTCTGGGGAGTTGGAATTGGGAAAGAAGACAGGGCAAGTATCTGCTTTTTTGTGCATTATTTTAATTAATAAGAATGAAATTAAATCAAAAAAGAAAAATACTGTCTTAAAATCTAACATTTTGACAAACTTCTTGTTATATCATTCTTACGGAATTACAAATATTCTGATTTTTTTTTTGCCAAACAGCTAAATGATGAAGTATCTGAAAGTAATTCCAAAGTAGAAAAGCTACAAAGTTCCCTGTTCCTTTCTTACAAATTATTTGAGAAACTATGTAGTATATTTGAAAGTATTTCATGATATCTAAATATATTCAGAAGGACATTCAAGAAATATTTTTGAATAAAAAGTTGAGCATGAGCAGCAAATGGTCCAACTTTTTAAAATAATAAGGTTGTATTTTTTTCAGCTGTGAAAGTTATAGATCATGTGCTGTTTGTATTTAAGTTCAATGCTACTTAACACGGTCTGGCCATACATAGGGGAGATGGTTGCTAAATGTTTGGATGGAATTGAAATTTTTGAGTGCCCTGGAGACCTGATTGAGCCAAGAATTAAGGGAGGGGGTGCTCTCAGTTGACTTACTACAATTTGATTTCTCACTTTTCTGTTGGAATGAAAATGAAATTCACAAATTCCTAAAGGCTTTTAGTAGGAGGGAAATTCCAAGCTTTTATGATCCTTGTCTGTAGAGGAACTTACTGGACTCCATGCCTCAGATTACTGACATACATCTGGATCCTAGATGGATTCACGGTTTTCTTCATAGTCTATAAATCACTCATCCAAAATGAAACCCCTTTTAATCTACTCCAGCCCCAGTCACTTGTCAGTGTTAGCAAGTGAAGAACATATCAAACAAAAAATTTTTTTACTTTAGGGAAGACTTTTTTTTCTGTTTCCCTATTATTATTGAAATTAATTTTGTCCTCCTGCAATTAAAATCTTCCTTTTCATGTATTAATTAGCACTGCTAATGATAACATTTTCTTCTTTTAAGTAGTCTTTCCCCACTTATTTTTAAGGTAATACTTTAAAATACCAATACATACTTATTGTTTATTGGAAAATGTGGTAGAAAATACCACCCAAAATATTATAACGGCTTATAGAATGCTCACCATGCACCAGGTATTGTTCTAAATATTTTACTTATAGAAACTCGCTTAATCCTCTTGCATTAGTTTTCTATTGCTGGTGTAACAAAATATCACAAATTTAGTGGATTAAAACAACACAAATTTATTATCTTACAGCTCTGCAGTTCAAAAGTTCAACATAGTCTCACTGGGCTAACGTCAAGGTGTTAGCAGGGTGTGTTTTTTCTGGAGGCTCTAGGAAAGGATGCTTCCTTGCCTTTTCCACCTTCTGGAGGCCACCCACATTCCTCGGCTCATGGCCCCTTCCTCCATCTTCAAAGCCAGCAACACAGTACCTCTCTGACACTGCGTTTGTTGTCATATCTCTTTCTCTGACTCCCTTCTTTTAGCTCCCTTATGAGAGGACCCTTATGATTATATTGGACCCAGCTAGAAAACCCCACACGATCTTCCTATTTTAAGGTCAGCTGATTAGCAACGTTAATTCCATTTGCAATTTAATTCCCGTTTGCCCTGTAAGGTAGCATAACAATTTCTGGAGGTTAAAACATCGGCATTATGAGCATATTATTCTACCTATTATATCTCTCAACAATACTGTAGTACCTACAGGTAATATTATTATTATTACCCCCACTTTACAGACAAAGCACAGAAAAGCTATGTAAATTTCCTGAGGTTTGAACTCCAGGCTCTGGAGCCTTTGCCCTTAAAAACTACATTTACGGGCCAGCCCTGTGGCGCAGTGGTTAAGTGTGTGTGCTCCGCTTCGGTGGCCCAAGGTTCGCAGGTTCGATATGGGGCACGCACCTACGCACCGCTTGTCAAGCCATGCTATGGCATTGTCCCATTATAAAGTAGAGGAAGATGAGCCCGGATGTTAGCCCAGGGCCAATCTTCCTCAGCAAAAAAGAGGAGGATTGGCATCAGATGTTAGCTCAGGGCTAGTCTTCTTCTCCTCCCCCCCCAAAAAAAACAACATTTATACCAAGATAACTCACCATCAACATATTGTTGCACTTTTTACTTAACTGTCTTTTTTTGTGCCTTTTTATGTAATTCTTAGATTATAGGCATAATTTGTAGCCTTTTTTCTTTATACTATTTCTACTTAACATTACAACATGAACTTTCCCCTGCATCTTTAAAACGTCTGTATGGCATCCCATTTCAGCCTCGGGACCTTTGCACATGCTATTTCCCCCTGACTGTCGTGTTCTTCCACGTATCCGTGTGGCTTACTCTCTCTTACTTCTCTATGCAATGTCATCTCATCAAGGAGGCCTTCCTTGTTCACTGTTTCTAAAGGAGCCACCCTATCACTCTTGATCCTCACATGCTGCTTTATTTTCTTTACAGCCTTTATCACTAATTGATTTCATGTCATATATATATTTATTTATTTATTATTTGTTTCCCCTACTAGAATCTAATCTCCACGAGGACAAGGATTTTATTTTGTTCGTTGATGTAGGCATTCAATAAATATTTCTTGAATCAATGAATGGACAGTGGAAATTTTAAAGTTAAGTGAAGCCATTCACAATGCCACTACCCTAAGAAATATCAAACATCAGCTGTTCTCACGTGCTAGTCATTGTCCATTTGTAAATATGATTTTATGTATTTAATTATAGCATAGAGGCAATTATATGTGTTTATGTATATTTAATCAAATATTAAATCTTACACATTTTCCATTTCTGCTCTATAATTTTCAGAACTATTAGTTTTAATGACTGTATGAAAAATAATATTAAATTGATGTATATAATTAATTAACCATTCTTCTACTTGCTGTCATTTAGATTATACCTTGCTCTTTTATTAACCAGATGTTTAATCTTTCACAGGTAACTTAACCTCTTGGAGCTCATTAGGAAAAGAACATCTAGATTATTACTGTTAGATATAACATAAGTAAAGTACCCAGATAATGCCTGACATATAATTGTTACTCAGTAAATTATTCATTTCCTTTGTTTTGGTTCCATTTCCAGTATACTGCTATTACAAAATAATGCTTCATTGAACATTTGTTGTTATTGACATTTTTGTATTATTTACTTTAGGATGAATACCCAGGAGTGGTATTACTGTGTTGGAATGGTTCAAAATGTTTACTAAATTAATAAAATTGAATCAATTTAGGATAAATATTCATATCTTGGTTTTAAGTATGAATTTCCTTACAGACATATAAGTGATAGATATTATTCTTCATACTATATTTTATTTAGAGTGTAAAGTTTTTACTATTTCAGAAATATTTTCCTCTATTCTCAGTAACATTTTAAGTCTTTCAAGGTATAAAACTTTCCTGTATGCCTTAAAACATTCAGAATTTTGTTTAAAACTGGGAAATGATCTCAGCCCTTTTTGGACTGAGTGGATTGCTCATTTACTCTAGTTCTGAATCTCCTTTGAATTTCTTAGAATTGTTGCCCAAATTATTTCCCCCTAAGTTTTTTTTCTTTTTTAATTTGACAAATCTTTCTAATTTAACAGTGGGTCTTAAAAATAGATTCATCATCAGTTTGTTGCTATAGTTGTCTATATCTTTCCTGGTCTTAATTTAGTCACAGCATCTGTGCAAAACGGTATGAAAGTTATTTATTACTCCACCATCCAGAGGGAATGCTTGATTCTTGATATTTATATTTCCTCGAACATAAAAGCCAGATAAAAAGAAAATCGAACTTCATGCTTTGGGGACTGAACAGATTGTTTGCCATGGTTACTAGAGACTGCCCTCCTCTGCCTCCTCTTCTGGAATTATAAATACATTTTCATGGATTGTGGCCTTGAGTGATCAGATATTTTTCTTTTAAATCACATTTGTTGGGATGATTTGAACTAGGGGAAAAAAACTATTGGGTTGGCAGAATAGCTGAATGGTTAAGCAAATAGGCTTTGGAGGCCTCAGCCCTGGTAGGTCATCAGCCTCAGCACTTCTGTGACCTGAACCAGTTGCTTTGCTTCTACCCATCAGATTCCTGAGCTGTCAGCTGGGATAATAAACACCAGCTCATAGTTTGTGTAAGGAGTAAATGAACTAATGTGTGCAAAGTGTATGCAACTCTTATGATAGTTAAAGTAGAAATAAAATGAGCTGTACATGCAAAACCATATACGTCTTAGTCACTGCTACAAGCTTTAACAGGTTTGCCTGGCCCTCCCATTGCAGCTCTTCATATTCCACTCAGGGTTTGCATGTTTTATCAAACTCAGAGGCATCACTCAGTGGGGGTTTTAACTTCTGCATTGAATTACACCTTCTTGGTTTTTTTTTTTTTTTTGGTGAGGAAGATCGGCCCTGAGCTAACATCTGTTGCCAATCTTCCTCTTTCTGCTTGAGGAAGATTGTCGCTGAGCTGATATCTATGCCAGTCTTCCTCTACTTTGTATGTAGGACCCCTCCACAGCACGGCTTGAGGAGCGGTGTGTAGGTCCGCGCCTGGGATCCAAACCCGTAAACCTCAGGTTGCCGAAGTGGAGTGTGCAAACTTAACCCCTACACCACTGGGCTGGCCCCTCAATTATGCCATCTTAAAAGGCTTGTTTTTCCTATTTTGACACAATAAAGAGGATTCTAGTGTAGTTACATTGATAATTATATATAAATAAAGGCAGACCTCACATGACCAAGATGATTTAGTTACGGCGGCATTAGAATTCAAGCTAAGGAGAGGTTGCTACGGAGGCAGTACAGGAGGGAGCTAGTTGAGGTGTAAGGAAGGGCTTCCTCTATGTAGCAGACCACATATTCAGCCAAATATGGTTATCTCAGACCACAAACCAAGACTTAGAAGAAATCTGAGTTAGTAGAACAGAAAGAAATTTCTATCATGAGCTTCCATGCCACTGAGACTGTGGTACTTAGTTTCATTTGATTTGGAGTGTCCCTGTCTTTTCCTTGAGATTTGTGCCCAAGTTCCAGGGCTTGGGGTGGACAATGCTGTGCCAAGGCTTGTCACTCGTAGATGCTGACATTTCTGAGATGTCCTTATTCATATCTCATTGTCTGTGATCAGTCTATGCAGGTTGCTGACTAATTGTCAGATGTTCCTACTCGAAAGACGTTTTAGGTTCCTAGAATCTCCTTGCTCCCTCTCAAGTGCTAGGGAATTTAATCTGCAGCTGTAGTTCCACGGTAGACCACCAGACCCTCTGTGGGACTGCCTCGGACCCTGACAACCTCCCTGTCACACTCAGCTGCCCAAGATTTCTCAGCTGCTCTCATCCCGACTGGAGCAAGGATGCTTTGTGAAGCTCCTGGGGCCAGGCTTCCTGACACAGCACCGGGACTTTCTCCCCTGAGTCTGTGTCTCCCGGGGCTCTGGGCTCCCCTCTTAGAGTTTTCAGTCCTATGTGAGGGTGCTATCATTTCCTTGTCAAGCTTCTCTTTTCAAGGGACCCACAGGTTCTACACAAATCTTGCTTCCTCTCAGACTCTCTTTTCCTAACCTAACCTAGCGAATCCTAACTAGATTCCAGAATGGGAAAGCTTTTCCTGACTCATCACATATTCTTCCAAATCCATGGTTTCTTCTTTAGATTTCTCTTAAAGTCTTTTGCAATGCGAGAAATTATAAGACAACAGAAAATGTTAAATCACGATTTGTCAGAGATCAGGAAAGAAATGGAAGTTAAAACTGAAAACTTTCAAAGGTAAAAGTCACATCATATGCAATAAAAAGTACTCAGAAAAATTATAACCAAGTTCATATTCAGGAACATGGTATACATTTTAAAGGAGGTCACCCAAAATGAAAAAGAAAAGAAGATACAAAAATGATTACTCCTGGTTTCTTCTCCCAAACTCAATACCAGAGATGCCATGGATGTGGCAAAGAAGTGTGTGGATCTTAACATTTAACATTAAAAATTGTGATCTCTGGGGAAACAGAAGGTGGTTGTTTCCTTATGAGGGAGGAAACAGCAGCCATGTTAGAGGAGGCACCAGCATCTGGGGATAGAGTTGGGGAGCTTTCAAGATGTGCTCTCTTCCCACTCTCAACCTATGTTTGAGGACCTTGGCCTTCCTTCACCAGCGGATTTAAAAAATGACAAAAACAGAAACAAACATAGAAACAAAAGTCCCCAGCAGTGCCTGCTTAATGCAGGCAGGTACATAGGCAACATCAGGGCCATGTTGGTGCTCACTGTGGTGACGAAGAAATAGCAGACAGTGGATTGGTGGGTGGTGCTAGGCGTTTTATCACCCCCACCTCAGTTCACATTTGAGGGCTAGGGAATTAAATGAAGACAGAAAACCTCTCATTGGGGGCAGGGCTTAAGAGCTGTGCACAAAAAAACTGGCAGAGTCAAGCTGTGATCTTCCACTTTGGCGCATGCCCCTTTCTTCTTTAAGGCACACCAAGTAGGGATGAGAGTTTGTCTCCTTCTCCCATTTCATATTATTAACCAGGGAAATATTAGCTCACAGGAGATACTACCAAAAAAAAAAAAAACACTACAAGATAAATAACCTATAACACTTACAACTGAATTCATGGCCCCAATAAGTAAGCATTTTATAATAATTTATATCTTCAAAGAGATTTGGAAAACTATTGTTGAATGAATAAAAAAATAAGAAGTTATAAAGCAGAATCAGGCAGAAAAAATTGGGTAAGAAAAATATAATTGTTAAAATAAAGAACTTGATAAATGGGTATATGACCTATATAGACACAAATGAAAAATTAGTAGGCCACAGGATTTGGCTAAGGAACTCCCTCAAAAGGCATCAAGATGGCATAAAGAGATTAAAAATACAAAAGAAAAAATAAGAGATATGGAGGATCGAATGGAAGTGACACCATCCAAATAATAGGTGCCTCCAGAAAAAAAAAAAAAACCTGGAAAAAAATATTTGGAGAAAAAACCCAGGAATTTCCTTGAATTTCAGATTGGGTGGACTCATAGAAAGCCAAACAGGTTAAATGAGAAAAAAAAATCCATACCTGACACATTATAGCATTAAGTACATAAAAAGCAAACAGAAAACTCTAAAAATTTCCACTGGGAAGAAGCAGTTACAAAGGAATAAGAATCATATTGGCATCCAACTTCTTAATAGCAACACTGGATGCGACACAATAGAGTAATGTTATATTTTATATGTAGTGCACTTTATATCCAGATAAACAATTATTTAAGTGTTAGGTTGTAATAAAGATATCCTCAGGTATACATGACCTCAGAAGATTTACTACACAAAGATCTTCTTTGAAAACCCTCTTGGTGGAAGTTCTTTGATGAAAAGAGAAATAAATCCAGAAGAAAATGATAAGATATGTGGGATAAAAGAGTGTTATGGATTGAATGTTTGTGTCCTCCCAAAATTGAAATGTTGAAATCTTTCCCCCCAATGTGATGGTATTAGGAGGTGGGACCTTTGGAAGGTAATTAACATAAGATGAGGTCACTGGGGTAGAGTCTTCTTATAAGGGTGACAAGAAAGAGCTTGCTTTCATTTTCTTTCCTTCATGTGAGGATACGAGGAGAAGTAGGCAGTCTGCATCCCTGCAGAGGGCTCTCACCAGAACCTGACCATGCTGGCACCATGATCTTGGACTTCTAGCCTCCATAACTGTGAGAAATAATGGTTATTGTTTAAGTCACCCAGTCTATGGTAATTTGTTATAGCAGCCCAAACTGACTAAGACAGTAAGTAACTTAGTAAAGTTCATTATTATTTCAAAAGAAAGGACCAAAATAAATATAGTATTCATACTGATCTAGAACTAAATTATAGTTGACTAAAAACATAGTTGGAGGAAAAGGTTGAGACGAGAGGGAAATAAAGTACTTATTTTATTTATGAAGTAGATATTGACATTAATATTTTTAAAATTGAAAGATAAATATAAATGCAACTTTTAATTTTAATAAATTGGACATAACCACCAAATAATAAAAATAGAATGTGTACCCTTCAAATTAGAAGAAGAGATCCATTTTTTGGAGGGCAGGAACAGAGAAAAAAGAAGCAGAAAGAAAGTATAGTAAATAGAAAATACGAAAAGGGTGGCAGAAAAACATTCTTACATAAAAATAATAATAAATGCAAATGGGTTTAACTTACTGAACGAGTCAGAGTCTCAGAGATTTACTTAAAAAGCATGTCCCATGAATATAGTTTTTAGAAGGGGCACATTTAAAATTGAAGGATAAAGAAAATTTGAAAGTAAATGTGTGGAGAAATACGAACTGGACAAAGTTGTGATAGCAATTTTGATATTAAAAGTGGAATTCAAGGTGAAAATATTATAATGGTGAAAATGCAATGCAAGAAAAACCATACATCAAGAAGCTAATTAGAAACATATGTGCACCTTACAATATAGGCTCAAAACAAAGCCACAAATAGAACTAGGGAAAAATAAATAAAACTACACTTAACAGCAACACATTTAAACATACCCCTTTCAGAAACTGCTAGATCCAGCAAAACGTATCCAGTTATTACTAAATAACTTTGGTGAAAGAGAAAAATGATTAAAAATTTACAAAATGCTTAAAACTGAACAAATGAAAATGCTACATGTTAAATTTGTGGACCCAGCTAAGGCAGTACTGAGAGGGAAATTTCTAGCTTTACAAATATTTATCAGAAAGCAACACAGATGGAAACAAATAAGCTAAAGATTCACAGTTGCAGAAATTGGAAAAAAGAGTAACAGAGCGAATTGAAACAGCCAAAGAGAAAAGATGTGATAGATATAAGGGCAGAAATCAATGAATTAGAGAATAACAATAACTAATGATGGCCAACTAAAAGAGGAAACAAAATAAAAAATTCAGAAAAGGAAAAACTAAGGTAAAAGGACTGGGGATGGGCAGCAAATCTACTTAAATATGGAACTAAGACTAAAGAGCTGTGAGAATCACGAGTACAGAAGAGAATGCAAATATCATAAAGCATCACTTGCTGGAACAACAATAATATTACTATGTTAGGCTGAATAATGGTCCCCTAAAAGTTAGCCATGGAACCTGGGAATGTTGTTACCTTAAGTGGCAAATAGAACTTTGTCAATGTGACTCAGTTAAGGATCTGGGAATGGGGATCCTGCGTTATCTGGCTAGGCCCAAAATGCAATCACATGTATTCTTATAAGACGAAGATAGAAGGAGATTTGACACACATGACGGAAGAGGAGAAGGCCATGTGACCACAGAGGCAGAGACTGGAATGATGTAGCCACAAGCCAAGGAATGCTGGCAGCCACCAGAAGCTGGAAGAGGCAAGCCAAGGACTCTCTCATAGAGCCTCCAGGGAGATGGCGGCCCTGCTGACCCCTTGATTTTGGCTCAGTGAAACAGATTTTGGACTTCTGGCCTCCAGAACAGTAAGATAATAAATTTCTATTGTTCAAGCCACCAAGTTTGTGGTAATTTGTTACAGTATCCACAGGAAAATAATATAATAATCAATGAAAATTTGAAGTGGGAAGAGGGGAGGGAGAGAAAGGAAGTGTAATATAGTAATTTCCTCATCTTCCCTATCAAAGAGTTAATAAATATTGTCTAAAGTTAGATAAAAATGACCTCTAATGACCCCTACCTTTTAATGTTTTCATATATTTGTAGAAATGGTTATCTTTTGTGTAGTAGCTCTAATGTTTATTCAGATATACTTCAGTTTCTTTTTATCCTGTAAATTCAGTCAAAATCAAATTTATTATATTTACTTTTCAAGACCATGCATGAAGTGTGATTCTATTTTTGTAAAATATCTTTGTCTATGTATATCGCTATATATTTGTTCTTCTCATTCTACAGGCACATAGAAAAATATCTGGAATGAGGTCATCCAATGGTAATGATGGTTGTTTCAGGCAGTGAAATTTTGGATGGATTTTAAGCATTTTTCTTTGTACTTTTCTGTATTAATTGACATTTAAAAAAATGAGAAGCATACATATATAGATATTAAAATATAAAAAAATAAGTATATTTTTACAAATATACAGTCACTATTCTTTTAAAATTGTTTGAAGAAATCTAAAAGGTCTCTTTTGTGTGTGTGTTCTTTACAAGCTAAACATTCTGGATTTCCTCAATTATTTCTCTTGTAACCCACTTTTTAGAAACCACAGTTCACATGCTGGATTTTCCATGACTTTTATAAAATTAAATGAATACAATATGATGCCCCATGGATGGTTTGATCTTGTCCAAGAGCAACAAGACTTTTCTGTATATTACCCTGAAAAGCTTGACATACTGCTTCCTGCAACTCCCTAATAACTGTAACAGGGAATACTAGATATGTGGAGAAGAAATCAGAGGGACAAGGCAGCCTGAAGTGTCAGAAATTCAATATTACCATGGACTGTGTCTTTGGGGAGGTGCTATGGTTTGAATATTTGTGTGCTCTCAAAATTTATATGCTGAAATTCTAGTGTCCAATGTGCTGGGATTAGGAGGTAGGCCTTTGGGAGACAATTAAGTCATGAGGCCGCAACCCTCATGAATGCAATTAGTGCCTTTATAAAAGAGGCCACAGAGAGCTGGCTTGCTCCCCTTCCACTGTGTGAGGACACAGCAGGAAGGTGCCCTCTAGGAACCAGAAAGTGGGCCCTTCCCCAAACCCCGAATCTTCTGGCATCATGATCCTGGACTTCCCAGCCTCCAGAACTGTGAGAAATAAATGTCTGTTGTTTATAGGCTACTCAGTCTGTGATATTTTATTATAGCAGCAGGAAGGGACTAAGATAGGGGGTTCATAGAGGATGGAAATCAGATAAAGAGTCCATGAGCATCCCTCCACCAGTTCTCATCCTGGTCAGTGAAGAGGGGGATGAATGGGAATATTCTTGCTGGCACGCCACTGTCCTGCAGCTGAGTGAGCACCAAGTGATTTCATCAAGTTTCCAAAATAAGGCAAATGACACTTTGTGCTCCCTCACAATGACTATATTTATTCAGATTTTTAGCTCGTGTACATCCTGCTTACCAGAGAGCATCTTTGAGTGGCAGACACCCTATTTCTGTTGGTTCCCAAGAGAGTCTGCTGTTGACTGTGCACTTATAATGGTAGACTGTGTGTTCCCGAGTCTGTAGGTGATGAGGCTGCTCCTCCTGGGCTCCTCTGATTGCATGAAGAACAGAGAGTGATATCATATATGACTAACCCTTAGATGCCTTTCTTTTCTTTTCCTGTTGTGGCTGTCTGGAACCCCTGCATGAGGAGATGGCCAAGCACAGGTTAAAAAAACAGCTGGTGCAGTCAAATGATTCTGGAGTGGGAATTAGTAGATTTGGGATTTATTTCTATTCTGCCATGAATTTGTTGTGTGCCCTCTGAAAAATAATTTACTTCATTCTCTCACATCTTTTTTTTCATTTGTAAGTGAGGCAGTTGAACCAGAGCCAAGTTCTTATAGTTTTATCATTCTGTAATACTCATACTTATTATTTAATCAGCAGCAATGATATGAATGTTTCTATCTATATATGTGTTTTTAATTTACTGTCATTATCATAAATAATAGTGGTAAGCTGCAATCCTTTTGGAATATTGAAGCTGAAACTCTTCTCTCTGAGTGTTTTTATGAAAATATTATCTCAAGGTAAATGACATTTATCTCTCAATTAGGTAGTAAAGAACAGGAATGGAATTTACATTCTACAGCTTTATGCCCACATTTTATTGACTTCATTAAACTTTGCATTTAAACACTGTATATGTCTGTAATTTATTAGAAAATTAAATGGCAGTGACATTTGATACAGGCAGATGAGATGGAAAGGTTACATTTGCATGAATCCATGCTTGAGTTTTTAGTTTTAAGTTCTGAATTATAACAGGGTCCTTTCTCTAGTCATTAACTCATTTTGCATATATATTTATTAGACTATAATCTGCTTGGAACTAGGAACTGTTTTTCATGGCCTTCAATAAGCATTCCATATATGGTTGAATGGAAGGATGCTAGAGGAAATCATTCAACCAGGTGGATGGATATTATTTTCGATTCATGGCCTAATCTCAGTGCAGCCAGCCCTCCGTTGGTGATCAATTCTTTAAATGCTTTTGGTCACTCTTTACCCATTTCCCTTTGATATTATTCCAAACCATGATCATTTTCCACAAGCCACCTATACCACCCTTGCTGCCTTCAATTTCAGCAAATGACTCCCACACCTGCTTCACTGAGAAATTGGAGGTCATGCCAGTGGAACGATGCTACCATTCATTGACTTTGTGTTGAGTACAGTTTGGTGCTCTATGGACAGTAACACCCTCCCACAGTGCTATTAAGTGGAACAGCTAGCTGGTCAGGAGTTCTGGGTCTGGGAAACCATCACAAATCACATTATACCTGAATGTGTTGTTGTTGGGCATATTATTGTGGAGTATGTTAATCACGTGTTGTATTCTATCTCATAGACCTGAACTCTCCCCACTCTTATTTCTCCTTCCTTACAACCTAGAAATATGCTTATATCCCTACCCATTCTTTCCCCCCATCAGGCAGGATCCTTCCTTTCCAAGGCACACCTTCCACCAATGCATTTGATCTCGTCATCCCCTGCCTTCCCCAAGACCTTGCTTTACTTCTTGCATCTTCAATTTCTCTCTCTCTCCTGGCTCCTTTCCCTCAGTCCAATTCATTCTTGAATTCGTTCGTCCAGATCAGATTGAATTATTGAGACTAATTCTTTGCTCCCCTTTAATAGGATTACATGTCCACTTCTTTGCCATACAACTCTGCAGTGTTCTCTCATTCTCATTTCTCTGGGTCTGTTTTCTCATCTGCAAAATGAAGTAGTTGGACAAGATCAAATTATTTATAGTTTTCGTATTTTGTGACAGTTAATATTTAATCAGCAGCAAAGATATGGACATTTTTATCTGTATATGTGTTTTTAATTTAGTGTTATAATCCTGAATAATAGTGGGCAGAGTATATTTTCCTACTTATTGAGGTTAGGCTTGTTCATGTGACTTGCTGTTATCAGTAGTATGCCAAACCCAGCCAAGGCTTCCAGAAGCATGACATGATTTTGCTTGCCTTCTTGTTTTCCAGTAATCTGCTATGAGAAGAACATGCCCCAGGAAGCCTCTAGCCTGAGAAGAATGAGGAAACATATGGTGCAGAACTGAACACAACCCACAGCTTGGAGTCAAGCCCAGCAGAGCTCATCTGAGATCAGCTGAACTCAAGCTGACCCATAGATCTGTGGGCAAGAAAGAAATGCTTGTTGTTTCAACACATCAAGTTTTAGGATGATTTCTCATGGAGCATTATTGCAGCAAACACTAACAAATACACTACCCAATCCATTTTTCCGTTCAACCATTTTTTATTGGGTAACTAATATAGGCCAGACACTTGTTTCAGGCTTCAGGGATACCATAGTAAATAAAATAAAGAATGCAAAAGGAAGTAAACAAGGTAATTTCACATTCTCACAAATACTATGAATAAGACAAGATGAGGTGATATGAAAAATAGTGATGGGGGCTGTGGAAGAGTGACCTTTCATTTGGGTGGTCAGGGAAAGCATCTGAGAAGCAAAACATTTGAATGAGACATGAATCACAAGAAGGAGGCAGCCAGAAGATGATCCAGCCACAGTGCATTCCTGCAGCAGAAAAGCAAGGTCCTCCAGTGGAAATGAGCTTGGCCTAGGAGCAGATTTAAGTGTCTCTCACTTAACCAAAAGCTGTAAAATTAACAGTAAAAATAATTCCAAAGGCTAGAAGCTGGGCTGATAACTAGAAATAAAACCAAGCCTCAGGCAGCGGCTGAGCCAGACTAGAAAACCAGGGGGGCTGCAAAGAGGGGCCGATGCTTGACTGGCCTTGTTGGCTACTTGTCACAGGGCTCAAGGGTGAGTCAGGCTGGCTTACATGTGCAGCTGGTCAGATAGCCGTTGTCCCCCTGAGGTGGATGCAGTCTCTCTTCATTTTCTGCATCCTGTTTAATATTTCTTGGGCCAGAGTTTTTCCATCTTAGCTAGTGATGCATACATTGTTTTCACTGGATACTAATAATATCATAACTTTCTGGGGGAAACTCTGCTTACTCCTCTTTTGTTGTTTTTTCCCGTTACTTTAATCAAAGTTATACGTATACATGGTTTAGAGTCAAAGAAGCCTATAAAGTTTGTTATAACAAACAGCCATCCCCCAGGAGGATCCCCCTTATGTCCACATTTCCCCATCCCAGAAGCTCTTCAACCTCTTCTACCTGATTATTTGGTATTTCACCTTCATGTCTCTAAATAACAGATTTATTGCTATTTCTAGATTTGCCATTTTTAGGTATTTTATATTGATTCCTCACAATTGATGATGAGGATTTAGCTTTCTTTCTTCCCTCTTCTCCCATCATACACACATATCTATTCTATCACCTTTTCCTCACAGCGTAATGTTATGACAATTTTACTTAGATCAACGTTGAGTATCTACATTATTATGATTATATAAACGCTTTTAACAATGGATCCATACAACAAAATGTAATTGCTTTTCCTTTCTGTGGTAGGCAGCCTCTAAGATGGTCCCCAATGGTCTCTGCCTACTAGTCTTCAAGGCCTGGGTATTTCCTTCCCCTTGAACGTGAGCTGGGCTTGCTGACTTGCTTCTAACAAACACGATATGGCAGAAGCGGTACGCTGTCACGTTTGAGATGAGGTTACATAAAGAATGGCTTCCATTTTGGGCACTCTCTTTTGTTTGCTCACTCTGAGTGTGGTAGAGTTCTAAAGATGTCCCCCCAAATTCCCATTCCCTAGTGATTCAATCAAACGTTAGTCTCGGTACTGCTGCGAAGGGAATTTGCAGATGGAATTAAGGTTTCCAATCAAAACAGGAAGAGTTATGAACTGAATGTTTGTATTCCTCAAAATTCATATGTTGAAATCCTAATGCCCAATGTGATGGGATTAGGAGGTGGGGCCTTGGAAGATAATTAGATCATAAAGGTGGAACCTTCATGAATGGGATCAGTACCCTATGAGAGGGACCCCAGAGAGCTCTCTCACCCTTTTGCCTTGTCAGAACACAGTGAGAAGCCTGCTGTCTGTGAATCAGAAAGCAGGTCCTCCCCAGACACGGAATCTCGCAGAGCCTTGATCTTGAACTTCCAAGCCTCCAGAAATGTGAGAAATAAATGTTGGTTGTGTAAGTCACCCAGTCTATGGTAGTTTTATTATAGCAGCCAAAATGGACTAAGACAGGGAAATCGCCCTGGGTCATTCAGATAGGCCACTGTAATCACATGAACCATTCAAAGCAGAAGAGCAAGGATGAAATGTAGTGAAAGAAGAAAGCAGGAGACATGAGGCAGAAGGGGAGACCAAAGAGATTCAAAGTGAAAGAAGGACTCAGCTCACCATTCTTGGCTTAGAAGATGAAGAGGGTCACATGCCAGGGAAGGTGGGTGGCTTTAGAAGCTGAGGGTGACCTCTGGTCAAAAGTCAGCAAGGAAACAAGGACCCAGTCCTACCACCACATGGAATTGAATTCTGCCAACAACTGAATGAGCTTGGAAATGGATTCACCCCCAGAGCTCCTGATGAGAGCCCATCCTGGCTGACATATTGGTTTCAGCCTTTGAGACTCAGAGCAGAGGCTCTGAGCCTACCTGGACTTCTGACCCACAGAGCTGTGAGATAATAAGTGAGTGTTCTTATAAGCTGCTGAATTTACAGTAATTGTTGCAGCACCAATAGAAAACAAATATATTGCAGGAAGCCAGTTGTCAAGTTGTGAGCATACAAAAGGAACTAGGGAAGTGATAATGGAAAGGATCTGCTATGATAGGCTACTTCACTGAATAAAATTTTCTCAAAAGATTACATGAGAGAGGTCATGCATTTACTCAACAAATGCTTATTGAGTGCATACTGGGGATACTGCCATGAAGAAGACAATGGTTCTGTTTTCATGGAACTTACATTCTAGTCAGAAAAAAGGGTGTGTGGTTACTGATTTTTTTTGTGCTCCATTCTTCCAAGTTTGCTCATAACCAGGGTAGAATTCATCACAATTATCTTGACGCTTTTAGGAAAACCCAAGATTATTTGACAAGCATTTAATAAACACTAAAGCCTCAGATTGTTCAGGTGCCATGTGGTAAACAATGCTTCCTGTCCTCACAAATCTTATGTAAGGAGAAGGCAGACGTGGAAGTGCATAGCTACTGCACGATGTGATACTTGCAAGAGGAGAAGGGCAGAAGGCCCAAGGAGGAGGATGGTAGGTTTCTAGAGCACTGATTGAGGTGCACCATAATTAGATATTTTATATTTAGTGAGCACTAGCTTTTTCTCTTTGTCTCTCATAACAACAAAGACCATAGTTTCTTCTCATTCTCTTATTTCTGATTCCACTGCAGATCCTAGAGAAAGGTAAGAATGCATTGCCCTTGAGCATTGTCTAAATTTTTACTTCTGCTCATAAAAATCGGGGATCTATTGGATATTTGGCTTTAAGCTGGACAGATGTGTTTGTGCAACAACAGATTAAGATTTCCTGAAAGTCTTCGTGGCTTGTTTTGTGTTCGTGTGCAGTATGATTTTCTGACATGTGCTATTCCCCGAGTAATCTCATTGCCATTACTCATTTACTAACTTAGTGAGAGACCATTTGCTTCGGGGAGCCCTGTGAGTATGTTAAAAATAGCTACACATTCAGGTTTCCTTGATCTTGTAAAGAGAACAGAAAAAGCAGCTGTTGGTTTTATACACAGAAATAACTGATTTGAAATCAACCTGTTTTCCTCTATTTACAAACATATACACATATGTGTGTAACTTTCACTGGATAGTTTTATATACATTTTCGTATATAGCTCTCCGTGTTCTTTTTGTTAAGTATTTCTCTGTTTGGTTTTCTCATTAAGAACCAACAAGATCAGAGGCATATCTTTACATTTGTAACTCTCCTGTATTGTTTGTTTGTTGGTTCAGTCAACAATTACCTGCTATATTCCTAGCACTGTGATAGGTCTTAAGGATATAAACAAAAGGATGAAAGAGTCTTAGCCTTCAAGTAACTCAAGCTGGTTGAAGAGCAGACATCTAAATTAATTTCTGGAAGAGAAGAATAAGTAAGAAATGTCCTTCCCTTGAGAGAGGTTGGACCAGTGACAAGATGATACACCAATCTCTGTGACAAAAATAATTCAAGGTCAGGACAAAGCTTTCTCCCAGAAAGAGAGCCTCCCTAGGGGCCATAGAATTGTGGTCAAGAGCATTCCGTTGGAATGAATCAGGCAGGAAGTGGGAGTGAAAATTGAATGGGGAACCCTGTTTAAAGAAATTGTATTAAAGTAATGTTAGCTATTATTAAAAAAATAAAGCAAAATGTGTAATTGCTCAAATAGGATAAAAGTGTATTTTCCAACCATGTAAAGTCCAAAATAAATGTACCTAATTGGTGGAAGTTTCCTCCATGTAGTGACTCAAGGATCATGGCTCCTTCCGTCTTGTGGCTTTACTACCTTGAGCACTGGTTTCCAAGGCCACCGTGTTTTGCATCAAGTCCACAGATAGTGAAAGACTATGGGTGCACATGGCAGACTCTTGTTGTCCAGGCTTAGAGGTGGCACATGGCACTTCTTGTCCCATGCTATTGGCTAGAACTCAGTCACATGACCTCACCTAACTAGAAGAAAAGCTGGGAAATATGGTTCAACTTGAATTTTTTGAATTTTTTAATTTCAATGTCTGTACTTTTAATTTCTAGAATTTCTATTTGTTATTTTTTCCAATCGATTTGCTTTTCGGATTTTGTTCCTTCCTTTATCTCTCTGACTATTTAAACATGTTTATCTTGAAGTCTCTTTCAGAAGGCTCTGTTTTGCAGATTCTGGCATTTGAAAGTTCTCACCTGGATCATCCTCATGTGTGTGTGAGCTCATCTCTGGCTGGCATTGTTCACCATGGGAGCTCAGGTGTGCTGAGGGGGGAAACTTCAATGAACTCTCTGCATAGAACCATTTTTATATTAATATCTCATTTTAGTGTTCTCTCACCTTGAGGATAGTACAAATTTGGACCACACACTCAAGGCGTGAGTTTGCAGTTCTTGTTTCTGGTGGATGACTGGGAATAGAGCCTACAGCTTTAATTTCCCCTTCAATGAACTTAAAACCATATTCCCCTAAGGCATATATCTGGTTCTTATGCTTTGCCTGTCAGTTCCTTCTTCACTTTTGGCACCGTTTCTTGCTTTTTTATGCTTAACCATGCATTAAAAACATTTTAAAAAATATATTCTCCCCAGCATTTCTATGGGCTTGGAGTAGGCGGTAGGGTTTCCCACTGTGGTGGACACTGTGATACACGGCCCAGAAACCCCTTCCCTGAAGGATTTGTTGACCCAGCTGTTGGTAGTGCTGTCTGTAGATAGTCTTCAGCTGTCAGCCCCTTCAGGGATTGCCTCAGCTGCAGAGAGCCGCCTCGGCCAAGGTCATGATCCTTTCCCTGGGCGGCCCCCATCCAGTGACTGATTAATGTGGGAGTATAAAGGCTGGGCCATCTTGGCCCAACTCGGGACACTTCTGAAGAGCCATTCTAGTTCCAAAGCTCCCCAGGAGTTTGGTCAAGGCAGTTACTGGGCCTGCATCAGCTTGACCTCCTCCTTTGCCTGCTCCTGCTTCCGCCCCTACCCTTCCACAGGTGTTTCCAAGGGCAATCTTGATCAACATCCTGTCTTCTAAACTCCACGTCACTGTCTGCTTCCTGGGAGCCAACCTGTGACACCACATCAGGCCACTCTATGTTGACCAGAAGTCTCATATTTAGATGAGGTTTGTTGTGGATGGTGTCCTATGAACAGCTGCCAAGCCAATCACCTCATCCTATACTTATATAATAGATTTATGTAAGACCTCACTCATTTTCCTAAGCATTGTTTGTTTGTTTTGTTTTTTTTAGATTTCTACCCTATGTTTCAAGCTATTAAGATCATTTAGAATTTTGATTTTTTTTTTTTTTTTTTGCTATTTGATTTCCTCTCTTTCACATCTTTGTGACATTTTGGCGTTTGGCATGCATGCCTCCTGTACCTTCACCTCAATAACTGATAAAAATATTTCACAGGAAGGATTAAGAGCCCCTTCTGATAATTCCTCCTAGGATCACAGAACCACTATTCAGACTCTAATTTCAAATAGCTGCAAATCTGTGCTACAATACATATTTCACCACCTTACCTAGAAGGACATCGTGAGAGGCTTTACTAAGTAAATGAATTCATCCAGGCTCTCTCTGTCTACTGAATTCCCCTCTTTTAATAACTTTATAAAAAATATTAGGTTGGTTAATTTGATTTACTACATGCCCTGGCTCTTCTAGTGTTGCAGAGAGGGATGGAGGAGAGATGAGGGACAGGAAAGGTCTTGCTGGCTGGCACACTGATGATTACCAGGGATGGTGCCATCTGGTTGTGCTGATTTTTGTGTGTTTGTGTGTGAGGAAGATCAGCCCTGAGCTAACATTTGTTGCCAATCTTCTTCTTTTTGATGAAGAAGATTAGCCCCGAGCTAATATCTGTGCCTATCTTCCTCTATTTTGCATGTGGGACACCGCCACAGCATAGCTTGATGAGTGGTGCGTATGTAGGTCTGCACCTGGGATCTGAACCTGCAAACCCCAGGCCGCTGAAGCAGAGCATGCGAATTTAACCACTATGCCACCGGGCTGGCCCCAAACAGTTGATTTACCTGCTAGGGTCACATGCAACCCGGACATGCTACAGGCAGCTATCAATTCTTTTCTGGTGTTTTTTGGTGAAGAAGATCTTCCCTGAGCTAACTTCTGTTGCCAATATTCCTCTTTTTGCCGAGGAAGATTGGCCCTGAGCTAACATCTGTACCCATCTTCCTCTATTTTGTATATGGGATGCCTCCACAGCATGGCTTGATGAGTGGTGCATATGTCCATGCCTGGGATCTGAGCCTGTGCACTCCAGGCCGCCTGAATTAGAACATAAACTTAACCACTATGCCACCGGGCTGGCCCCATAATTTTTTGTCTCTAATGCTGGTTCTTTCTTTTATGGGGAGCTCTCAGATGAAAAGTTCTTACCTTGCACCATGGTTTTCCTTTGGGAGCCACTTCTGATTCTCCCCTCAGCTGCTGGGCACCTGGCAAGTGGTCCCTTCCATTGGCTGCACATCACCTCTCCAAACAGTCATTTTGGGCAGGAATCAGATCACCTCCAGTGGGCCCCATCCAATTGGTGAAATTCACAGTTCCTCCCAAGTAAGAGGTAGTGTAGTCAAGCTGAGGGTGGTCGTCTTCTTTCTGTCTCCTCAGGCAGCTCCTAGGCACAGCGTCTCATAATCTATGCTCCCCAAACTCCAGGGAATACACGCTAAACTCTCTGAGTGGTGTTCATGGAACCCTCATTCTAACTTGGCTGAAGGTGAGAAAACTATTTCTGTCCCTGTCCCCTCCATAAGGGTGGTGGAATGGGGAGCCCAAAGTGCCTTGACAACTCTCTCAAAAGAAGTTCTTCTTGGCTTTTTAAATTTCAGTACTTTTATACCCTTGAGCTCGGTGAGACTGGAGGTCTCAAACTCGTTTTGAGATGGTTGTGACAGGGTTGAAGTTAGCTGCATGACCACTGCCTCCTGGTGTCCATGCCTTTGTGTAGTTTCCTCCCTAGTGGGAAAAAAATAGCAAAAGGCCATTAATTCACAAAGGAATAAAGGTAAATGGCCATTAACTATTAAAATATATTTAATATTAAATCAAAATAAGATGTCAATTTCCAACAACAAATTACGTCTTTATAAAATAAAATGTCAACAAAACTGACAGTTAAAAAATGACAATATACTGTGCTAATACAGGTACAGGGAGACAGGAATTAGCACAACTTATGATGGAAATGTGAATTATTACTAATGTTTTTGAAAGTCCTTTGATAATAACTAGGTATTAAGAAACTTAGAATTCATACCTTTTGGCCAAATATCTCTACTTTTAGGAATTTTTCCTAAAGAAATCTGAAAATTACGTGAAGAATTATGTAAAGGCTTTTCATAACAGCATTGTTTAAACTAGCTAAAAATTAGGAAAAAATTAAATACCTAGTAATAGCAGACTAGATAAAAATAGACATGATTTATAATACATATATATGATTAAATATTAATCAAACATTAAAAATATTTAATAATGTGAAAATACTCATGCATGCAATAGGCATTGAAAGAATTGACATTAAATGGGATAGGCTCATCCATTCCTTAAAATTATTTATTGAGTGTAAGGGCCTACTATTTTCTAAGCGTGGTGTTAAATCCTGAGTATGTAGTCATCCCAATTTTGTTGTATATCTTTACAGAAGGAAATATCACCAAAATTACCATTGATTGTTCTGAATTGTGGGATTATTTTATATTTTTTTAATTGCCTTGTACTTCTCTATATTTCCCAAAATTTCTCCTTGTACTTATAGAGCAATAAATGAAAAGCTTTAAAATTTCATTTCTCGCAGTACTGTCATTGGAGCTCTGCCCAAAGATTAGGCTGCCTTAAGACCTCCAATGAGGCAGGAGATTTGGTAACACAAATCATCTCCTGGTTTATCACTGGTTAATGGGGTGTGGGAATGGTGGGCAGTTAAATACAAACAAGAAGCTTGCATGTTTAGATGCAATAGAAGATAGCAAAGGTTGCATGAGGAGAGCTTATTAAAGAGGACAGTGCGGCTTCCTGCTGAGATTCTGCAAAGCTGCATGTATGTCTAAGCCCCCTGAGAGCCTGGCTGCCTAGCAACTACCACATAAAGTCGTCTTTCTCTCCTTAAAAAAAATTCCAGGCTATGCATGACTTAAATGAAGATGTTCTAGTTCACTGGAGCTTGGAGAGCAATTACTTGTAGCTGTCTTTGGCATTTGTGCCAGGCACATCAGAAAATAAAATGAAGATGCTGTGCACACCCTGTGTCTTCATCTCCAACATGTGGAAAGCAGTGCAGTGAAAGGAGCAGCTGTTCTGCTAAGGTCTTATTTCTTCTCTCCTGCAGACTTGAGAGAGAAAGTGCGGAAGAGCAGTTTTAGACTCGGTGGGCCTGGGAAGCCTTTCATTTTGAAGGCAAAGGGTGGGGAAAGGGTGGGGACAGAGTGGGGGGCACTGGGTTTACTAAGAGACCCTCACTCTCTAGGATCATTTTTGTGCCTGCCTCAAGGGTAACCCACTAGAGAAACTTTCTAAAAGCTAGATTAAATAAAGCTTTCCTTTTTCTGCAGTCACTCCATCTCTAGTGCCCATGTCATATAGAAATTTAACATGACCCTAGAGCCTTCCCCATTCTTCAAATTCTGTCTTGCTGTCTGCATACCCACCCATGTTGTGTTTTAAAGCTCTTCACCAGGGGTTCCTAGACCACCTTGATTAATGCCTTTTCTCCAGTGACCAATGCACTTTTTCCATTGTCACTCAGACCTCCACGGCCCCTTCATCTGGTGGCTCCACTCCTGCCTCTGAGTCAACCTCAGAATAGCACCTAGATGATGAAGCCATCTTTTCTAGCTCTTACCAAAGCAGCGTGTGCAACAGTGTCTTTAAAAACAGCCACAGGGATGGCAAGGAAGGGCAAGAGAGAGGAAATGGCTTATGTGACAAAATGGCCCTCCTCTTTCCCTTGGGAAGGTGAAAGGTATTAATGATTTTATATGCCTGTGCTACTTTTATATGTAAAATTAAAATTCATTTTAGTTAGTGACTGTCTATCATTTGTAAAAGCACTAGTCTATAAGAGATATGTAACAAGGAATATGATAGCCTGCTCTCCAAATTGCTTACAGGCTAATGGGAAAGACATACTAGTAAACAAGCGATACAAAGGACAGAGAAAGAAGGGGCGCATGGGATGGTGTTTAATGCAAGCTATAGCCCGGGGAGTACAGCCTCTGTGTCTCAGACAAGAATGCTGATATCATGGCACAGAGGGGCTCTGGTGGAATGGCAAAATGAAATGTTCCCACTGGATCTGGGGGCCAAAGAACGGGCCACATGGAGGGCAGAGAATCTGAAGACCATGAGAAAGATTCTTCAGGGACCAGATATGGATGGTACTCAGTATGATAATAGGAATTCTAATAAGGGAAGACTGAGAAACCTGGAGAAAGGCAAGAAATCGTACAGAGAGGAGGAAACCTCAGGGATCAAAAAGCAGATGACTTTCTTAACTAGAAAGACCAAAAACCAGCCTGCAGAGCAGGAAGGAGAGGAAAGGAACACATTGGGAAGCTGACTAGGAAGTAGACCCTAGAAATAGCAGACCCTACCAGTGCTTGTGGGAAGGCAGCCTAAGTGAGGACACCAACATTTATTCAGCTCACTCTGTGTACTAGCGACTGTGTGATTGCCAAGAACTGCGAAGATCACAAAACTGAGATTTTTACCCTAAGAGGTTGGTCTGCCAGTTTCATGGATGCTGGTAGAAGACATGAAACTCTTGGGTTAGAGATGACACAGCAGGTGGCATAAGCATCTGCGTATTTGCATTAGTTCCCTTGCTCAAGTCCCATGGGGGTGATGCAGATGGGATCAAATGGATGCCTGTGCATTCTGTAGGTTTCATTATAGGGGAGGAACCTGGAGCTAAGGGAACCCGTATCCTTTTTTGTTTGTTTTAATAATAAAAGTGTTTTAAAGATATAGCATGTGAATAACTAAAATTTGCAAAATGCAGGCTCAGAAAACAGCCCCGTTATCTTGTGTTACCGTTCTCCCATGCCCACAATTTACTAGGGTCATGTGGAACTACAAAGTTTCTTCTGAAGAGTTTTGCTCAACTGATCTTCTAGAGGATTTATTTTTTTTTCACATTTTTAAAAATTGAAGTATAATTGACATTTACATCATATTAGTTTCAGATGTACAATGTAATGATTTGATATTTGCATATATTGCAAAATGATCTCCACAATAAATCTAGTTAACATTCGTCACCAAACATAGTTACAAAAAGAATATTTTGGGGAGGTCTTCCCTGTGGTGTAGTGGTTAAGTTTGTGGGCTCCGCTTCGGCAGCCCGTGGTTCACAGGTTCGGATTCCAGGTGCGGACCTACACACCACATGCTGTGGTGGCCTCCCATATACAAAATAGAGGATGATGGGCACAGATGTTAGCTCAGGGCTAATCTTTCTCAGCAAAAAGAGGAAGATTGGCAATGGATGTCAGCTTAGGGCCAATCTTCCTCACCAAAAAAAAAATTTTTTTGAATAAGTGGTATAAATGACCAATAAGTGTGCCTGCCCTTTGCTCTGGAGGGAGACATTTTCCCAAGGCTGTTTGTTATACACATACCCATTAAAAGATAGTCCAGAACAAAGGATAGTCAATGCCTCTACTTGCAAGATGTGCAAACATGCCAGAGACCCATGGAGAATTGTCTCCCAATAGCTACATGCTTAATATCCATAGTTGTGCTTCATATCTATAGACTAGCATTTAAGATGGTCTGAAAGAGATTACTGAACATCCTTTCAAAATGGAAGTTGAGAATTAAAAATAAAGGAACTTTATAAAATTTCTAGAATATTTGCAATTTTCCCCATGTTTCTTAATTTTGGGGAAATCTTGTCTTGTTTCTAGAGGATGAGCAGTAACAGTTAGATAAAATGATTTCAGCAAGGAAGGCGAGAAATGGAAAGATGGCTGGGGTCTTCTACCAGTATCCATGAAACAGGCTGGGGTAATCAGCCCTTCAGCAGGGGATCAGTTTGCCTGTCTCTCCAGTGCCTTCATGCTGAACTCACCATCCCGGGCTCTGCATGGCTGGGCAGCCTCTGTTTCAGTTCAGGTCCTGCCTCTCTCCAGCATTGGGAAACAGGGCAAGTAATTGTATCCAGAGATCCAGCCTCAGGTTACAGTTGCACGTGGATACTGTCTGGACAGGCAGTTTCCTGGATCTTATACAACAATGCGTTTAAGAAAGAATTAATCTAGGCAGAAATGACAGTGCTAATTTTATGCTACTTTAACACTAATCGTAACTCTCTCTTGCACTCAAGGATTGCTAGAAAGATTCATTTGATCTGTAAGATTCAGTCTTAGCCCTTTCAAAAGAGCTGATATTTCTGTGGATTTCCAAAACATTGCACTCCAATATTCATTCCTATTGTTTTGTGGCAGTCAGTTTTCAATTATCACAAATTGTTCTGCTTTGCTAAGGTTCCAGTTTTTTTAAATCTCTTTTTAAAAATTTTCTGCTTGGGACATTTTATTATCCATCAGTTTCTAGACCAGGAATTAATTTCATTTGAGAAAGTGACAGGATATGAAGCTGTAAACTTCTTGATTGCTAATAGTTGGCTCTTAGCAAAGAAAAATTGGTTAGAGAAAACTGTAAACAACTGACATCACCTACAATTTGTCACTTGTCTGTTCAAAATTAATTCTCTATCTAAGTTCTAGAACTTACCACTTCCAGAAAAATTATAATTAATCAATGATGAAAACAACACCATAGAATAACAATCAAGTTTAATCAACATTGTCTACTATATGTAAAAACACATAATGCTGAGGGAAAAATAAAAAACACTTCAGAAAGCTTTCTTAAAGCTTTTATTAGATGACACCTGGAAATGCATCTGGAACTTCTTATTTGGTATGGGATCAAGAATGTAATATCGAAACTCACCACATTAAAATTTATGATGCCCTTAAGAGACACAGCACTGATTCATTGTTTTTCTACAGAATCTTGGTTTAAATTTCTTGAATATTTTCCAGAATTAATCAATAACGGCTTTAGACTAGAAGATATCCTTGGTAATGGGGTTAGGCAATTCTTTTAGAAGATATAGTTCTTAGGGTTAGACAAGCTGGCGATCCATGTCAAAGAACTCAGAGTTTGAGTTAATGCATCACTGAGCTTTATAGGGCGGGATTACATTCATCCTAATAAATGAGCATGGACCATGAATCAGAATGGAGCTTAGGCACAGAAGCGTAAATGGCTTGGCCAAAGGCCATAAGTGCTGTTAAATAATTATACTGCAACTGTAGGTCTGTTGAAGGTGGGTCTATGCAGCATATACTTCATATGCATAGGATATTATGTTCTACGAACCTTATTTTGCCGTTACTGAGGTGAGTATAGCACAATGAACAAGAGTTTAAGCTTTGGAGGCCAAGAGAGAGAAAACACAAGCTATCTCTGGGTTCAAGGCAGTGCTTATTCACTTGTTAGTCATTAATTTCACATCTTTGTCTCTTAAGATTCAGAAGGAGAAAATAAGAACATCTATCTTCTAGAACTTATGAAAAATTAAGTAAAATAATACATGTAAGATGGTTGGCATACCGTCTGGTATTAGCATTCATCAAATGCTAGCTCCTGTAATTATTACCACTGGAGTTATACCCAGCAATCTTAAAACAGTTTAGTACCATCAACCATCAAACACACTCAGCAGCAAAGTTTAAGGCTGGGAAACCTAGACTGCAGAGACTGGTCTTGCTCAGGAATCCACCAGGGAAATGCTAAGTGCCGCTTTTCAGAATGGTTGACCTCGTAACTTAGGAAATTGTTTTGTGATAAATATGAAATTAGATAAAGAGAGATAATAAAAACAAGAGCAACTCAACAAAAATCGTTGATTAATTCATTCATTTTTTTCATTCAATTGATGGTTTTTGAGGGCCTAGTGCCTACCATGAAAAGTGTATATGCTGAAGATATGAAGGAAACGTCAGTCATCACCCTTGTCCTCCACTCAAGCTATCGTCAAGGGGGGAAGAACAGAATTAATATCTGTTTATTTAAAATCAATGACAATTTATCTATGTAAACTTTAAGCTACTTTCACATTTTTTCATAAGTATATTAAATACAGTTTTTGGCAAGCAGAAATAGTCTTTAAAGTTTCAAATGTATCTAGTTGCTGAACTGTCCATGCAGAATTCTTCTTGCTTATGTTACAGTGGACTGATTAATTAAACTAAAATACAATACTTACATTACCTAAGGAGTATAATAAAATAAAGATAATTTATTCACAAGATCCTAATTTATGAGTAATCTCCACTCACAGAAATACTACCCTAAGATTTATAGTTCTATCAAGTTTCAATTTGACAAAATGTGCACTCACTTAAACAAAAGCAGTAAAAATGAAAAAGGGAGAATTCAAAATGATCCTAGAAAAACTAGGGAAAAGAAACTTTCTTTTCCTGGTCCTAGATTTTTAAAAGAATTGTCGCGTGAAGATGGAATCAGCACTACATGTTCTCACTCCTTTTAGAAAGTAGTGGACAAAGATGACAAGCACACCTCCCCGAATGACAGATGTTTCTCAGTGCTACTGAAGGATGGAGTGATTAGAAAGTTCCCTGGGTAGGAAATAATTTCAGGACATTGTATGGGTTTATTGGAGGCGTGGGGAAAAGCAGGAGATTCCCCTCTTGAAATGCTCCCATGTAACAATTCTCAATATGGGACACTTGCCTAAACACCAACATGAAGGAAAGAAGCCTGGGCTAGCTGCTCCACTTTCAAGTGGGAGAGATGGACCTGAAGGATAAAAATTTCCAAGAGCATTTTAATACCCTTTCTACTGAACTCTACTTTTGAGAATGTTGGACCTTATGCTCCATCAAAAGGAGGCATATTGAAACTTGTGTTAGGCTGGTCTGGATAGATGACAAGAGTCGTGAGCAGTAGGATAAGCTCTATTTTACCCATCTGGAGTAAGCCATCCCAGTTGAACATGGTTCCTGCCTTGGTGATCTGATAATTCAAGGGATTCCCTGGTCTTCCCTGGTTGGCCAAATGCTGTAATTGGATTATCAAATCCTTTAATACCCTTTCTGTAAGCTCAAATGTAACATCTGCTTCAGTTAATTTTGGTCCACTGTGTGCACTTTGTTCTACTAAGTTATTGGCATTTGAAGTATTAACCACATGTGACGAACTTTATTAATAGCAAAAATCGGATTTTCCGAAGGACGCATGAGTCTTTGCATTTCTTCTGCTAATTTTGTCTTATTTTCCTTAGGTATTCAACCACCCAAGGGCATGGCTCATGTTTTCATCTGCTGGGATATTTGTCTTCTCTCTCTGTCTTTTCCCTCTACGTGTGAGGTTTCTTTTAATTTTTTTTGTTACAATTCAGTCATTATTTAAAATTTAAGCTTCTTTTTTTTTAATTTTTATTTTTTGTGAGGAAGATCAGCCCTGAGCAACATCCATGCCAATCCTCCTCTTTTTGCTGAGAAAGACTGGCTCTGAGCTAACATCTATTGCCAATCCTCCTCCTTTTTTTTTTCCCCAAAGCCCCAGTAGATAGTTGTATGTCATAGTTGCACGTCCTTCTAGTTGCTGTATGTGGGACGTGGCCTCAGCATGGCTGGAGAAGCGGTGCGGTGGTGCACGCTTGGGATCTGAACCCAGGGCGGCCAGTAGCCGAGTGCGCGCACTTAACCACTAAGCCACCGGGCTGGCCCAAAATTTAAGCTTCTGAAGCTCCCTTTCAATCTTGGCATCTTTTGACTCCCAAAACACATTCTTCCTCTAGATAGTTTTAATATAATCCTTCAGTATTTCTTTTTATCTTCTTCATCAGATTTAATATATATTTGATTATTTTCTTCTTCAAGAGATTGTAAAGAAAGAAGCCTAGTGGTACAAATCAATTTCTCTGAAGTCATTTTTGAATGATCATTTATGTGGTGTCCAATTTCTGACTCCTCTTTTGTCCAGCTCCCAGTGATAATTATCTATGCTGCATCCGCCATCTTTAATAAACATTCAGTTAGACTTGATCTGTTGTTTTTTCCTATGGAGAATATTTTCTACCACATGCTTTAGAATATGCAATTATTTTTGCTTGTTTGTTCATTTCACTCATTCTTTTTCTCCATGCTTCAGCTTCTTGTGAAAATAGTTTTATGCTTCTCTAAACTTGATAATTTTCATCCATATCTTTCTTCAGTACTATCTTTAGTCATTCTTCACTCTTCCAACATAACTTTAAAGTTATCTTGGCTTCCATCACATGAGATTGGATGGATTCTGATCCATCTTGTAGTGTTCTTCCTGTGATAGCTGTTCTCAACTTATATTGTTTTAGACCTTTAGATTTCTCTTCATGCAGTTCTTTTTCTAGTAAGTCTATTTTAACCTCCAAAAATAGGACCTATTCAGTTTTCTATTTGCTTCTAAGCTCATCATTCTAATAGCTTGGTCTCAAGGACAGCCTCCACCAAAAACAACTCTAGCCCTCCAGTCCAATTTCTTGTCAGAATGATATGAAATTATCAGAAATATTAACTTTTCTTAATCTAGGGCAGAAAATCAAATGCCAATTTCTTTTTTCCTATAAAGTTCACTTTTAACTTTAGTTGTTCTTACCACTGTCTCCCAGGTAATGCTCTCCAAAACTTGTATTCACACTTTCAGGCAATGACCTCTCAACCCTGTACAGCGCTTCCTAAGATAAAGCTTCGTGGCCATCAGCAAGTCCCGTGGCACCAGTGGCTGTCACAGAGTAGCCTCAGGTTGTCAGGGCTTTGTTGGCGACAACATGCTGCAGGTAACTCATGGAGTATTCTATCTACACCACAAGCTAACAGCAGGCCATCTGGGCAGACCAGCAGAAGAGCCGGGGAAAGGATGACGAAGTAGGGCTTCCACACATTTTTTCCATCATGGAACACCTAGAACTCAGGGAAATGGGTGAGGTTGTTAAATGGCCTGAGGTGACCGGCTCTCCCTAGTGGCCACAAAAGCTAAAGAGTCCACATTTTCTCATATCTGCGACTATTGCAGGGGTTCTAAACACGAAGAAGATCCATTAAAGCACTCACTTGCCGCATCCTGGGCCAAGATTCCTTCTGCCCTGTATTGAAACTCTTGTTCTACAGACCTAGAGATGTCATCCTGCCTGGAAAGGCCCTAGAAATCTCCCTTCTCATGGAAGCCCCCATTGCAGTTAATTTTTGGTCAGTATGCAAGAATGTGTGCATGTGTGTTTGTCTACATCTGTGTGTGTGTGTGTGTGTTGGAGGATGAAGAGCTGGGATTTGAATCTAAGTCTTCTTGACTTAAGAACCTGTTCTGAAAGAGAGTTATGGAGCATTGCATGAGGGAGCAAGATCAAGAGCCCACATAAGTCGGGCCAATAGTAACTCCAGAGCAGAGAGGCATTAGCACGGATTGGAGGAATCAAAAGAGGCTACATGAAGGAGCTGAGATCTGATCTGGGCCTGAAATAATGACTAGGATTTGGATAAGTGGAAGGGCACTGGGGCAGATATTAGAGTGTCTGTGTTTTAGTTCTGCATCTCCCAATTGACCAGCTGTGTAATTTTGGATAAATTTCTTCACTTAATTTAATTTTCTTTCTTTACAAATGAAAATGCTCGATCCAGGATCTAAGGTCACTTCTAGTCCCTAAGATATATATCTGATAATAGTAAAAGAGTTTGGTAAGTAGTTAAATGCTATATCAATGTAATTTCAAGTGAAAAGATCCATTTTTGTATTCTGTCCCACTTCAGAGTTTGCTGTACAGAAAATACTTGTCAAAATGTGAATTTATTTGATGACGACCTGTTCAATTACTTGTTCAACTTGATAAGCATTAAGTACATGCTGTATGCTAGGGTCTGTTCTAGGTGCTGGGCCTACAGAGATGAGTCAGACACCATCCATTAAAGAGCTCAGATTTAGGGAAGTGAAATACCACTATAAGTGCAATAATATAGTTATGTTCAGAATATGGAGGAGGAAGTGATTAAATATTGGATAGAGGAGGCCAGGGAATCCTACTCAGAGGTCATGCTTCTAAGCTGAGTTTTGAAGGACTGTAGGGAATATCCCAAATAAATAAGAGAGGGTAAGGACATTCCAGGCAAGGGAGATACGTACACAGGCATAAGGTAATGAACCTTATGAGTGCAGGAATCTCCAAGCGGCTTGGTGCTGTGAGTAAGAGTGCTAAGTATGAAGTGTGAAAGTAGAGAGGGCTGCTGGTGGGGGTGGGAAGTAGGGAAGGATTGTGAAAGATGAGACCAGAGAGGTGCTTAGGTGTAAAATGTCAATGGTTTTGGCATAGGATATGTAGTCAAAAATGCTAATTTTGGAGGCATTGTAGGTCTAATATCCAGAATCTATAAGATAAGGAATGTATTAGTTTCCCAGGACTGCCATAACGAAATATCACAGACTGAGTGGCTTAAATAGAAATTTATTTCCTTACAGTTCGGGAGGCTAGAAGTCCAAGATCAAGGTGTTGGCAGGGTTAGTTTCTTCTGAGGCCTCCCTCCTTGGTTTGTAGATAGCCCTCTTCTCCTCATGTCTTCACATGGTTTGTGTTCCACTCTGCTCTTCTAATAAGGACACCAATCATATTGGATTAGGGTCCATCCGTAAGACCTCATTTTACCTTAATCACCTCTTGAAAGGCCCTATCTCTGAATACAGTTGCATTCTGAGGTACTGAGAATTAGGACTTCAATATATGAATTTGAGGGGGACACAATTCAGCCCGTCACAAGGAAAGTCAGCATTCAGATTTACTAGAACCTGAATCTTTGTGACTAACCCACACAATCTGGAAATTTATTATTTTGTTTGTTAAAAGGGGTGTGCCTTTTACTTTCTTTCAAAGATTTCTTTACCCAGCCTTTATTGGAAAGCCTTCCTTGATTAAGTGGGAGCCAAGTGACTATTTCCCCAGAACTTTAATTTCTGGACCCAAGCCACAAACACAGCCAGCACAGAATTTAAAGAATTGTCCAAATTTCCTCATCTTTCAAGGCCCAACTCAAGCACCCTTTCCTTTATAAGGCTACTCAGATCTCATCTGAGTAGAGGACTATCGTCTTCTCTGAACTCCAATGACACTTCGCCTGTGCCTCTCCTGGAGTCACAGTTAGGTTTCTGTGCCTCCACAACTCCGGAATAAGCTAAAAAACATCTCCACCTTGTGTGTCTCACCCCCTTGAGGCCAGAGTTTTTATTTTTGCCTCACCTTACCTGACACATTGTGCACATCAATACATGATAAAATAATAAATGTAGTTTATTGCTAAGTTCTTTACGGAAGTTTGGGACCTTGATGACCTGGGGTACCCTTTCTAGCCCCATTACTATGTCTCTTCTCGTTTTAAGTCCAGATAACCCTGATCCTTCCTGAAATATTAGCTCCCGGGGGAGAAACTACAGTACTCACATGAGGCACTAAGCGTGGAGCCGCAGACCCTAAAGACGATTATCCCACAATGAAGTAAATGACAGACTAGACCTTCAAAGGGCCTCCCTTGGAGGAGACAGTGGATAACTCAAACAGAAGGAAGGCAGACAGAGAGCACAGTGTTACAGGACTTTCACTAAATCGCAATAGTTTCCTACAGATATCACAATGAATTCTGTTCTTCGACAAAACAAAAAACAAACCTAAAAGAAACACAAATCATTGCATCCTTTCTGTTTTTTCTGAGTCACATTGATTTTGATTTTCCATCTGCAGGTGGATGACTCCTGTTGTGGGTGGAGTATGGGAAAGAAAATTCTTGCAAAGGTCTCCATGATCAATGTGGTTTCCAGGCAACTACTGACACTTCAGACTGAACAGAAGAGAGACACCTCACACGTTTCATGTTACCATTTTTGATAGGCAGATGAACATACAGTTATGATTAATAGAATTAAAATTCCTCTAAAAGTTCTGATTGAATTATTAGTGAATTTTTTGTCATTATATTTTTTCTCAACTGCTTGATACTGACAGTCAGGATGCTGGAGAGTTCTTGAAATTATTTGAAGTTAAGAGGGGACCTTCTTAAATGAAAAGATTGGGAGCCAACTATTCTTAATATAAATGTTTGTCCTCTATGCAAAAATCAAAATTTCTGCTCTAAGAATTGAAATTAGCAGCTAGTGAGATCTGTAAGATTTTGTTTCCATCTTTTGCATTTGGTTTTGATGGCACTCTATTTTCAGTGTAATTCCCTGGGATGGCTCTAGGGCAGGGCTGGGAGCCAGTGGTTTGTTTATCTTTCAGCCAGGAGGGAGAAACTCCAGGATTCCTCTACAGGACACATGAGGAGTGCAGAGTGCAGACAAAACAGGATATTACTTTCTGATTTAGTTACATGCGAGAATTTCCCGAAGGGCTCTCGTGTTGCTTCTCCTAAATAATCTGCATGGCAAAGTGGCCCCAGACCTGCCCTGTGACCCCTTTGCATATTAGTGTAAATGGATGTTGCCAAAAAGAAGTGATTCACGAAGAAAAAGGATTTGACAAAAAATAGAGAAAATGCTAGAAGGAGCAATGATGAAAGCATATATTTATGAAAGGCATTTGAGCATGGCTTTGAGAGGAGAGATGTATGTTCACAGACATTTACAAAGACTCAAACCTCTGCTCTGATGGGGGAGAAATATGATCAACTTGAGACAAGGGAATGAATCACACTGGGTTCAAATGCATTGTCAATATGTTTGGCACCATCTTTACCTTCCTCATCATGTTGGACTTGGACAAGTCTATATGCTACTTTGAATTCCCTGAACATATTCAGGGAGAGTTGGGCGATGGGTGGTGGGGACCAGCCTAGGCTAATTCACACCAGCATCCCTTCCCAATGGTCCAGGCAGAGCAGAGGCTCCATCCCTTTCTCCCTCCTACTTTTCAGGACCCTTGACCCTTGACCTTCATCTAAGCCTGCCCTTAGGAAGAGCTGTTAAAATTTTAACTGGGTGAAGAGCCAGTTAAAATTCGGATGCCTTCCCATTGGCCACAGATAGAGTTCAGGTCCTCTCTAGTCCCAAACTAAGTTTATAGTCCTTCTCTTGTCCCAGCTTCTCATGTAAATCAAGCTGCAGCCACATCACAATTTTCATTTGTTCACTAAACTCCCTTGGCTTGTTCACAAGCCTTTGAATATGCAGTTCTATCTGAAATGTCCTTCTCCAGCTGACAATTTTCTTATTCTTGAAGAGAAACCTTTCTGAGAAGCCTTCCCTGATTCCTTGGGCAGGCAAAACGCTTGGCACACAGTAAGCACTCAAAAAATTGGAGGTATTACTATTGTTAGGCAATTAGTTCTTCCCACCTCTGGTTTCCCGTAGCCCTTTGTCTGTATCTGTTAGAGCTCCTAGGTGCTATTGTCATTGTTTGCACATCTTTCTCCCTTTCTAGTCTATTTTGTGTATAGTACCCAGCACAGGACCTGGCACAAAATTTTTTAAATGAATCAGGGTCAAACTCAGATGCCTGGAAGAGCCATTGAGTCACAGATTAAGAAGACGAGGTGTAACAAAATAGGGAGGGGTAGAGATGGGAGAATGGAGCTCCTGGCCTGAAGGGTCTGCATCTACTCTACCCTAGGCAATTGCTGCTCTGCAGGAAGATTCAGATTTATAAAAGAAAAGAAGCTGTAAACCTGAATTTTTATGTGTACTCTCTGAATTTTTAAATCTTGGCAACTAATATGAATTTTCAAAACCACTGTGTGGGCCAAGTGAAACATGTTTGAGGGCTGCCAGTTTCCATCTTGTTTAGAGACTGGAGGTGGCGAATGAGTGTTGACTGGTCTCCAGATGACGCCCCACTTCCCCTGGAGCCAGGATGGCCCCTGCAGGTCTTCTGCCAACGTCAGGAATAGAAGCGCTTCCCTTTCCACTCTCCAGGACACACCACAATCTTCCATGTCCAGTGTCTTTGTGGGTTTTCAAATTACTGACGAGCTGCCCTGCCACAGAATTTCCTGCCTGTGTTAGGGATTGGCCATCAATGCCGCTCAAAGTCAGGCTTGCATCCCTCACATGGGTGTGTCTGTCTGGGAGTTTGGACAACACCACCTCTGAGTAGGAACTGAGGACCAGAGGAACTGATTAGAAGAGAGGGGTCAACTCCTTCTTCAAATGGAAAAAGGGGACCTGGTTGGTAATCAGCGGACTTAGATTTCAGTTCTGATAGTACTTGGAGCTGTCTGAGTGATTGTAGGCTCTTTTTTTGTGTTTTTCTCAGTTATTCTTCAAACAGCTCTCAAGGCAGGTATTTTTTTTTATCATTATTCTATTGATAAGGATACAGAGCTCAGAGAAAGAATTCACCTAACATCACAAAAGTAGAAAGTGCAGGACTAGGAATTTAACCTTGGTGGTCTGTGTATTTCCAAAGTCTTTGATCTTGTTCACTCCTTTATGACGTCCACTGCAGCAGAGGTGGGGTTCAGCCTGAGAGGAGAGATGGAGGAAGGTGTCTCCCTCACTTTTCCCTCCTATGTGTAAGGGTCAGATAACTGTGCAGGGATGGGGCAAATCCTCTGCCCCTGCTTTCCTGATTTCACAATCCTAGCAGCTCTAATAGGCGAGGAAGAGAGACCTCAACTTCTTGTGAAAAAGACACTTGTTTAATTCTATTCAGCCCAGCATTTCCAAAATATGTTTGATCATGGAGCCCTTTCTTGAAGTATTTACTTCATATTCATGGTAAGCAGTGTACCACAGAACACTCTTTGAGAAATATTCCATTTAACTCAGCACAGCGCAGACTTTTATGAGAAAACAAGCTTTAAGAATCTTCTGGGCCAAAGAGAACACTCACAAGTAGGTAATGACGCTGACTCTAGGCTAAGAGGAGGCTAAAGGAGGGAGACTTAGACTATAAGAAAACCCAGAGGAATGGATTTATAATACTAAATAGGCTTGGACTTTATGAACACCACAGACAATGCTGTGGAAAGGGTGCCAGGAAGAGAATGTTCAAGAAAGCACCTTGCTTATGAGAAAGTTTGTCAGCTCCAGAAATGTCTCACCACAGGAGGCCAGGAAGGGAGAGACTGGGAAACATTTCTCTCTGCAGGATTTTAAACAGAATATCTTCCCCTTGGCAAGGCTCAGGTGTAGATGTTTCTAGAGTCAGAGGATAGATTCGATTATCTCAAAATCCTTAGAAATCAACTATTTTAGCCATAATTTTAAAAACCACATTTGAAAAATGAGGGTTAGGGAAGTAAAGGAACCACATGAATTCGCAAGCAGGTTGATTGCAGAGCTCAGCCCTGCCCTCTCTTCTTATAAACTTGTTTTCTGCCGTTAACACCCATTCCATTTGAATCTTCCAAACAGATATAAACGACCAGTGATTGCACCAGGCTGCTTCTTGCTGCAGCCAAGCAAACATGAGTTGTGTGATGACCACAAATGGTCAGCCCCGCTGGGGAGCATGCCTAATGAGAAGACTTACCCAAAACAAACAAAAGACAACTGGGTTTGGGATTCCTAAATGTCACGGCAAGACAAATTCCAACTTCTTGTAACTTTATGAGATGTTATAATTAAAAATAAATATGCAAGCCTGGGCACCCACCCCTAGGTAAAGATTTCATGGTCTCTTGTGCTGTGACAGGCCATTAGTTAGGGTAATTAGGCTGTGTGTTCATCTCTCCTTGCATTGCCTTCTCATGGCATGGCGGGGTGGTAGTTGGAAGTCCTGGTGGGGCCTAAGCCCTGAGATGCATTCACGCCCAGAGGGGAGGGTGGGCGTCCCCCTAGCACTAATGAGAGAGGGTCTCTGGACTGTCTCCAGGCACTTTAGGCTGCAGTCAGCAAGCCTCACTAGTTAGCACTGACAGACGATGAGTCATCCTTCCAGCTTGAATGAGCCTCATTATCCAAAACGAGGTGCCAGAGTGCCAGTTGGCATGGCTGGAAATAAATATATCCGAGTGTTGTCAGCAGTGTCATCTCAACTCCCACTCGGAAAAATTTCAGATGCTTTCCACCTCACTGTTGCTGGTGGGCACTATGTAGCGTGAAGTCAAAGGCTTGGCTCGGCTCTTTGAGAAAAGAAGTAGAGATAATAATGCCCATTCTGCAGGGCTGTGAAGGGTATAGGCATTGCATAAAGGCAAGCATCCAACAGAGGTCCTGGCCCAGCACAAGCCAGTAGAGAAGAGCAGTCAGGTTACTCTTGAGCCTGCACATTTGAGCAATAATCCCAGGTCTTTGGAGCTTAGACGGATTCGGGGTTGAATTGGGGTTTTGTCACTTACCGGATGGATTTGGACAACTTATTCTAACTTCACTTTCCCCATCTGCAAGGTTAGCAGAGTAATAAAATCTTTCTATCTAACTTGAGGGATTGTTCAGCACATCAAAGATAATGCACACAAAGTGCCCAGCACAGTGTCTGTATGTCATAGGGTGTCAAATACTGATTATTGCTAATCTAGATACTTAGATATAACCAAAATTCACTTTTATAGTCCAGATAACACTACTCTGCCTGATCCCTTCTCCTGTCCCACTTTGAATATGTTTCCTCAGGTTAAGTCTATCTATGTACACTTATGTGAATGAAAAAGGAGAATAACAATAGCTAATATCTGCTAAGTGTGTGTTATGTGCCACCTTCTGTTCTAACACTTTATATGTGCAAACTCATCTGATCTTTATAACAACACTATGAGGTTTTACAGAGATAAAGCTGATGCACAGAGGAGCATAAACAAGCTCCCTGACCATGTCACAAGTCCAGAGAGCGGATGCACCAAGATTGGTACCCAGGTAGCCCTCTCAGAGAGCTGTTCCCCACTGTGCCACTGCCTCTTGCAAGACACAGATACTTCCCCCTTTCTCTCCATCTATTCATTGCAGGGGATTTTATGGACAGAATGTCATCTAATCATAAATGTACCCTTTTGAATAGACCTTATGAAATAGTCGATTGTTTTCTGTGCTTTTAGATTTGCATGGTAGCCCCTTTTTGCAGATGAGACAACTGAGGCTCAGAGAGAAAGGCTCCCAAACCTGGGTGTAGGCCCAGCTGCTTAGTCTCAGTGCTGTTTCTGTGATGCTTAGCACTGGAAACTCCATTTCCTGAGCAGTTTACTTGGTTGCTTCCAGCTTGTGTGTGTTGGGCCTGAATCACGTCCCTGAATACCTGTGGGATCAAACTGCTCCCTAATTTATTGTCACTTAGAGGTATTTTAAAAATGATTCTGCTTCCAGGCAGCTAAAACTTTAAAAAAAATAGTTCCCCACATATATTCATAGAATTCCCTCCACTATTTGAAATTAAATTAGATATATAAAATGGATTTCTTTTCTGATAAAACACAAGAAGCACAATTGTGGTAAAATAGTGAGAAGTTCTGTTGCTTCAGCTAAGAATTTCTGGTTGTCACTCACCTGAGTTGGGGTGGTGACAATCAATAAAAGATCCATACTGAATAGACTGGTAGCTATAGTTCTGAAGCCTGCCCTACACATTATGTTAATGGGTCCACTGACAAAATTCATTCATTAAGGACACATCTGGGAGCCAAGTAGTCTCATCCCTCACTGTTGATACCATCCTGCATTCCCTCTCTCACTCCTATGAGAGACGGCTTATTTCTTCCAAATTGCTCCAGCCAGCAAGGAGACTGCCATCAACAGTCACAAGACTTTGGGGCCAAGAAATTGAGGGAAGATTTGTTTTGAAAATTAAACATGGGATAAATCACAAACTAATCAAAACCTTTGTCCACCCCAACTTGGAGCACTCTCTATCTGGAGCCTTTGCTTAGTGCTTCTTCCTTATTAGACCAATATTTTCCGAGACTTACGACCAATCTCAGAAACAAGCTAGAACACTAGACATGACAAACGCATTCCTAGAAAACCATATATCTAAAAGACTCTGCAATATACAGTTCCAAATATATATGTAATTACTTAGTAGAACTTCTTCATTTGAATGATAGGGCTTACTAGCAGAAGTATACAGCCTGCTTTTTTGAAATGTTGCCTTTTGAAAATCTACTCCATTTCAACTTGTTGCTAAGAAGCAGCTAAAACTGTGTGGGCCTCATATGTAGACAGTCTAGAGTGTGGTGTCCTGGAGAGAGGGCAGGAGTTCAAGTTCCTCTGTGCTATAAACCAGTTGCATAACCTTAAAAAAGAATTAAGTTTTCTGAGTTTCGGTATACAACTCTGTAGAAAGAAATTGGGATAATAACACAGGCTCACAGGGGTCATTGTGAGCATGAAATGAAAAAAAGAAGAAAGGAGTTTGTAAATTCACAAAGCTAACCAATTTTTCAAAATTATGAGCTTTGCTTTGAGGAAAGCTGAAAAGACTGGATCTTCTCTTGTCTCCAAATGATCTCCCATCTCTGCTGCTATAACTTTCTGACATTCCCATAACACTAGTGCCTTTGGGTGAAGGTGAGAATACCATGCAGATGTGCAATGTATGTTTCTAAAAGTGGAGATTCGCTAAGGCAAAGATCCTCTTCTAGATTTATTTGTCCCACTGCTTAATAACAGTGACGGTCATGTAATAGAGTATTAAAATAGCTGTCTTAGGCCGGCCCCGTGTCTTGGCGGTTAAATGCGCGTGCTCCGCTACTGGCAGCCCGGGTTCGGATCCCGGGCGCGCACCGACGCACCGCTTCTCCGGCCATGCTGAGGCCGCGTCCCACATACAGCAACTAGAAGGATGTGCAACTATGACATACAACTATCTACTGGGGCTTTGGGGGAAAAATAAAAGAGGGAGGATTGGCAATAGATGTTAGCTCAGAGCCGGTCTTCCTCAGCAAAAAGAGGAGGATTAGCATGGATGTTAGCTCAGGGCTGATCTTCCTCACACACACACACACAAAAAAAATAGCTGTCTTTCTGGCTCTGAAGTCCCAGAACAAAAGGCCAACCTTCCCCTGATTCCAAAACAGAGTATTTGGACCACTTATTCAAGACTTTCAAAGAGAGTGGCACAAAACTCATTTGCGTGCCCTAATCCATCATCCATTTAGAGGGATCAAGTTAGAGGCCAAGGCAATAGAACATGTCTGTGTGGAGAGATGTCAGAGAGCTGTGCATTCCACCTTCCCCTCTCCGCCTCACCTCTGGGAGCAGAGAAGGGCAGGGATTCTACCCTGTCTCTTCCTAAGCCGGAGAGAGGTGCCCCAAGAGAAGAACTCAAGCACCTTGAAATATGTCTGCTAGAACTGGGGAGCATAAGGACTGGAGTGAAAGCTGTGGCTAGATGTTTGTGAGGAACCCAGCTGAGAGGAAGGGCTGCGCTGGGAGTTCTTCCACTCTCAGTGGAGTGAGGATGAGCAAGTGCTTCTCAAGGACCAAGTTTGGCTTATATGGGAGAGGGAAACCTTGAGCCCTTTTGAATCCCATCCAAGAGGACTGCCCGTTACATGGCTCCATACTCCTGAGGAGCCATGTGACCTCAATAGGGGTGGACCACCTGATGCCCAAGAAGGAGGAATTATAATGTCTGGTTGAGAAGAGTCAGTTATTCACCTGCTGTGAGCCTCAGTGTCCTTGTCAAGGCAGTTGCAATCCAAAGATCCCATGGGGACTGTCTCTGAGAAAGCCACAATGTGCCCTAAAGGAGAAGTAGTTAGTAGGGCATCTGTCATGCCCCAGGGTACCATCTCCAAGTTAAGTGAAGCCACAAGGAGGTTTCCTGCCCTTTATTTCTCCTCTTCCTGCATCCTTCCCCTCCAACCCCCAACTCTGCAGGTCCAGAGGCAACCTGGGAGGAAGGCAGAGGCAGAGGAGAGCAGGGTATGGAAGGAGAGAAAAGTCAACTATCCCCTGCTCTTCTGGCAATTTCCTGGCTGAAGCAGGCTGGAGCTAGAGAAGAAAAAAAGTCTTAAACTGGGTAAAAATATGGAGTTATGTGATTATGACTCAGGAATGGATATTTAAATTGTTAAAATGACTTCTGGATGAAAGTGGCTTGAAGACTTATTTCCTGAAAATGGTGTGAAAGGTTGTTTGACATATTATTCTTTATGAAATATTTTTGCTTAAAAACATTTTTAATGTTTCTTGTTTAATTGCACTATCAGAGAAAATGTTCTAAATGATATTGATTCTTCAGAAAAGGTTGATGCTTCCTTTGTGAGGCTTCATTTATGAACCCTCAACACTTGGAGGCTATACATTCTGTCTCTAGTGTTTAAGCAGTTTATCCAAAAAGAGATTAGCTGAGACTGCTAGTTACCCCTTATTTTCCATTTCCCGCCTTCTTTTTTAGTAATAGAAAGGCTGATTTTAGTTGAAATGTGGCTGCCTAAAATAAAGACCACACTTCCCTTCTTCCCTTGCAGCTACCCATGGTTACAAGTGACCAGGAGATTTAGCATCTTGGAGGTCATGATGACCTTAACCATAGCAGTTTGGGTGAAGTGATAGAATTGAAAGCCTGATTTGCCAGATGTCCAGAGAAACTGAGAGATTGAACAATTAGAGCAGAAAGTAGAGACAACTCTTTTCAGGAAGTTTTTTTTTTTTGCTGAGGAAGATTAGCCCTGATCTAACATCTGTTGCCAATCTTCCACTTTTTTGGCTTAAGGAAGATTGTCCCTGAGCTAACATCTGTGCCAGTCTTCCTCTATTTTGTATGTGGGCTCCTGCCACAGCACGGCTGATGAGTGGTGTAGGTCTGCGCGTGGGATCTGCACCTGCGAATGCGGGCTGCCATAGCAGAGCGTGCTAAACTTAACCACTAGGCCATGGGGCTGGCCCCTTCAGGAAGTTTTTTTTTTCTGAGTACTTTTTTTTTTTATTGCGATAACATTGGTTTATAACATTACATAAATTTTGGGTGTACATCATTATATTTCAATTTCTGTGCAGATTATATCATGTTCACCACTCAAAGACTAATTACAATCCATCACCACACACATGTGCTTAATCATCCTTTTCACTCTCCTCCCTCCCCCCTTCTCCTCTGGTAACCACCAATCCAATCTCAGTCTCTGTGTGTTTGTTTGTTGTTGTTTTTATCTTCTATTTATGAGAGAGATCATACAGTATTTGACTTTCTCCCTCTGACTTATTTCCCTTAGCATGCTATCAAGGTCCATCCATGTTGTCACAAATGGCCAGATTTCATCATTTTTTTTTTTATGACTGAGTAGTATTCCATTGTGTATATATACCACATCTTCTTTATCCATTCATCCCTTGATGGGCACCCAAGTTGCTTCCAACTCTTGGCTATTGTGAATAATGGTGCAACAAACATAGGGGTGCATGTATCTTTATGCATTTGTGTTTTCATATTCTTTGAAGTTTTTTTTTTAAATAATTTATTAATGTGAAATTCATATAACATAAAATTAACTATTTTGGAGCGAACAATTCAGTGGCACTCAGTACATTCGCAGTGTTGTGTAAATACTACCTGTAGCTAGTTCCAAAATACTTCCATCGCCTCAGAATAAAACCTCATACCCATTAAGAAATTTTTCCCTATTTCCCACTCTCCCCAGCCCCTAGGCAAACACCAGTCTACTTCCATCTCTGTGGATTTATCTCTTCTGGATATTTCATATAAATGGAATTGAAGAGTTTGCTTGTTTGTGTTTTGTAAAGAGAACACAGAAATGAGGCAATAGCAGAGAGGGATATGGGACCACATAACTAAAAGTCAAGCCTCCTGCCCTTTCTGTTCTCTGGTTTGAAGCTGAAATTTCTGCACTTCTCAGAGTGGTTTGCGGGAATCTCTGTCCTGTGGCCACTTTAGATGTCATCTCTGAAGCATCCTCTTTAAACAGTTCCAGCCCTTTCCCAGTGGCTACTTCCAAGGGACCTGGGGGATGGGGGATGGGGAAAGGGTCTCTGTTCTTTCTGGTTCCCAGCAGTCCTCATCTGGGCTGTTGGTGAGATTATACTTCCAATGCCTTTAAAGACTCTTTTAACCGCCCTTTATAGTCCAGAAATGGATGCGGACGTACCAGTGGAGAGCTGAAAGTTGCTAAGCCTAGCCCACTCCTCCTGTCCCAATGACACAGGAAGAGAGCAATCAGGACGGGCTTATGTGGGATATTTGGGCATCCTCAGCTGGAGGAACTAAGATCGTCCAAGCTTGTGCATGGATTTAGTTCTTTACTGAATAGCAATGTTCACATAGTAATTACAGCCACTACTTATTGGGCACGTATTTTTACTAGGACTATGCTGAGTGCTGTCTATGCTTATTCTCATATGTCTTCACAACCACTTTGTAAGGTAGGTGTGATTATTACTAGTATTCCCATTTTACAGATGAGGAAACTGAGGTCCACAGCAGGAAAGCAACTAGCTCAAGACAATATAGCTGGAATAGATAGCACATGTGTCAGTTTGACTTTAAAACCCAGTTTAGCCACTGTACTATGTTGCCTGAGTTTTAGCTGAACTTTAAAGGCATCTGTGAGATGATATCAGGGCAGTGAGCTTGGCAAGAGAATCCTGAACACTCCTTTTGAGGAGGCCCCTTATATTTTGCATTCTACTCAAATCAACTTGAGTGACTCCATGTTTCCTTGCATTTTATGCGTTTTGTTTTGCAGTTAGAATAGGTTGGATGTTATCCTTGGCACTGTGCCAGTGCTTTTTTATTTTTCTCACATTTGCATTCAACCATTTGAGGGTTGCGTTTTGTCCCTGTTTGCTCCCAAGATCTGGCTTGGCTGCCACAGCCCATCCATCGCTGTTGACTTACTATTTCCTCACTTGACATTTCGTCAGCCTCATTTCTCACTTCCCACCCTTGGGATGAATGCTCAAGTGCAGATTTTCACACCCTCATTCACACTTGCTCTCTCCCCCTGTTTCTTAAGGCTGGTGAGCACAGCTCGGATGTCAGTTGTGGGCTCAGAAGACCCTCTCCTGCTGGGGCTCCTCAGCCTGAGGCTGTGCTCGGCAGCCTGTGGTGCATCGGGCCACAAGGCTATGCCTTCCTGAGGGCCCTTTCCAAGGAGGCTGGGCACATGGTGGCAAAACTTACCTTTTATGGGCATCTGAGACAAACTCAGGAATTTCAAGCACTGTTTAATTTGTGGTATTGGGAATGAAGGAAGTTTTGTCCTGTTTTGGCAAACTTGAAGGCAGGACAAAGCAGATGGGAGACTCTCAACCGCAAAGAAATGTGTCACAAAGAATAGGGGAAGAGCGCCAGGAGGTGATTTAAAAACTTGTGTCTATAACACACTATTGTTGTATAAGATATTATCATTGGAGGAAGCTGGGAGAAGGGTATATGGGAATTCTCTGGACTATTTCTGCAACTTTTTGTGAGTCAAACTAATTCAATATAGAAGGTAATAATAATAACAATAATCTAAAATATTTTAAAAACCTGTGTTTACTTTTGAGTCTATACCCATATCCTTATCTGTACCAATTTTACTACAGATCTTACTATTGATTTGCAACTGAGAATTGGGAGGAGCCAACCCAGTTATGCCACTAAGTACTCTGTGGCTTTGAATTGTTCTCATGTTACATTCTCTATTTTTAAAAAATATTTCTTAAACAGCTTTTTGTGGTATAATTCACACGCCATACAATTCACCCATTGTAAGTGTACAATTCAATGGCTTATAGCATATTCACAGAGTTGTATGACCATTACCCCAAAAAGAAATCCTGTACCCATTAACAGTCACTCTCTTTTCCTCCCCACACACCTTCCAGAAGTGCTAGACAATTACCAATCTTTCTGTCTCTATGGATTTGCCTATTCTGGATATTTCATATAAATAGAATCATATGATATGTGATCTTTTCACTTAGCATACTGTTTTGGAGGTTCATCCAAGTTGTAGGATGTATCAGTACTTCATTCCTTTTGACTGCTGAATAACATTTCATTGTATGGATATATCTCATTTTATTTATCGATTCATTAATTGATAGGCATTTGGGTTGTTTCCACTTTTTGGGTGTTATGAAAAACGCTTCTATGAACATTCACGCACAAGTTTGTGTGTGGCGTATGTTTTCATTTCTCTTGGGTAAATACGTAGGAGTGGAATTGTTAGGTCATATGGTAACTCTGTGTTTAACATTTTGAGAAACTTCCAAACTGTTTTCAAAAGCAGCTGCACCATTTGACATTTCCACCAGCAGTGTATGAAAGAACCAATTTCTCCACATCCTCACTGAATGTCTTTTTGATTGTAGCTGTCCTAGTGAGTATGAAGCGGTATCTCACTATGATTTTTATTTGAATTTCCCTGATTACTAATGACATTAAGCATCTTTTCACGTGCTTATTGGCCATTTGAATATCTTCATTGGAATAATGTCTATTCAGATCCTTTGTCCATTTTAAAATTGGGTTATATATCTTTTTATCATTGAGTTGCAAGTGTTCTTTATATATTCCAGATATAATCCCTTATCAAATATATAATTTACAAATATTTTCTCCCATTCTGTGGGTTGTCTTTTTACTCTCTTGATGGTATCATTCATAGACATCTCCTTTTGAAGTCTCAAAATCTTCATGGATATGTATCAAAATACACTGACTGAAACTCAACCCCAACATTATTTGAAGGTACTATGGGTAGATGCTGAAATATTTTGGTTAAAAGCTGCCAGAAGTTGTCCGTCTTTCTGCAGGTTAGACTCATTGCTTCCTGGGGAAACCTATTCCTTTGCTTTTGCAGAATCAACTAAATAAGTCCTTTAGCTGCACAATTATAAACCAAGTCCTGACTCACTGCACTGACTCGACAGTTTTCTTAATGCCAAGGCTTTAAACAGAGAAGCTGGGTTCTTTTAGTTAATGTAAACTCCTGTGTATGTTTTAGTCAAAGCAATGTCTTTGCAGATTTGCTTTTGTTTATTTGATTGTAGGGTGGGTGGGGAGAAATGTTTCTTGGTAGTATTTGCTCTGCGCTTGTACTGCGGCTCTTTCTGACAGAGATGGATGGTGTTTGTGCTTTGGTCTTAGAGCTGTGCATGAGACATGAGCACAGAGAAAAGAAGCCATAGGGGCTGTTTTTACAAGAGGCCTTCTGCTATTCTGGGCTCACCCGGTGTGGCTTTGGGGTCCAGGTGCCAATTCAGGTGGCCCTGAATAGGACAGAGAATGCTTCTCCCCTCTTTGTAGCCTGGGGAATGGTGACGTGGAGGGCACTGGGGTAGCACCCTTGGAACAGCTATCAGTGTTTCTACAAAGGCACCTTCAGTATTAGCTACAGTGAGGTTCCTTCAACAGCTTCAAGATCAGTAGCTGAAGAGGAGACAGAGCAGGAGAGAAAGAGAAGAATAGAGCAGACTGAGTGCTGATGCATGTGATGCGGCCCAGGAACATCTGGGGTTCACTTGGAGGGGAAGGAGTTCAAAGTTTATCAGTAAACCTGAGCCACTGTCACTTGTGCCTTATGTGCTCATGTGACTGCAGTTGTACCGGCAGGTCACCTTTATAACAGGGAAGTTGGGTCAGGAGTCACCAACTGGTGACCTGGGAGCTAAATATGGTCACTCTGTGGACATAGTTGGTTTGGTCAACACAACTTTTAATTAGATTTGAATTTAAATGCCTATAGAACACATGCATTCCCTCTTCATTTTGCCATAGACCCTACCACTCCCTATTGTTTCATACTACCTCAGACACACATTCATGTTACCCTTCTAACTTCTGTGGAATTTGAGTTACTGAGCCCTTGATTAGAGTCTGTCAAATGACCTTCTATTTGTGCCATTCTGGCTTTGAATATCCCAGGTCAGCTTGTGGACCTACAGACTCAATCAGCCATCCCCTATATGGGAGTGGGGACACACACTGCGGTCAATGGTCAACCATGATCATGGGAGGTAATTGCTGTTTTACCACCTTTTTCTGCCATTTTTGTAATAAACTGATGGACCAAGAGGTGAGAAACTGCCCAGAGAAAGCCAAGATATATATCCTGTAGAAGACTGCTACACCGAGCAAAGATCAGCCCACTCTCTAACACACAAACCTGCTCCTAGGACAGGTTCCAGAATCAGTTTTTAATTTACACCATGGATTTGAATCCATCTCAGCTTGTCCTTCCTTCAGAAGTTTCTTCTTGCCAGCCTCATCTCTAACAAATGTGTCCTTGGTGATTGATTGTATTTCAAATATCAGTGAGCAGGTGGCCAAGGTATCTTTTGGGTCAAAGATGGTTTCCAAGTCTCTTGGAATTTCACCAGACAGAAACTGTCTATTCTGTTTATTAGCAGGTCAACCCTGAGAGTTAAGGGAAATCATTTAATAAGAAAGTGACTTCTTTCTCTAGACATGTTATTTCCACCCTTCTAATGACAATATCATCAAATTACAGGTGAGTGGTGTTCTATACATTCTGAAATCATCTCATGTAATCATCTCATATGATTCTAACTCCTATGAGATCATAAGTCAGACAGTATCATTCTGATTTTATGCAGAAGGAAGCTGGAGCACAGAGAAATTAAAAGCCTGCTCAAAGACACGTGATCAGTTAAGTGGTTGAAATGTAAAACTTCATGAGTTCTCACATATAATACATTAAAATAAAAATTTTTAGGAAAGTTGAATTTACCCTAAACTCTTCCTCATAAATGATATTTATACAAGACTCTTAATTTCTAGTTTTGTGCTTTTTCTCCTTCCCATTTGTTCTCTTGATTTGAAGGTCTGCAGACTGGGGCAGCAATTGTGATAAAGAGAAAATCGAACTGAAGATACCCAAGCCCTGTTCAGTGTGCAATTTTATGATGAATTACTGAAGAGATGTTCTTAGAGGAAAGGTTAAGTGTGGTGGTGTTGAGAACCACTGGCCCATAAAAAGTGTAATAAAATCAGTGTTGTGAAGAAAGAAAAGATAGTCTACTGTGAACTTGATCTAATAGAATCAAATCAAATAATATCCATAGCAACACAAGCAGGATATAAGAACTGCAGTCTCTGACCAAGACATTCACGGGCAGATAAAACCTGGCCCGAGGGACTGACCATGGTTTGCATTAGCGATGCTACCCTCTCAGGGAAAGAAGGGATTTCAGGAGTCCATCAGCTGAAAGCGTGTGAAGTTCAAAGCCAAGAGTAAGAAAACAATTAGAAACAGACATCTCCTGCTTCACCACAGCTTGACCAAAGAAAAGTGAAGATGGTTTACATAAGCCACAGCGCTCTCTGAAAGAAAGAAATATAGCTTTTGAGAAAATCTTTAGGAGAAATTCAATTTCCCTAGGAAAGAGAGAATGCAGTATTTGGATGATTATAGTGGTAAGCACCTTGGAGGAATCACAGAACTCGTAAGATTTGCACATGATGCGGGGGTCTGTCCCTCCTGTAAACATCTACCTGAGAGAATGGGCATGAGGACGCAGGATTGTATACTTGAGCTTGTGGTGCTGGTGTAAAGCTCGGTTATTAACTTCAAATAAGCCCGTAAGCAACACTGAGAACTTTGATTCTGTGGAAATATTGACTGTTCACAATCACAAGAGAGTGAATTCTAAGAAATTGTGCAATAATAATTGACAGTCACTAGGAGCTATAACTAAGGGATAAAGTGCTCATGCAGAAGAAACAAATGGCTGGAGGAATAAACAGGATTCTTGTTAGTCACTTTTCTAATTTATTTTCTTCTGAAGCAGCTCGTCTGTCGAGGATCACTGTGTGAGGCCATATGCGTATGAAAGATGTTGTCAGGGCATTTCTTTTTCTGGACCGATGTTCTCATTTTTGGTCACTTATTCATATCTAGGTTTTCTCCTGCACTTTTTGGCAGACTTCTTGTATTTCATTTAGATATACTGGGAGGAGGCAGGACAGGTCTATCAAAGGAATGTTTACATGAGATGCAGAACTTGCTCTGAGGAAAAGGAGAACTGAGCAGCAAGGGTTTAGCTAAAAGACATGCTGGGTAAGTGTAGAAGGGGGAGAGTGGTTCTAAATTCAAGTGTTTATTGCTCAGCTGTGCAATGATCCAACAACTATGGATTCATATCTGAATCCTAGGTTTAGGGGGCTGCAATAAAAAATCAATGAAAACTAAAAATATTGGTTTGCTAAAATCTAATGCCAGCCCATGGTGTCAGCAGAACAGTCACAGCAGAACAAGGAGACAGCACCTTTGCTGCTGACCTCAGTGTCCCTGAAGTGGTGTGAGTGTGTTGTGGGGAGAGGACAGTTAGCAGATACAGTGGGGACATTGATGAGAATGAGCTCTCTCTGCTGGCATCAGCAACAGCATCTTCCATGGTCAAGGGCGCAGTACCAGGGCCTTTGGCACAGAGACCAGCCCTGCACAGTTGGCAGTTTTGACAAGACGCCCTGACAGGACTGGCAGAAGCCATCAGCATAGCTGCTCCTTTATCATTGGCAGCAATGGAAGTCATCGTTACTGTGGTCCAGGGCAGAAGGGAAAAGTGGGGAAGGGACAGGGCAGGGGCAAGCATGGGCCAGCCAAAGCACCAGCTTGTGCCTTCCCAGAGCTATGTGGGAAGAAATTCAAGGGCGTTGACTTTCTTGAAGATTGGACATGAGCATACTCTAAGAAATTCTTTTTTGCTGTTGCAACCTCATTGTAGCTACAGGTAGGTGTGGGCTGGGTAACACAATGATACAACAGAGAAAAGGAGAGCCTGTGTCCCCTGAGTCACGTGCCTGATTCTAGGGGCAGGATTGATAAATGGGTGCTTCCTCTTGGAGGAAGCTGAATCCTACCCCCCAAATGGTCTGGTTTTGTTTGGAGGTATTTCTTTTTCAAATCATTTGTAGTTTGGTAAGGGGAAGGGCCAGGTAGCTCTCTCAGATTCAGGTGGTGAGCAATTCTCGCCTTCTGCTGACTGTGGGAAGGAGACTTTGAGGCAAGAGGAAGAAGTCTGGAAGACGCGGAATAAGCAGTAATTCCAAACCTTGGTAGTGTAAAAGGAAAGAGTTGAAGTTGCAAATGGAAAAAGAAAACCAAGTCATTTAGGAGCACATTAGCATTAGGTTCATGAAGATAACAGAAAGGAGAAGAGGGGTGTGAAGTCTGATGGAGGGAGGGCAGGTGGATTTAGGAGAAGGCAGTCATGATTAGAGGGAAGTCAGGTGGAGAGGCAGAGAAATGTTTGGGGAGTAAATAGAATGACACAGGTAATATGCCAGGCAAAAGAACATACAATCTTTGCAAATTTGAATCAAGAGGACAGAACCTCTTAGCCTGGTAAGAAAAGTTGGCTACAATTGCCCAAATAAGAAATAAGTAAGGCTTAAATTGAAATGTGACAGGATATTGGAGGGATTAAAGGAAGAAGTGGCTATTGACATTAATGAGACCTAGGCATAGGGAGAAAAGGGTGGAGTCACTGCGGGAGCTCATTGAGAGCAGAGGTCCCATCTCATCATCTTTCCCGTCTTAGGGCCCAGCACAAACCCTAGCACACAGTCGGCACTTAATGAATAAGTTTAATAAATGTTATATCGAAAGTTGTTTCTAAGGTTATATGCTTGGAAATAGCATGACCAAATGGTGCTTGCATATTATTTGTTCTTCCTCCTTTTTCTGAGTCAGTTTTTTAAAAACTTGTTTTTAGTTCCAAAGAACATTTTTTTCATTATATGGTGAACAGATAAACATTTTGATTCCCCATGCTTCTCTGTTAAAAAGCATAGGCTGAGCCAGTTCAGCTTCCTAGTTAAATTGGTATTCCAGACTATTTGGGGCTTAATACATAAACTGGGCCATTTACTGAAGCAAACTTTTCTTTTTGATTTGTCATTTAGAGTTGGGAGCCTACGGTGCCCATGAAAACAGGCTGATGGGGCAGGAGAAATGAGCTTCATTAATCAACTCATTTCCTCATCACTGGCCCTTCTAATTGTTATCCTGATTTCAACCTTTAATAGCGTAATAACTATAAACAGAGGTGCTGAACTGGATAAAGCACAATGAAAGACTTTTATAGACAGCATCATGGCAAACATCATTTTTCTGGGTTCTCCATGTCCTGACTGACAAGCGGCCTGATTGAGCAAATGGCTAAGGAAAGGAGTTAGCAAACTGTCCACGCCCATCAGAACCGTAGTAGACATTAGGCCATTGTGAAGGAAGTCGGGGAAAGCCCCTATTAAGGAAAACCCCTGAAGTGGAACTTGAGTTCTAGTCCCAGCCATGCCAGGTGACCTTGAGAATGTCACCTAACTTCCCTAAGTATTGGTTTCCTCATCTGTCAGTGGAGTTGGAGTAGATGAGTCTTGTGATCCTGTATAGCTCTAAGCAGTTACCACATTTCTTGGTGCTCTTCAAGGTTAGAAGGGTTAGTGCATTTTTGATTATTGATTATTTACTGTGGCATTTAGCTTTCTTCTGAAATGTGGGTAACTTCTAGCACGTGCTCTCACCCAGAGGTTAGGAGGCATCAAGAGAAGGTTAAAGATGGAAAGAGAGGCTGTCTATTAAAAAGAACCCTCTCTGTGCTCAGTATTCTACTGTGTACAATGGGGAGGGGGAAAAAAGATAAATGCTGTCATACATACTTCTTTATTTATCTATATGTGAAAGTATTTGAGACAGTTTAATGAAAACCATGCACATACAGGTTTATATGTGTGTGCATATATATAGATATATATACATATGTGATATATATCCACATATAGATCTATTTCTAGGTGTATTATACCTAGAAAAAAGAAAGAATCATTCATTTACTCAAAAAGTATTTACTGAACATTAACAACATATTAGATGCTGTGCTAGGTCTTGGGTCATAAAGTAAACAAAGTTCATAGAGCTTCTAAGATACAAGGGAGAAAGAAATTCTTCTTTCAATAACATTTACAGAGTAACACTCTAATTGTTACAAGTCTCTGGTGACCCTGATAAGTGGAAGGATTGGAAAAAGAAAGATGACTGTGATTTGGTTAATAAGTTAGCAGGAAAGTCATTTGCTGAATATAAAGAGAAGAAAAGGTCTGTGCTGGACAGAAAACAAAGTGAGAGAAAGTAGAGTGATGTCAAGGCAGGAGGTCCTGGGGATGCTGAAGAATATTTGTACTGGAATTAAGAGAGTAAGAACTGTGTGACCATTGGAGATAAGACAATAAAGGAGAGGCAATTCCAGTCCAGAATGTGGCTGTGGGAGTGTTTTAGCCTGGGCTTGTCCTGGAAATTGGTGCCTGAAACCAGGGCCTGTTTATTCTTGGCTTATTTTATACAACCCTGGGGAATAGGAGTGAGTGACTAGGGAGAGTGAACAGGGAAGGTGGGAAATGAATGCAAGAGTGTGTTAGTAAATTAGTTATTACTGTGGCGCTTGATCCTGCTGGGATCTTCTAAGGAGCATATACAGTGTGTCTCAAAATAGCCTACCTGGAGGACAGAAGGGAGGAGAATTTATCCAATAGCTACTACTCCCCCTTTGTCGAAGGTGGCCTCTTGGAATGTCTACTCCTCTCCATGTCTGGGTTGTTCATGAATGAAGCCCATAGTGTTTCCCCAGGCACCCTTCAATGAAGCCCACTCTGTGCTTTTGACGGGGAGGCATTGTCAGTGCAAAGTGGGTCAAAGCCTGCATGGAACTGATTGCCATAATTGTGTCTAGAATCAAAGATGAGGTCAAGAGCAGGTTAAGACAGTGAACAAAAGGCAACTGATAACCGTCCATGATTTACGCTATTCACCCTTCAGATCTTATATGCCTTCTGTTAAGCCCAATCCATTGATGACTAGCCACAATCTCTAAAAAACGTGATATAGGCGGGTTAGTGGAATAAGATGCAGTCCCTGCCACTGCAGCAGGTTCCAACGCTATATTACAGTGTTTTCTCCAATGCACAGCTTCACCCTCAGGTAATAGTTCAGCTGGTGGAGTTTGGTTGCCAGATTGGGTGACTTGGACCTTAACCCCAAGATGTCCAAGTCCTTAAGTTGTCTTGCCATTTTTGGGTTTTGGATGCTACAATTGTCTGTTTACCATTATCACCGAGCATGGATTCACCATAAAGAATTACTCGAGTTTCCTGTCCCCATTGTGCAGCAGAACCCAGCTTCTCAGGGTAGTCAGGGCTGATTATCCTCACCGATATTCTTGTCTTTGCCTGTTGTTTGACCAGTATGAGGAACCCAAAAGCAGCAGATGGGGGTCATAGCTTGGGATCCTTAAACATCTTTTAGTGGAAATGTCCCTTCCCACTCGCACTTCGATAACCAGGATGCCTAATCTGGTAGAACTGTGTGGGGATGGGGAGCAAAAATTCCATTAAGTGGGTCGCTGGGAGTGATAATGAAAGGGGCCAATCTTACACTCAGCCACTAACTCTGTGACGTGTGCACTGTGCATTTCAGCTGTTGGAGCTATTCATGCCTCTTCCCCAGAATTCCTTGTCTCCATCTTTCAATCCTGTTCTTTCCAGACTCTAATCAACCAAAGAAGTCATTTACCATGTACATCCCAACCTCAGGCCACTTCTCCCTCCATACAAAGTAAATGACCAACCTCACTGCTTGTAACTTTCACCCATTGATAGGATTTCCCTTTGCTACTGTCCATTAGTGTCACCTCTGGGTGCAGCTAAAATGCAGCAGCAGTCCACTTTTGGCTAGCACCCACATAATAAGCTCACTCATGTACAAATCAGCCCCAGTATTTTTCCTCCTTGGTCACTTGGTCTTAGGGAACCGCCTGTGAGGACATAGGTGTGAGTTGCACAGAGGTAGGTGACATGGGAATATGAATCTACTTGCTCAACATGCTTACTTGTGCTCCTTGGACCTGCCCAGGCCCAATCCTGAGTTTACCATTTCCCTTGTGTGATATATTACTACCGTGTTCCCTCAACCTTATGACATGGTGGATCTCATAATACCTAGATCATGATGAGTACCTCCAAATACACTAGGCCCTGTAGCCTGGCAGAATCTGCTAGCTCTCTGAAGGATGGTCTTGCTCTAGAACCCTAGGGTTCTGTGAGTCTCCTACTGGGGTATGCAGAGGCTCCAACAGCATCCTTATACACCACAGTATTACGGGATCTGCTGGTTTATAAGCCCAAGTCTTAAGCGTGCAATTCAACAAATTTTCACAAGCAAATACACCGCTGAAACCAGCAAAGATCAAGGGATAAAACATCAGCTGGCACTAAATTTTAAGAGGATTTGTCAGGTGGCTTCTTATATTGAGGAAACTCACTGATGATGCTTCTAGCAGCAGTGCTGGAGAAATCACAGAAATTCTCTTTATATGGCTGTTTTTTACAGCGACTCCAAATAAACACCAAGAGTGTAGTATTGTGTTCTGAAGCTATTTTATGGGAAGCAAATGAATACAGCGTAGTCTCTGCCTTTATGGAGCTTGAAGTCTAATAGTGGAGACAGGCATTAATCAAATTATTATGCAAAATAAATATAAAATTGTTTCTTCTCCCTCTGGTTCCTAGCCTTCTGTCAGTTTGCTTTAATCTTGTCAGCCCAATCACTTAGAGTTTTGACCCCAGACTTGTTCTGTGCCTCTGGTTCCTTTGGTCTTGGCATCCAGCCTTCTTGATCTTCATGGTATTTGGACTTCTGCCTTCTTCTACAGGCTCTGGCTGGACCTCCCACCTCTGGCCCCCAGGACCGGTGGTAGAATAGAAGCAGCAGGGACAGCAAAGTCCCCGTGGCTGTCCTCATGCAGGAGCGACCTCACTGCCAGAGGCTGTAGACAAGTTGAGTTCCGGCATTTAGAGCTCAGCAGAGCAGCTGCTGCAGTGCCCCTATCTAGCTGGTCCCGCCATATGGTTTTGGGCAGTCCTCCTGGAAGTTAGGTCTCAAGGCTGTTTCTCCAGCCTCTCCCTAAATTCTTTGAATTACCTAAAATCTCAAATTAATCCTCTTTCTGCTTAAAATGGAGCCTGCATTTGCAGCTAGGAACGCAGAACCATATGCACGACGGGGACTGTTGGTGAGGCAGAATCATGGAATGTCGGATTTGGAAGAACTCTTAGACGTTAGATAGACTACCGCTCCATACCCAACTAGTTTTTCTGATCTATTCTAGCTCCTACAACTCATTTTCCACAGAGCAGACAGAGGAATTTCTTAAAAGTTAAATCAGATCATATAACTTACTTGTTTTAAATTCTGTTTAAAATTCTAGAATAAAATCCAAACTCCTTAACATGGCTACAAAACCTCACATGCTCCAGGCCCTGCCTGCGTCTTTGACTTTATTTCCTGCTTCTCTCCCCATAGTGGTCATCCTTCCTGGCACCTGGACGTGCCAAACACAGTCCTGCCTCAGCCTTTGTCCTTGCTGATCCTTCTACCTGCAATATTCGTCCCAAGATCCTTGCATAGCTGACTTCTCATCATTCAAATATCCACTCTTCAGAGAGACCTTCCCTCACCACCCGATCTTAAGAAGTCCCCCTATTGCTTGATAGCCCATTACTCTTTTATTTTCTTTATTGTCCTCACCATTTCTATAACTATTTGTTTATCTGTGTATAGTTTTTGTCTGTGAGAGCAATGATCTCACCCATCTTGTCCCCTGCTGTATCCCCAGTGCTTAGAGGAGAGCCTACCAGGTGCTAAGTGCTCAAATAATAATTGTGGAATGCGTCAATAAGTTGTTAGGGAAATAGTTGGGGAGGGCTTGACATGTGAATCAGACAAATTGTATAGGAGGAGTGAGAAATGGAACCACTCAAGTGAGAGACAACACACAGTACCACTGCACACATCATGCATGCACAGAGACCCCAGACCCAAAGAGGCACATTTGCAGGGTAGATAGCATAATTTGTTAAGAGTCAAGTGTCTGTTCTAATAAAAGTTGTATATTCTGAACAATCTTGTATCAGATAAAAGGAAAGCCTCTTCTGGAAGGGACACTTGTTTCTAATTTGAACAAAGGCACCAGATGAGCTAGCAGTGACCCTAACACGCAAGGAGGTACAGAAGGCGGGAGGAGCTTGGCATACTTGTGTGACAAGGGAGAGGTCCATCTGGTGCAGCTGAAAGATGAAAGTCTTGAAAGCCAGGCAAAGGAGTCTTAACATTGTGTGTTGGTCAATTAGGAGCCAGTGTAGATTCTGCTGCCAGTGGGTTCAAGGGTTCTGCTGCCCTCCTCAGGTGCCTGGAAAGAAATCCGGGAGGTTCTGCATGAGAAAAATGCCATTGGGAAGCATCACCCTCAGCTACAAACTTCTGCTTTCTTCCATGGTACTGTTGGGCAGGAAAGGATGGGAAATAACCCACAGTGCCTGACACATGGTGGACGATCAAGAATACTTGCAAAATGAATGTATGAGGCAAAACCTGCATTAGCCCTACCGTGGAAAATCCCTACGGGGAGCTCGCTGGCTATAGACGACCGTGTGAACATAGCTGTGGGGCAGGTTGGCAGAAGTTACAGAGAAGATGTGCTTGTCCTCCGGAGGGTCATGACCACCATCATCTCCTCAGTAAACATATGGCCCCAGAAGACAGAGTTCACCTAATAATCAGACTCCAATAGGTCTAGGAATCTTTTCTTTTCTTTCGCATCTCTATTTTATCCAGATGAAATCTCCTGAGGTGGGCATAGCTCACATAGAGAAAGCAAGCCAAGAACTACTGGTGAAAGTGCCTCTGGGTGGAATCAACTCCCCATCTTCATTTTTCTCTGTTCCTTAACAGTTTTTATGAACACAAACCACATATTTTTATAACTTCTTCATGAACATCATTGAGGGCTGGAAACAGGAGAGCAGGCTGGAGCTGACATTACTGCTGAGGAGTCTTACCTCTTCGCCTTATCAGAAAGTCCAGGAACAAGGACTGAGGACCTGACTCAGCTAGACTTGGTCACACCAGCAAATCAAGTTTCTAGTGACAGTTTATTCACTAATAAGTTGAGTGACTTTGAACACTTAATTAACTAATTTATTTGTCTCTTGGCTTTCTTACCACCAAACGGGTTTCATGACATTCCCTACCCCACCCACTTCACAAGGGTGTTACGAGGATCCATTGAGACAAGAATGTAAAAGCCCTTTGAATAATGAAAATTATTGCTGAGCTAGGTCTGGGCATGATAAACTGAGTGTCTCAGAACCGTGATACACAAAGATGCTGTGACACTTAACTTGGGTATCAATGACTCTCCTGTGATTAGCCTGAGATTCTTCTTCCCTGTCTTTGCATTCGCTGCCTCTATGTTGAGTTTCTTCCTCTTTCACATCTTTTACGCAAGCTTGGCCCTTTAAATGAGTTACTGATGTTTGTTTCCATAGCATTCTGATCTGTAATAAACAAGAAACAGGAATCCTATGACTGTTAGCATCATCCTCCCCACGCTCATTTGTTTTTAAGAAGCCTACCTCCAAGTCATCATTCCTGCCAGAAGGGCAGTCCCCTCCTTCCAAAGTGACCATCTTTTCAGTGTCTTTCTAGAAAAATTCCTCTGAAGTGTCTGCTGGTCAGGATTTGACAAAGTCTTTATAGCCAATTCATAAACCCCATGAGAAAGCTAATCAGTCTCATATTTTAAATAGTCATCTAGCTTTGGACCAAAGCCCATCATTCCCAGTTTAATCACTCATCTTAGTCAATGGTTTTAGTTCTGAATGAATTTTATGTGCCCCGAAATTAAACCCCTCACAACCAGTGTGAATTTGCCATCATTTTAAGGATGGAAAAAAAGTATGTCCTAGATATTAAAGGCAATTCCCAAGGAGGAGTCATTTGAGTGTTTTGAATTATTTATCACTGAATTATGCCTTTATCGCTGGAGGTTTCCCTTTTAAAGGGCAACCCTCATTTGGATTCAGACACTCTAATATGTTTGAATTAAAAAAGAATAACTTATTTTGTAATCAAGGCTGCGGCCATCCTATGGCTAGTTGCCCATCTAGGGACTCTGGATTTGTAATCATTCTCCTTCCAAAAGAACATAAAATTGCTTACAATAAACATGTTCTATAATAGAGCTTCTAAAATAGGAAATTCAAAACCATGAACAAGTGAGGAGAATACTCCTGAAACAGAGTTATTGTTTTTGAACATTAAATTGAATAGCTCGTGACCCACAGAGGGAAATACATGGAAGGCCAGAATTCAGTCTTTCTATCATTAAAAAGGGAATATTTCAGGTCTTTAAGAGAAGCAGGATGAGGCAACTGATGTTTGTTCTGCACCCATTCAATAACTGCCAAGAGCTTTCACGTGCATCACCTTTGCCCCCGCTAGCCGGGAGACACGGGGCGATTTCTCTAATATCTCAGGCAGGTGATCACTTATCTGTGAACTGGGGGGATGATAATCCCTGACTCATAAGTCAGACAACTCATTGAGATGCTTACAAGGCTCTGGCAGAGTGCCTTGCACATTGTAAACATCCGATAAATAGCACCTGCAATTCCTATAACACCTCTCCAGGAAGGTGTTACTATCTTCATTTACAAAATAGTTACATCACTTGTCAGAGTGTCACTAGCATATGGAAGAGCTAGGATTCTCATCCGGGTCTCTTTCGGCAATAACTTTATAGCCTTTCTACTATACCTGTCAACTTGAAAAGTAATTTGCCAAATGGAGGTTTTTGTTTTTTAAAGAATATTGAATGACATAATGAACAGTATAGGAAGCAGACTTTCTGGGGTTATTTCTTAGACTCTCAATAAGAGCCTTGAGATAACATTAGACCATAACTCAGGAAAATCATTTCTGTAAGGGGCCAGGCTACAAAGTCCAGCTCTCCAGGGAGCTAATTCAACATCAATAGAGAATGGGCCCCTCCACCTACTCCCATGCTTCTAACCCTGGCTGGTCACTTATGGTGTTTTATAATGGCAGTGATAGCTTAATGGGCCTGATCATGGCAGCGAGAGAGGTACTTTCCTAATAGAAATAGCTCTAGTCCTCAGAAACCTCCTGCCCTTGGACTGTTCCTGGATGGGGTTAAAAGCCGTATTTTCTCCACCCCACAGCAGCCCATCCCCAGGCTGCCTCTTTGTTTTAGTTCTAGTTTTCATATCCTTGGCAACAGGCTCCTCCTAGGCATTCTGGGCCCTCAGCCTGCCAGGATTCTAGGACATATTTCTGGCAGGTCCCAGGAGAGGAACGGTATCCTCTGACCTGTCTCCTTGACCAGTTTATTCTGTCAACATTTTCTGCTGGAGCTGGCACATGGCCAGCTGTGAATCAGAGGCTCCGCCCCACTCTGGCTCCACCCACCCTGGCTACACCCCCGCCCTGGCTCCCCAGGCCTTAGGTTCTGGGCTAATAGAATGGAGAACACAAATGAACCTCAGTATCAATCTAATTCCCACTGCTTCTGACCTTCACCAGCTTCTGCTTTAAGCCCTTGCCGATTAGAATGTCTCTTGGTCAGATAGCTGGGTCTATCTGCCTTAATCAAGTTCTCTCTTTTCCTACTGAAATATGATGACTTTGATTAAAGTAAATATAATTGATTGAGCACTTAAGAAGTTCAAGCTGCTGTTGATTACATAGGCTATTTTGTTTGATCCTTGCAATGAAATTTAGGAAGTGCGTAAATCAACGCTCAGGGTGCATCAAAGCTCAGGGAGGAGAAATAACTCTCTGAAGGTCATACTGCTTGTAAATGGGGAGAAGTAGAGCTTAAACCTGGGTCTAACTAACTCCGACATCAATGCTCTCTTTTAATATAATCTACTACCTCTGTCTGATTAGGTTTGTGGCCCTCTGGGCAGAAACAGTGCTTAGAGAACTTCTTAGTAGCCACTATTTTTGTCTTCCTGTCCCTTAGATTTAGAGAAGGCTCTTTGCCAGGAAACTAGTGATAAAGAGTCTCCCAGTCTCTGGATATCTTACCACAGAGATTAGTATTATCCACTGTCTGCTGGATTTTTGAGAACACAAATCTATTTCTTCTTCAATAATAATAAATGATGAAAATGGGCCCCAGTGCCTGATAGCCGGGCCATCTCCTGTCTTATTTGCCAAGACATGCCACTTCCATTGGCCATTTTCAGCCTGGATGCACAGGGACTTCTGACTCACTGTGTATTGAAGTGTGATGCTGGAATCTTTTTTTTTCAAGTCAAGGCATCTGTGGGGGGTTGAATTTTGCACTTAAGGGGATGAAAAGATAAAATGCAATTTCCAGCTTGAAATTATTTTTTAAACTCCTCAGTGGGGTGGATTTTCGCTCTTGGCAGGTTTTGTCTTATCAGACATATAGGGCTGGCAGCTGTACTCAGAGCCTGTCCTAAGGCAATGCTGTGGAGAAGCTGCCTTTCCACTTTGATTTCTTATTTCCTCATCCACTCCTACCTCTCTTTCCTCTCCTCCAGAGACCCTCAGCTCTCATGCCTGTAGTCTAGCGTGGGGCAAAGAGCAATGACTCTGGAGTGGCAGGAGCTGGTTTGGATCTCAGCCCTGCCAGTTACTAGCTGAGTAGCGTTAGAGAGGTCTCCCATCCCACTAGGCCTTCATTTCCACATATATGAGCATATAACTTAGAGCAATGTCCAGAGACTCAAAAGAGATTAATACATATGAAGTGCTTTGCGAACTGTAAGAATTTCACAAATGTTGGTTACATTTTTTTAATCTTTGATTATCTCAAGCTACCCCCTACCCATCTGCCAAGGCTTGCTCTGCTTTCCTGTAGCACTCAAATTCTCTTTCCCCTGCTCCATCCCCAGCGAAGTTCACAATTTCTCAGGTCACTGGAACTGGAGAGAGACTAGAGGAAGGACAAGACCTTTAGCCACCTGTCTCTCTCCCTTGCACACAGAGCCAGAGGAGAGGGGTCAGTACCATTGACGGCCCCTTCCAGGAAGTGACACTGTGTTTCACCTCGTGAAATGCTGACCCTTCATTGCAATTGTAGGGAACATTACACTTCACCAGGCGGAAGAGTGATGTTGGCTTTTTATCTTGTTCCTGAGGAGTGTGGGCCTTCCATCTATAGCTGTCAGTCTTTTGCCTGTGAATCACCGGTAGCCAAAGGCCAGCCAAGGCCTCAAGACATGGCAGAGTCCCAGTGAAACTGCCCCTTCACTTTTCAAAGACCAAGGACACATAAATCCTCTATCCCCAAACAGAGCCTTAGTAGCCAGAGTGGCAAAGATAGTGAAGAAGGAAATAGTCCAGTGCCAATATTTGGGTGGGAAACCCTCTGAAGAGATTTATAGTTAACATAAGTATATTAATGCTCTGGAAAGTATTCTAGAGAAGAGAGCTTTTCAACTTTATCTATTGCAGTACTTCCCAAATGGTCTGATAATAGGATCCCCTCTTCCTTTAATTTTGCCCACAGAAAGCCTAATAGCATTCCACAAACACACTCTGGGAGACTGCAGTACAGTGAAAAGAACTGTAAATTAAAAACCCAAATCTTTTGATTCGGAGTAAGACTTCACAATTTAATAATAATTCCTGTGTAGTAGGCACTATACCAAGTGCTTCACATATAGTAACTCATTTAATCCTCACACTAATCCCATGAAGTATTATCATCTCACTTTTAGGGATGCAGAAGCTCAGGCACAGAGAAGTTAAATGATTTACCCAAAGTCACACAGTCACTAAGTGGCAAAACTGGGACTTGAACCCAGGCCATTTGGCTTCAATCTTGTCCTTAACCAGCACTATTAGCAAATAGCCTTATCTATGAGAGAAAATAATTAACACCACCATTTTTTAGAGTTTTTTGAGGTTCAATTGAAATAATGTAGGTGCTTCAATCCTTCACTTACTTGAACTATCTATGAGAGGAGAATACTAGTAACACCCAGCTTATAGGTTTTGTGTGGGTCAAATGATATGTCATGTATGAGAATGTTTTGCAAACTTAAACTCATTATTTAGGAGTAAGGAGGCCTCTGGCCATTCAATCAATGATAGATGAAAAAAAATACATATTGGCCCCTAAGCCCTTCGATTAAGTAAATAGCCTTAGTTCCAGAGTGTTGGGTACAGCGTGCCCTGATTTGAGAGCTGTGGGGCAGGCAGGATCTTATTCTAAAATTTCTCTTGAAGGATATGAGGAAATTCTCCTCTTGAAAAAAAAAATGCTAATCAAGGGTAATTATATTTTTTTTCATGGAACCTGCTGTGTTTGGAAAGAAATTCTATGGAGAGGGATCATGGGTTATTCAGTAAAATAAAGTGTGGGCCTCTCTCTCTCCCCTTCTTTCAGCTTCTGATGAGAAGTGTTGGTAGGTGAGAGAGGATAGCTCACCCCAGCCCCATATGGTGATCTAAAGAACCCTTATTCTACTTTGCACCCAACTCTGTGCTTCGAGCAGAGCTCAGCTATCATAACACTGACTGAATCATTTTGTAATTATTTGTTTGCTTGTCTGCCTCCCCTACCAGCCTTAGAATTGCTTGCTGAGAACAAATGTGTAATATTTTTCTGATAGCCCCAGAGCCTAGCACAGTTTGGCTCAGAATGGAAGTGTGTTCAAATTGGTGTCTTGCTCTTTTAATGACAACCTCAATCATTTAATCCTAATGCTATATATGAATTTATTTCCATAATTACTTTGTGAATAAAAAATTAAGGTGTTAATTTTCATAACCTGGTAAAACGCTTTCCTCGCTCTTTCCCTTTGTCTGTCACTCTTTCCCTCCAACCTTCTCCAGCCAGTGTCCTGCAAAATTCTTGATGCCGTCAAATGAGTCCATTGAGATGAAAATTCATGGTGTCCATGTCCCTCTGGGGAGCAAAATGGGTGCCAGCGTGATGTACTAGCAGGAATGTACATAAACACATTGTTTCCCCCCCTACAAATCAATTTCCCCTTACTCTTATTTCTTTTTTTAGTAGTTAAGTTATAAAATTGACACTTAGGCATGGTACTTTTTTTAAGTGCGAAGGGCTATCCATTGAAAAGTGAGTCTTCCTCCCATCCTGGTTCCATAGCCCACTCACCAAAGATGAACACTAATAGCAGTTTCTTGTGTCATCTTCCAGAAACTTCTATGCATGTGCAAGTGTTTAAATATAAAAGTGGATATGGTATAAATCCTTTTTCATTTTACACCGAATGAGTTCATTTTATACATGCTGTTCTGCAATTCCTTTTTTTGACCTAACAGTCAATCTAGGAGATAATTTGCATATTAGCACCTTATTCTTTTAACAGCCATAGAAAACTCTTTTGTTTGAGTTTATCAAAATTTAACCAGTCTCCTTTAATGCACATCAAGCTTATTTGAAAATTTTTCTATTAAAAAGAATGCTTCAAAGAGCATTTTTGTACCTGTAACTTTATACTGTTAATATTGGCAAAGTGCCTTCTCACATTCCCACCTAACATACTGTAGTGTGCTGTCCACTTAGAACTTTGCTAACAGGAGTTATTATCTGATAATTTAATCTTTCCCAATCTGATAGGTAAAAATAGTATCTTATTTTAATTAACACTTCATTCTTTAACTATGAGCAGCATCATCATCCTCTCATGTTTTAAGGGGGGCGTTGTTTTACTTTTTACGTGGATAAACTGCCTCCTCATATCCTTCAGTCTTTTTCCTATTGAATTGTTGGTCTTCTTTCTTGTTAACATGTAAAACTTTGGATATTAAGGTAATTCACCCTTTGTCAGTGATATGTGTTATAAATATTCCCCCTAATTTGTCATTTGTCTTCTCACTCTTTTCATGGTGGGTTTTGTCATACAAAAGTTCAAAATTTGTATCAAATAAAATTCATGAATTCTGGCTTTGATGTCAAACCTAGAATGTCATTACTCAGGATTATATTTTAAATATTCTAAATTTTTTCCTAGTTATTTCTCAGCTTTGAAACCTAAATCTTTGACCAGTCAGGACTTATTTTTGGTGGGAGAAGTAAGGTAGGAATTCAGCTTTATGTTTTCCAAATAGCCAACCAATCATCTCAACAGTCTTGACATGCTTCCTTCACAAATGTGTTTTCGGCTATTTCTAGACTCTTTGTTCCAACCATTGATCTGCTTATCGACACTTGCGGCAGGGTCAAATTTTCTAAATTACTGCAGATATTCCAGTAATTTAGGATCATTCCTCCAAATTTATTGTGATTTTTGTGAATTTCCTGGCTATTTCCCTGTGCTAAGTTTTTCTTTATAAATGTTAGAATCAATTTGCAGGCTCCCTCCAAAAAATCCTGTTAGTATTTTGATTGTAATTAAATTGCAGTTACACGTTAATTTAGGAAGCACTATGGTCCTTAAAATATTAACCATTCCTGTAGAAAATATCACTTTCCATTTATTTAAAGTTTCTTCTGGTTTCCAGCAAAGATTTCTTCCTGTAGGTTTTCTTCATATGTGTTGCACATTTCTTTTATGTTTGTTTCTAGGTATTTTACCTTTTTAAATAGAAATTATGAATAAGATCTTTTCTCTTACATTTTTCTGGTCAGTTTATATGTTGACCCCTCTATATTGTTTTTTGAGTCACCACATGGTTATACCTGGTTTATAAAGAAGGATGCATGGGTACTTTATTCCATGATCTCTTGCATATTTGAAAAATTCTATCTGCTGCCTTTACACTTGAAAGAAAACTTGGGTCATTCATTCTTTTCTGTTTTTTTATTTTTATTTTTTGTGAGGAGGATCAGCCCTGAGCTAACATCCATGTCAATCCTCCTCTTTTTGCTGAGGAAGACCGGCTCTGAGCTAACATCTATTGCCAATCCTCCTCCTTTTTTTTCCCCCCCAAAGCCCCAGTAGATAGTTGTATGTCGTAGTTGCACATCCTTCTAGTTGCTGTATGTGGGACGCTGTCTCAGCATGGCCAGAGAAGCGGTGCCTCGGTGAGCGCCCGGGATCCGACCCCGGGCTGCCAGCAGCAGAGCACGTGCACTTAACTGCCAAGCCACGGGGCCGGCCCCCATTCATTCTTTTCTAACTCTGGATATCGAGAAACCACTGCTTTTCCCATGTAGGTGAATTTTGGGGGGTTAGGGGGTAGGGATGCTGAATTTCATTGAATTCTTTCTTTGCTCTTGAAGTCTGATGACTTCATTGGGCTATATCTTAAGAGTTGGTTATTCAGTATCAATTTTTTTTCTGCAATGCAGTATACCATTTTAATCTGTACAGATTCTAGATTTATTTCAGGAAAAATTTCTTCTTAGGTATTTTTGAATATTTTTTTCTTCTAATTGTTCAGCTCTTATTTTTTTCTCACACCAGTTCAAAACTTTGATGTCTTTATTTAGTCTGTCTTCTACTGGTATACCAGCAATTGACTCTCTAATTGTTTTTAATTCATGATTTGTTAATATTTTTTGATTTGTATGTTTTTGCTTCAAGTTTGTTCTCCATGTCTTTACGTGTTTCAACTGGATCTATTCTAATATTTTGCACCTGTATTTCATTTCTTTGGTAGCTTTCTTTCCTTAACTTCTCTTCTGAAGTTTTCCTGCTCACTATCAACTAACTCTCTTGTCCTATAATTTTTTTTTATTCTCTTTTACCTCTTTCTTCAGCTCTTTTTTCAAGAACATATGTTTATTTAGTTGATGTCCATGGAAAAGCACTTGTCTGAATTTTTCTCATTTGGGATGGGATAATTTCTCATTTGGGTGGGGTAATTATATCTGTAAAATTGTTCTTCATCTATGTTTTTATTTGACCACTTCTTTTCTGTTTTTTTTTGGTTGTTATCTAAGTATAGATCTCATGCTGGACTGTTTCTGATAATTATTCAGCATTGAGTGGAGGCTAATCCATCTGGCAGAGCCGTTTACTAGAGAACAGTGTTGAGAGGGGTGGGAGGCAGTGGGATGGGCTGGTTGGCAGCTTCAATTCGGGTGCGTTGTCTCACAATGCCTTCTCACTCAATATGCTGCCTCCTCTGCCTGGGAATACATCTACTCAGCTTTTGTTGTTGTCCCTTTAGGGTGTAAGATAAGAATGATGTATAATGAAGCCCTCTATGTAACAGGCGTTCTCTGTAGTGATTTATCTTGAGTCGTCTTTGATTAAGAGCTGCAAACCTGTTGTTGCTTGTTTTGTCTCCTCTTCCTGCCATACTTCCAGTTGCTCTCTTTCAGAGGTGACTCATATGTGCAGTGCATTCTTCCCTGTTCCTTCTGCCTTCCTGGAATGTGGAATGAATTCAAGGATGTTCCCAGGGCCCTCTCACACCCGTAAAACATTGAAAATTTGTGTCAGCAATTGTTGGATGGACCTTTGTACAAACTACTGTTTGAGAACACTATGTCCTACACATTATCTGTAAAGGTATGTGTTTTTTCTTGGAAGCTTTTATTTTTCTTAAAAGTTTTTCTTCGGGCACTTATGGGTAATTTTTTCCCCCTAGTTTCGTTGAAGATGGTGTTTTCTTCTCTGCTTTTCATTCTTTTTGTAGTTTTATTTATTTTTTTTGAGGAAGATTAGCCCCCAGCTAACATCCGTTGTCAATCTTTCTCTTTTTGCTGAGGAATGTTGGCCCTGAGCTAACATCTGTGCCCATCCTCCTCTATTTTATATGTGAGACACCTGCTACAGCCTGGCTTGATGAGTGGTGCGTAGGTCCGTGCCAGGATCCAGAACTGCGAACCCATGGCCACCCAAGTGGAGCGCGTGAACTTAACCACTATGCCACCGGGCCAACCCCTCTTCTTATAGTTTTTAATTGACTTCAGAAAGGGGAAGGGATATTATCCTTTTACTCTAACTTTTTAAGACGTAAGTCCCTTAATATCTAGCTCTAATTTTTAAAGTATAAAAGAAAAAATATCAACCTTTGCATTTTATATTGTCTTACAGTTAGAAGAGTTATTCACAGTTGGTGTGAGACTCAAAACAGCAATCTTTTGAATAGGCACGATATTCCCGTGTAACATCCCACCCCTTTTTATGTGGCAGCTGAGTCTCAGAGTAGAGGACAATGGTTGTTCATGCTTGCTCAGATTCTCTTCCTTCTTACGCTGATATTACTGTTAGCTTTTCCTTGGGGGAATCGTTCCTTCCTCGTATCAAGTGGTTCTGATGTGATGTCAGTCATAGGGACATCAAGGAACGTGGGCACATGACCCAAGGCAAGCAATACCCTGGAGGTTAGATTCCAGACATCCATCACAAAGCAGAAAAGGGGGCCTATTGGCCAACCTTGGTGAGACAAGCCTATAAGTCACCGCTAATGAGATCCCCAGAGGGGTCTTACTTCTTGTTCCTCCCAGGACCAGGTTGATTGACTATTTATTGTTTTTGTGAGCTATTTGTGTCCTTTCAATGAATTCTCTTCTTTTGTTTATATATAAAAAAGTAAGTTTTTATCGCTTGCTCTCAAGTATCCTGATTAGTACACTCATGGGAATGAATAGTACGTTCTTTGTACATTCTTGGGAATCCGCCCAAGGTATGCTGCCGGGAAGTGGCAAAGCTGGGATTTGAACACAGATTTTTTGACTCATGGTTTTGTGACTCTTCTTCTATGCAGCACTCGAGGTGAACTAAATATACGATAACCCTGTCATATCTTGGGACTGGAATGAGTATAGCCTAAAGATTATCTCAGGATAGTCAGACTGGAAGAGCAGAGGACCCAGAATCTGGGTCTCCACTAGGGTGGAGCAGACAGAGGAAGGACAGTCCAAACTGCAGAGACCGAGGGAAGACTCAGTAAAAGCATAGTATCCAAGAAGTGAGGCAGAATTAGGATGCAGTTTAAGTCAGAGCAGAATTTGGCATTTGGGGTCAAAATGTGTGTGTGTGTGTGTGTGTGTGTGTGTGTGTGTGTGTGTCTATGTGGTGGGTAGAGAGTGAGGGGGCAATGCCACTCCAGGTGCGCAGGTCCCTATAGCCACAAATGTGAGTGAGAATCAGGCAGGAAGACAGTTGCCATCAGAACTCTGAAAAGGGCAGCAGAGGCCCCGCCGCCAACCTGTGGTTCACGGGTAGGACTCCTATTGCCACCTGTTCATTGAGAGGAGCAGCAGGAGAGACAGGCTTGAGAGTTAGATACACAACTGGGTTTGAATTCCATCTGCAGAAATTATTCCTTATGGGACTGAGCAAGTTAGTTAACCTCTCTATATCTTAGTTTCCTCAACTGTAAATTGGGGATAATTGTAGCCACCTCATAGAGTTGTTGGGGGTCAAGGATGAAACACGAAAACTGTCTAAGTGCTCTGTCTGGCAGATGATAGGAGCTCAATAAAAGGTAGTTGTCATTGTTATTAGCAATAAAATTAAATAATTACAACAAATCTCCCAGTCTCCAGCCTCTCCCTACTCCAGTTCATCTTCTGCAATCTGCCAGTTTTCCCTCTAAACACAGAGTTGGCCGTGCCAGTTGCTGGCTCATAATCTCTCCACATGTCATGAATGTCCCTGCCTTCCTTTCCAGCCTCACCACCCACCACCCACCACCACCTTTTTGCTCAGCCACAAGAAACTTCCCTTTATTTGCAGAGCCTAAGGTAATTTCAAGTGGCCTGACTCCTCGGTGTAATGCTCCCTCTGCCTAACCGCCCTTTGCTTTTTCCCACTTGACCCACCTCTGCTCCTCCATCCCCCGCAGACTTGTCACCTCCTTCCTGAGGCCCTTCCTGTCCCCTCAGGCAGAATTAGAAACACCAGAATCCCCCTCTTGTGTCTGTAGCACTTTGCACATATCCTTACTGCAGCAATTTGAAAGACTGAGATGTAATAATTAATTTCTTTATTATTTGTTCAGCTAGAGTAACCATCACTTTTTGAGAACTCCCTCTGGACCAGAGCTCTGCTTAGGTACTTGCACATACCTCTTATGTATCGCCACAGCAATTCTATCAGCTGGGTGGCATTCTCTCTACTTTTCAGCTCTAGACATAGAGGTTGAGAGGGATTAAATACCTTGTTCAAGATTACACAGTCAATTAGTGGTGAATCCAGATTCTCTCTCATTCCCAAGCCCAAGCTTCAGTCAGCATCTAAGAAGAATGAAATGAGCAATGTTACCAAACAGAGATGTTCACATTCCAGGCACAAGAAAAAAATCAGTATTTTAGCTAGCCCACCCTGAGTCAGGTACATATAATATATTCATCACGCTTTTTGAAAATTAATCCCAGCCAAATGCCATCATGCCATGGGTTTGGAGCCATTGACGGGAGAATTGAGACTGCATTTACTCATGCCTGTGCCTCTCCAGATACATTTCTTCCTGAGGAAGTGTAAAGCCAAATGTGTCTAATGTCCCAGCCCTCCTGGCACTGTCCTGCATGGTCCCATCTCTACCTGGGCTGTAGAAAATGTAGATGGTCCACACTCTGTTAGGTATCATTTCCTCTATGCTTTCCTCCAGGAGCCTGGGTGTCATCAGAACATCCTACCGAGGCTGAACTTACCGACTGAGTGGGACCAACTACTTTGTCATTTCTCCATTGACTCTGTCATATTTATTGAGCACCTACTATGGGATAAGCATCAAGGGCTGCCCAGAGACTCTGTCCAATGGGCATGGGAACTTAGCCAGCGCTCCTTGCACCTTTAGACTGTAAAGCATGTAAACAAATGCTCAAGTAAATGTCACCCTTCTCTGAGGCTGGCTCGTCTGGGTGTCTTATGCTATTATCTCCTTCACCTGAGGGCCCTGGTGACATTATGACTCCGATGACTGTAACATTTGCGAAATTATCTTTATCTTCCAGAACCTCTCCCTGTGGAGTCACCTTATTTGTATTCAGGACAATGTATAATGAACTCATACAAAGAAAAAATGGGCTTCTTGGGTTTACAAAAAACAGAGATAAATGGACCCACCAACTGCCCTGCAATAGAGCCTAAGAGCAAATCTCTTCTGCACAATCACAGAGATAAACTATTGCTATTTTTTTTCTTTTTACCTTTTGACCCCCTTCACCCATTTCTCCCACCCTTCACCCACTACTGCAGTTAACACGTACAGTTGCAGTCAGAGGAGGCGGAGTCTTATTACATGAAAGAGCCTTTCATTCTGATGTGCGTGCTAACGTGCTTCAATCTGCCAAGGTGGGCCTGGCGTTTGTGAATAGGAGCTGGGGAGAGATGAATTGCTCTGTGCAGTAGAGTGAGGGAAATTTTTGAGCTCCTAAGGAAAAAAAGAGGTTGGAGGAGAAAGAGATAGCAGAGGATGAGAGAAGGGAGAGGGAAGACAGTAGCACGAAGAGAGGGCAGGGTTGTTCAAAGGGTGTAAAATGAGGTCCATAAAATCTCTCCAGGAGTAGTAGAGTGGCCAAATCCTGTTAAAAATAAGGATGTCTACTATTCCATCTCTGAGGTTGTTTGCTGTGTTGTGATGCAAGCCATCCCATCATCTCCTCCTAAACTTGAGTGAACTTTGCTATACACAAAAATGCCTCATGTGACTGGCTTTCTGGGCAAAAATAGAGACAGGGACAAAGTCCCAGTCTCTGAGTCATTGTGATGTGTTTTGGGTCCACATGTGCATGACAATGAGACAATCTAGAAACTGAACCAGTTCAGGGGGTTGCCATTTTAAAGTTTAATTTACCATTCTACATGATCTACTAGTAAGGTAACAATTGGACAGATACCCAGGGAAAGTAGGTGTGCTCTTCATGGTCTGGCCTCGCTCTCCAGACTTACTTTCTGTGGCCTTTCCTCTTACCCCATTCTAGGCTCCTGCCACACAAACACTCACAGGCCCTTGCACACATCAACCTGGTCACACCTCTGAGCCTTTGCTCAGCTGCTTCTGCTGCCTCAAACGCCTGTCAATCTCATCTCTTGTTTATCTTTTAAGACCTCAGTCCTCCTCCTCGGGGAATCTTCTCTGACTACGCCCACCCCACCTTAACCAAGACCAGCCAGTTACTCCTTAGACCCATTCCCCTGCCAGGTTCTCTTCTCTCCTCTGTGAATCTTCCTGGCCCTGTGAGGTCATGCAATACCAGAAGTCCATTGCTGAATCATCATCAATCATCCAACCAGTCCATTCTGTAAACACTGAGAGCAAAACCAGACATGAAGCAGTTTGTATAAAGTCACAGAGCTAGAAGTGGCAGAGCTGACTTGACCCAGGTCTCCTGACTCTTGGTGCAGTGTGTGTTCATGACTGAGGTCTGCAACTCCATTATAACTCTAGACACCAGCAATAGACCAGTGTCCAGCAAGACCAGATGGGTAGTTTCCCTCGGACATATCAGGGTAGAAATCAGGTAGGCAGAAATCAGGCCAAGTCCAGTTCCAGCATGCTCCTTCCCATGCATCTGAAACCTGAAAAGGTGGTGAAGGGGCCTGGAGGTCAGGGATGCAGGTGCTCTTAGAGGGCATGCTCAGAGACACTCGGAGTCTACATCAAGGGCTTCTGAGAAGAAAACTAGGGTGATGCTCCTTTGGAGCCACTTAGGATGCCTCTGACTTGTCTATCAAGGTATTTTCCTTCATGGATTTCTTTACGAAGGCCTATATCCACTGAGCAGGCCAGGGTCCAGAAGCCAGCGAGAGTCTCTGGAAAACATGAAGATGAGAGGCTAGGGGTACAAGGGGGTAGGGAGGAAAGGGAGGACTGTGGGTACTGGCAGCCCCTGGAGGTTGTGTCAAGACCTCAGTATGTGGCACCAGGAGAGCCACGTCCAAGCCCAGGACCCCCAGCCTCGACAAACACTCCTGTGCCCCATGTCTGGGCACCGAGGAGGGCCAGGAGAGATGATTCAGCATCAGGTACCACAGCAGGTGACCATGGGCAGAGAAGACACCATAGAACCATGGCGCCACACAAAACCCCACAACAGCCCCAGAAAGGGCAGGGAATCTTGAGAGGGCTGAGTTCAAGTTTCCCACTAGCTCGTTGGAACAAGGACTTGAAATTTAACTGTGTTTATAAAAGAAAGGAAATGGATTTTTTCTTGCTCATCGGCATGTGTAGACTGATCCTTCACACTCATTCCTAAATTTCCTTCCCTCACTCGTTCCATTCAAGGGCCAGCATGGACTTTCTTGGGTTTGAACTCCACCTCTGCTATTCACTTGCCTTTTGATCTTGGGAAAATCACTTAACATCTCCAAGCCTTAATGTCCTCATCTATAAAACTGAGGTAATAGGAGCACTCGCCTCATAGAAAGATGGGCAAGGTTAGGTGAGGTAATGCACGTGCAGTGCCCGGCTCTGAAGTATATCACAGAAGAATATTTCGTAGGGCCAACACCCCCTGAGAACTCTGCAGTATCCAGGGGCGGCTCCGGTTCAGACATGGTTCATGTATTCCTTTGAGTTCCTGCAGTTGTGTTCTACCAGGCTTCCCAATGGTGCCTGCCAGAGTTTTCTTTGTACACTCTGGGACTGGTGCTGAAATCCCACGAACTCTCTACCTAGAGACACACCTGTCTCTCACACCTACCCGTGTTCTAATGCTCAGCTTTTCTCTCATTGCCTCAAATGTGCTGTTTTATTGTTGACTCAGGGCCTTCACGCATGCTGTGCTCTCTGCTGAGAACTTTCTTCCCTCCCTCTGCCCTGAATTCTCTTCCCTCCTCTATGTTTGGCCAAATTTACTCACCCTTCAGGTCTTAGCTTAAATGTCGCTTACCCAGAGAAGTCTTTCACACCCTACCAGACTAGGTTAAATCCTTTTACAGGCTCCTGTCACACCTGAAGTTTTGAATTTTTCTTCTGTAGCAATCCTCATACATACATAATTACTGACCTGATATCTGTTTTCTCCAGTAGAAGAAAAACTGCATGAAGGTGAGAGGGCCCATTGGTCTCATTCTTGGCTGGATAATTGAACAGTGCTCAGGACATGGTTCACATTCATAAATATTTGGTGAATGAGTGGATGGACACTTTTCTAAAGTACCTCTAATCATTCCCTTCCTGCTGTGCGATTATTAAGTTGTGTATATCTCCACTCTCAGATTTTGTTTGCATGTGGCTATTAGGGGACAGGACAAAGGGAAAAAGGGATAACGGATAGTGTACTGAAAGGTGAGAAAACTTTGCTTTATGTATTTAACTTTTATTATTACAAATAATGCATACTTTTGGAAAAATTATAAAATATGAATAAGTAAAAAGAATAAAATGAAAATCACTTGCAATCCTACAACTGTTAATATTTGGTTGTATATTCTTTCAAATATTTTCCCTATAAATTTACAAAAATGTTAATCATTCTCTACATAGTGTTTTGTAACCTGATTTTTTCACTTAACAATATATTTTGAACATATTTCAACATCAAGAAATATAATCTCCAGCATATTTTTTAATGGCTGCACTGAATGCCATCATACAGAGTAAATAATTTATATAACCAATACCTTATTGGTGGACATTTAGATTTTTCTAATTTTTTTTTTACGATACTATGGGCCATGTTGTAGGAAAATGCCTTGTAACTAAATCTCTGTGTACATCCATGATTATTTCCTTAGGATAAGTTCCTAGAAATGGAGTGACAAGGTCAAAGGACATGTTTGTTTCAAACCTTTTTCATATACATTGCCAAATTGTTCTCAGGTTTCAGGATGTATATTCCCTCTAGCTGGGTATGATGGAGATCTTGCAGGGAAACTTTGATTCTCATAGACTCTTTCCTCTTGCTCAACTGCTTTCCTGTCAGATTGGCTTGGCCAGCTCACCCTTTCACTATCTCCAGCCAGGCAGGTATAGTGCTCAGTTCTTGGCCACCTCTCTTTGCGTTGCTCTCTCTCCCTTTCTCTCTCTCTCGGATTCCAATTATTTTCAAACGATTTCCCACATATTCTGAGATCTATTTCATAAACAAACTCAATGTGCTGATATCTCTTGTACCCAGATGTCCAACCGTTGCCCCCTCTGGAAAGAAATCCCTCAATCTCATTAACCAACGGTATAAATTTTCATCTCTCAGTGCATCAGGGAAGAGAAATGTTCAATATCCAACTAGGGAAAATGAAATTCCTCCTTTTCACAAGAACTGGAAGAAACCTTTTCCTAAGGGCAAGGGGTGGTTACCTGATATGATCAACACTTTTCCTTTAAGGTTTAGCATTGAGGGAAGCTGCAGAGGCATTGCAGGTAAATATTTCCTCTCAAAATGTAGCAAAATTCCTTTGCCCAGTATATAATTTAGCACTTACTCTGTTAAATGTTTGCCTATAGTATATTAATTAATCATCACAACACATCTCAAAAGGATGTATTATTATCTCATTTTATGTATGAAGAAAATGAGGTTTAAAGTGTTTCATTCACTCATTCAATAAATATCTACTGAGTGCCGACCACTGCGTTTAGCAAGATGGGAGTTATTGGGGGTCTTAATAACAGCGCTTTTATTACAGCAAAAACCTGATTGGAGCGAGTTCAAGAAAGAATAGGAAGAAATTATTTGGAGATAGTGAGTATTGTATAAACTGATCTTTTAAAGAGTTTTGCTGTGAAAGGAAAGAGAGAAACGGAAACTACAGCTATAGAGGGGAGTGAGACATCAGAAGAGGGTGTTTTAGTAAAATAGGATAACAGCATGCTAGGATGGGAATGGCTCAAATAGAGAAGGAAGATTTGCTGATGCAGGAGAGAAAGAAGTGGCAAGATATGCTCAGCTGAGAGCAGAGAGGATTCATCCACAGTAACAGAAATGAGATGTAAGAAGATGGGTGGGTGTGGGGGTGGGAGTTTGTCTCAGTTCTCTCTTCTGATTCCTTCATTTTTCTTAGGAAGCAAGGCCAGTAACTGAGAAGGAGGATGGGGGAGGAGGTTTGAAAAGAGTGGAAAAAGCATGAGATAGTCAGTCAGGAAAGTGAGAGTAGGCAAAGAGGTAGATATAAAAACGTTTGTGGTTTAGCCAAGCAAATATGCCAAAGCGAGAGAGGGGCAAGGAAATTGGGGATTTATGCAAGGGAACAATTACTCAATGACCATGGAATTTTAAAATAAATAATGAAGGGGCCAGCCTGGTGGCGCAAAAGTTAAGTTCACGCCTTCCGCTTCGGCGGCCCAGGGTTCGCCAGTTTGGATCCTGGGTGCAGAACTACTCACCACTCATCAAGCCATGCTGAGGCGGCATCCCACAGAGAAGAACTAGAACGACCTACAACTAGGATATACAACTATGTACTGGGGGCTTTGGGAGAAAAACGAAAAAAAAAAGAGGAAGATTGGCAACAAATGTCAGCTTGGGGTCAATCTTCCTCAAAAAAAAAAAAAAAAATAAAATGAATAATGAATGAAAAGAGACCGTGAAAGTGGTGAGGGGTGGTGAAACACGTGTAGACTGGCGGACCGAAGGTGCTGATGGGGGTTGAAGTGTCGATGGAGTTGAAGTACTAATGAAGGCAGGGAATTGAAAAGGTAGAAGATGGTGGTCAGAATGGGATAGTTGAAATTGAAGAACGGAAGTAAATTATATTTCCCAAGGTCATACAATATCATATTGCAGGGGTGAGATTCAAACCCAGTTCTCTCTGTCCCCAGAGCACCTAAGCAGTACACTGAGGGCAGAGTGAGAGATACATCAGCTCATAGAGGCACTGCTGGCTATTATGGCATCATTCACACAAATGAGAACCCCTAGCTTTCTACGAGCAAATCTTCACAGCACCACACAGGACTGCAGTGTATAATTTCTCCTCCCTTTCTCCTCCCCCTCCCACTTCTTACAGAAATAGTAACTGGTTCAGACAGGCTTGGCTGGTTCCATGGAGAACATATGTCTGCTGATGAGGGGAAACAGACAAGGCTAGCTAATGTGAAAATGTGGAGTCCCTTATGGGTTTGGGGTATAAGTATCAGTTTCTGGCGTTTGTGCCTGCATGGTTTTCTCCATGAAACTGATCGTTATCTTTCCAGCTTCCCATCTCCCCTAGGGGTGCTTGGTAAGGGCACCCGCCCTCTTTAGATATTAACCATCCTCTAACAGCAAAACCAACACAGGTCTCATGTGGTGTTATAAGCGAGGCAGAGTTAAATACAAAACAGACACTGAGGCACATTGAAATCGTGAAGCAGACTGATGACAGCCCAGGAATGCTGAGACTGAGGCCCAGTCTCCTACGTGACTGCTGACAGTACAAAAGTTAACTTTGAATTTCTTGACTGTTGTCCAATCACAGCAAGGAGTCATGTATTCCCCCTGTAACACACTCTCTCTCTCTCTCACACAAACATACACACACACACATACACACTTACACATATATCAGAAAGCCTGGAGGAGTGTGTTCAGGCTTTTTGAAAGCTGTGTGCCTGGAGGCCACATACTATGAATTTTGAAAGTTATGAGAAAAATAATAATCTCTAGTCCTCAGACATTACAATCATCATTTAGATGAGAATGATCAAAGGAGCAATTGGATTTGCTCCTTTTGTGAATTTGGGATATTTTGGGGTTGTTGCCTTTCAAAAGATCTCATAGGTTAGTAAATGCTCTTCTTTGCCCTGGGTCCTTGGACAACTTAAATGAAGGGCCAACTGTCTGTGCCACGGTCTTCCCGATATGCCCTCAATGAGAGATGCAGCTTCTCCTTCCAGGAGATAGGGAAGCCTGGCTTCTGTCCAAAGCAATTTTTTGCTTCATTTATTGCAGATAAAAACATAACTCAACCAGAGACACATAATTTAATGCTGAATTTACCTGTAGAGAGAGTAACAGAAAGAATAGTGCTGGTGAATGTATGAATGTGGACCTGTGAGTGTGTGTGTGTGTGTGTGTGTATGTGCATAGGTGTGTGCATGTGTGTATGAACGCGTGCTGTGGGGTGGAGAGTAGGGGGCCAGGGTCCCATGAGGGAGATTAGTGAAAGAGTGAGGTGTAATTAACAGTGGTAATGAAAATATAATACATGGGTGGGATTGAGAGGGAGTTCTGGAAGCATCTAATCCTATCTTTTCGTTTTTAGGGGGAAAAAAAAATGAGTTCATAGAAGGAAAGCGATTTGCCCAAGTTTAAAAGACATTCATCTCAGTGACGTTTTACCTTTACAAGCAATACTGCCAAGATAAGTCAAGGAGAGGGCTGGCCCCAGGGAAAATGATAGTTTATGATAAGAATCTGACAATAATAACCACTTATTGAACAATTTATGTCCTTGATACTACACTTAGGTGCTTTGCACACATGTTTATATCATTTAACCCTCTCAATGACCATATGAGGGAGATGTTATTTCATTTTATAAATGAGAAAACAGAGACTCTGGAAAATAAGTCGCTTGCCTCTGCACACCCTGCTAATAGATGGCAAGATGGGATTTGAACCCAGGTCTGTCTAGTCTCAGAGCCAAGCTCCTGTTTTCACCTCCCTTGTTATTGGTCTTTCTCTCTTCTGTCATTCTAGGCCATAACCTTTTCTCTTCTCCACACCAGCCTGAGTCTGCTACTGCAATCTCGCATCCAGACCTAGACTTTAAATGGCAACTCATACACCAGAATCCTCTAATTCTTCTCTACCTTCCACCAAAGTAGGTGTTCTGTGTCCCATATTCCTCTCTCACTCTTTCTCTCTCACACACACACACGCCTCTTTGAATTAGAAGGAAACTTCAAAGATCTTTATCCAATGCCTTACTTACAATAATAATTCACTGTACAACGTCTTGAGGGGTCCAGCCTCTGTCTGAAAACTTCCATCACAGAAAGACTATGAGGTAAGCCCATATGAATAGCTCTGATGGCTCGAAAATGATTTTTTGCAGAAGTTCTTCTTATAACATCTGCTCACTAGTTTTGATCCTTTTTCCTAGAATTGAGTTTCATCCCTCTCCCTCATTTCATTTCTTCCAATACTACATATCATTATGCCTCTAGTGCCCAGCCTATAGGCCTCTCAGTGGTGGCACCAAGGGGGTAGTTGGGGGTTTTAAACTCCCCTATAAGCTCCATCAACTCTCCTCTCCAAATAAGTAAGTTTTTTAAATGTGAGCTTACTATGTAAATGCAGCTTCAAGGCAAATTCCCTAAATTAACATCATCTCCACCCTGCCTCCAACCGGATTGTCATCCTAAAGACCCCCATGTATAGAATACTAGAGTTGGGTCCATCCCTCTTATGGGCATTTCTTCCTCCCTGCTAGATAGTGTTGGCTGCTCTGAGCTAATCCTTACCAACGTACTGGAGTGCTGACTCTGACACTTAATAGCTCTATGACATCTTGGGCCAGTTTCTTAACCTCACTGGGGCCTCAGTTTCCTCATCTGTAGAAAAGAATAAGAATATCAACATTCTATCATAATTTTGATGATTTGTTATAATGTGTGTGTAGCACTCAATAAATAAGCAGTTATAAGCAGTATCTATAGTATGAGATATAGGTTCAATGGTAATTCTGGATTACTAAATTACCTATAGTTTCATTGTAACAGGGGTTTATGGGGCTCACAGTGATTTCCTCAAATAGTGACTCTAACTGAAGGCACTACAGACATAGTGGCAGTCAGTGGAAGTGATGGTTTTGGCTATGGTGCTTAGGGATAGCGCTCCTTTCATACTACATTGGGACTGACCACTCCTGATGGGGATGGGGTGGAACTTTCTATGAACCTCAGAGTCACAACCAGTGAAGTCTGCATAGTGTGTGTGTGTGGGGGGGGTCTGTCCTCCAGAGAGGATACCAGCTTTGTACCTTCCTAGGCAATGAGTGATACTCCCATCAGAAAGGCTGTCCCAATATGTCCAGAGCAGCTTTTGTCAACGGGTGACCTCTCCACCCTGGGCTAAGCAGAGAGAAGAGCTTATACAGGCAGCATCCTTTTTTTATATTCTATATTCTCATTCCAAATGTTCTCATTAGTGACATATCAAACCAGCAGTCCTTGAATCAGGCAGCAGTTTGAAAGGAGATTTGTAGTTTGAAAAAGTTGTTGACACCCACTACCACTACTACACACTCACCCACATACACATACCCCCCCCAACACAGCAGCACTCACATCTTCCATGCCCACTTGATAATCACTGTTCTAGTTGTTTTGTGTGGTCCTTTTCTGAATGTGCACACTCCTGAGTAATTATCCAAAATAATAATCAACAATGTCATCCATGTGGATTGACTTTTTAGAGTTCCTGTTGAGTAATTGAATCTGAATGTAATTATTATGTATTTAATAATTCTCTGTACTTTCTACTTTAAATCCACTAGAATCACATTAGGAAGGATTTCCTGTAGAGAAAATCAATTTGGCAAAAACCTTCATAAGCCAAGAGTTGATACCCAACATTATGGCTATCAAGGCTTTGAAGTGAGATTATGTCCAACCTGGCTTGTCACCATTAAGATTCTGCTCCTGGCTCAGAAAAACATACTGGACCTAAAGAAAATGCCTTCTTAGACACTTAATGTTCAAGGAATTAGCTCCTTCCTGCCTCATTTTACCTGTTTACATCATCTCTAGAATGCCCTTTTGTCAGCCCCCATCCCACTTCTAACTGATGAGCTGAGGCAAAGAGGGAGGGAAGGAAGGAAGGAAGGAAGGAAGGAAGGAAGGAAGGAAGGAAGGAAGGAAGGAAGGAGGGAAGGAAGGAAAGAAACAAAAGGTGGAGAGAACATAAAATTGTTGAGCACTTATTATACCCCAAGCAACAAAGATTGAGACAAGGGACTCAACAAACTCCTACTGTGTGCAGGCAGATTCTTCCCAAGTGCTGACACTCCTGTCCCTGTGCCTTAGGAGATTACGGTCAGTTTCCATTGTGTAACTGAGTGCCACCAGCTGTCACACCAGCAGGATTGGATCAATTAATGATTGAAACTTAATGTAAATAATTACATAATTTACAATTTTGTGCTATTCTAGTTCAAAGTCACTATAAACACATCGCGATGACATTACAAGGATTCTCACCAATGGAAACATTGATATGACTAAAGCATTCACATGTACTGGGCTCATGTTTGAGTCACATCCAATATTTGTATGACTCACCATTGTTAGCAATAAAATCATGAATGTGGCCTCCTCACATCTGGATTCTGATCATGGGCTATGGAAAGTGCTTAAATGTCCTTGCTTTGGAATAAAGAAATATAAACCGAGAATAAGGGGACCAAAGCCTATGTCAACTTCAAAAGACACTCTATCCTAGTATCCTCACAACTCTCTTGCTTTGGGTGGTTTGATTGATCCAATCTTTTACTCAGGAGCTAAGAATGTGCAGCAGGAAGTGAAGGCCAATTTAGGGAACATTTGGAGTTGGTTCAAAGGATGAGCAGTCCTCATGAGGGAGAGAAACTTTGTGTTGCTGATCATCAAATACCAAGTACCTCTGTTCTGCGAAACAAAATCATCACTGTACCCATCACTTAGAGTTAGCCTCAGAATTATGGTGCTGCTGATGCTGTTGGTGCCCTGCAGTTGGGCCTTACATTTCAGTGTCTACAGCACTGATTTCCAATTTTTGGCATCTGCATCTCTTTGCCTGAGGGTTTTCTCTGACCTCCAGGCATAATCTGCCCGTAGGAATGGCAGACTGGAAATGCTGAGGATTCGCTGCTTCTGGGAGCACCCCTCAATCAATAACTGATGGGAGTAACTGCTCTCTTCCCTCTTGGTTGAGGTAACTCTGAGGCTCATACTTTACACTGTCTTCCAGAATTCCCCAGGAGAATTAAGCTCCTGACCACAGCAATTACTTAATTGGTAATGCCTTCTTTATTGATTGCCTTCTCTTCAACTCACTTCCTCACTATCCTGCCTGTATTTCCTGGAATCACCTCCCAAATAAATTACTCACGTTGAGTCCTTATCTGAAGGTCTACTTCTGAAGGAATCCAGACTGAGACACAGGTCTTCTTTTCTTATCAGTTTTCTCACCTTAGTAGAACCAGAAGCTTAAATATTTGAAGTTCTCTTGATCCTTGATTATAAACCAGTGTTGAAAATCCAAACACCCACAGAGATGAGGCAAGTCGCATAAATAGTAGGAGTGAGCTGGCTAGAGATTGTGTTAACCAGATGGTACGTACCCCGTCTCAAAGATCCAGCTGCTCTTCAGCCCCAGCCAATTGTTGCCATGTGGACAAGTAGGCCCAATGTGGCCACATCAAATTTTTCACGAAAATCCAGAAATCCAGATTTTTGTCTAGTATCTCTTAATATGTAAATATTGGCCACAAATTTCAGATGTTGTTATAACATGGAACTGGCCAAATAAAACACATCCGTGAGGTGTATTTGGCCCAGGGGCCACCAGTTTGCAATTGCTGTTACCGAAGTACAGCCCTTAGCTAGAAATTCATAACTAACATTTAAAGTAACAAGAGTTGCTGCTCTTAAAATGGATTTTCACAGCCATTGTCACATTTCTTTTAATAGGTCTTATTCTCACCCCATCCCTAAATGGTTGTAGCCAACATTGCATATCTGCTCAAACAACAAAAGAGACCGAAGTGGAAAGAGAAAGCTAATCATGGGCTTGGCATCTGACTGTGGTCTGGCTTAATATGATATTCTTAGAGCCAACTGGAAAGGAAACCACCACTCAAATCCGTCAAAACGTGTGCTATCACAGTGAGTTTAAATTGGGTGGAAATGTTGTGAGTTTAATAAAATAAAACTGCTGAGATGTACGTATATATCTGGGTTTAGCTGATAGCTCTTTCGAGGGCATTGTGATGTCAAATATGTTTGGCAGGTTCAATTCTCTTAGCACCCACATTTGCACTGTTCTTAAGACTGGGGGTGATTAGAAGCATATGTGCTAACAGTAACTACACATAATGTGTGAAATTAAGGAATGCGTAGAGGCTTCACTCTGACTTTCATGGTCCTAATCTAAGCTAATCCTTTCCAGTTGTATGCGAGGAGAGGAGCAGAAGATTACATCATTTTCCTTCTTCTTCTTTCTTTAATTTTAGCAAACAACTTGAGGCTTTTATCCTGCCTTTCATTTTGGCATTTAGGAGTCAGAGTGTGCAAATAAAAAGAGTTGAGACCCTAGAATCCCATCTCTTCCAGTGAGAAAAATCAGTATCAAGTGGTGCTTCTAGTTCGATGTGTCAACCAGTCACCCACTGAGAAAATGAGAAACGAGCTACTGATTTAAAAGAAAAATAACTTTATTTTGAGAGAAAAAGACTGTTATCAAAATAACTGAGCAGTGCTCTTCAAAAATGTCACGGTCATGAAAGACTAGAAAAGACTAAGGGATTGTCACATATTGGAGAACACTAAGGAGACACAACAACTAAATGTGATATGGGATCGTGGATTGGATCCTGGAACTGGAAATGGACCTTTGTATAAAAAAGTGGTGAAATCTTAATAAAGTCTGTAGTTTAGTTATTAGTGTTGTACCAAGGTTAATTACTTAGTTTTGATAATTTTACTATGGTTTTACAAGATGTTAATGTAAGAAAAAGTTGAGTGAAGGATATATGGGAACTCTGTGCGCTATTTTTGCACCTCCTCTGTAAATCTAAAACTACCTCAAAATAAAAAAGTTTATTTTTTATTGAAGTATAGTTGACTTACAATATGATATTAGTTTCAGGTATACAACATAGTGATTTGACAGTTATATACGTCATAAAATGGTCTCCACAACAAGTCTAGTAACTATGTGTCACCATAAAAAGTTATTACAATATTACTGACTATATTCCCTATGCTGTACATTACATTGAAATGACATTTATTTTATAACTGGAATTTTGTACCTCTTAATCCCCTTCACCTATTTTGCCCATCCCCCTGCCACCGTCCTCTCTGGCAACCACCAATTTCTTCTTCTGTCTATGAGCTAGTTTCTGTTTTATTTTGTTCGTCCCTTTTGTTTTTTAGATTCCACATATAAGTGAAATCATATAGCATTTGTCTTCTCTGTCTGAGTTATTTCACTTAGAAAAATGCCCTCTAGGTCCATCCATGATGTTGCAAATGGCAATATTTCATTCTTTTTTGTGGCTAATACTCCATTGTGTATATATATACAACATCTTTATTCATTCATCTATTGATGGACACTTAGGTTGTTTCCATGTCTTGGCTATTGTAAATAATGCTGCAATGAACACTGAAGCGCATATATCTTTTTGAATTAGTGTTTTTGTTTTCTCCAGATAAATACCCAGAAGTGGGATTGCTGGATCATATGGTAGTTCTATTTCTAACTTTTTGGGGATCCTCCATATTGTTTTCCATAGTGGCTTCACCAATTTACATTTCCACCAACAGTGTATGAGGGTTCCCTTTTCTACACATCATTGCCAACACTTGTTATTTGTTGTCTTTTTGAAAATAGCCGTTCTGACAGGTGTGAGGTGATATCTCATTGTGGCTTTGATTTGCATTTCCCTAGTGATTAGTGGTGTTGAGCATCTTTTTATGTGTCTGTGGGCCATCTTTATGTCTTCTTTGGAAAAATGTCTATTCAGGTCCTCTGCACATCTTTTAACCAGATTGTTTATTTTTTTGATACTGAATTATATAAGTACTTTATATATTTTGGATATTAACCCCTTATCTGATATATGATTTGAAAATATCTTCTCCCATTCAGTAGGCTGCTTTTTTCTTTGTTGGTGGTTTCCTTCACTGTGAAAAGGCTTTTTAGTTTGACATAGTTCTATTTGTTTATTTTTGCTTTTGTTGCCTTTGTTTGAGGAGACAAATCCGTAAAAATATTGCTAAGACCGATGTCAAAGAGCTGACTGCCTATCTTTTCTTCTAGGAGTTTTATGGTTTCAGGTCCTGTATTTAAGTCTTTTTAATTCATTTTGAGTTTATTTTTGTATATGGTATAAGAAAGTGGTCTAGTTTCATTCTTTTGCTTGCATGTACCTTTCCAGTTTCCAAACACCATTTATTGAAGAGACTGTCTTTTCCTCATCGTATATTTTTGCCTCCTTTGTTGTAGATTAAGTGACTATATAAGCATGGATTTATTCTGGGGTCTCTATTCTGTTCCATTGATCTATGTGTCTGTTTTTATGCTAGTACCATACAGTTTTGGTTACTATAGCTTTGTAGTATAGTTTGTAATAAGGTAGCATGTTATCTCCAGCTTTCTTCTTCTTTGTCAAGATTGCTTTGGCTGTTTTGGGTCTTTTGTGGTTCCACACAAATTTTAGGAGTCTTTGTTCTAGTTCTATGAAAAATACCAGGGGTATTTTGATAGGGATCACATTGAATCTGTAGATTACTTAGGGTAGTATAGACATTTTAACAATATTAATTCTTCCAATCCATGAACACAGTCTATGTTTCCATTTATTTGTGTCATCTTCAATTTCTTTCATCAATGTCTTATAGTTTTCAGAGTAGAGGTATGTCACCTCCTTGGTTAAATTTATTCCCAGATATTTTATTCTTCTTGATGCAGTTGTAAATGGAGTTATTTTCTTAATTTCTCTTTGTGATTACTCATTATTAGTGTATAGAAATGCAACATATTTCTGTATATTGATCTTACAACTTTACTGAATTCATTTATTAGTTCTAATATTTTTTTGGTGGAGCCTTGGGTTTTCTATATATAAGATCATGTCATCTGCAAATAGTGACAGTTTTACTTCTTTCTTTCTAATTTGGATGCATTTTATTTCTTTTTCTTGTCGGATTGCTGTGGCTAGAACTTGCAATACTACGTTGAACAAAAGTGCTGAGAGTGGGCATCCTTCTCGTGTTCTTGATTTTAGATGAAATTCTTTCAGCTTTTCCCCATTGAGTATGATGTTAGTTGTGGGTTTGTCATATTTGGCCTTTATTATGTTGAGGTATGTTCCCTCTATACCCATTTTGTTGAGATTTTTTTTTATCATAAATGGATGTTGAATTTTGTCAAATGCTTTTTCTGCATCTATTGAGATGATCATATGATTTTTATTCTTCATTTTGTTAATGTGGTGTATCATGTTGATTGATTTGCAGATATTGAACCATCCCTGCATCCACGGGATAAATCCCACTTGATCATGGTGTACAATCCTTTTAATGTATTGTTGAATTTGGTTTGCTAATGTTTTGTTGAGGATTTTATATCTATGTTCATGAGGGATATTGGCCTCTAATTTTCTTTTTTGTAGTGTCTTTATCTGGTTTGGGGATCAGGGAAATGCTGGCCTTGTAGAATAAGTTTGGAAGTGTTCATTCCTCTTCAATTTCTTGGAACAGTTTTATAAGGATAGGTATTAACCCTTCTTTAAATGTTTGGTAGAATTCACTAGTGAAGTCATCTGCTCCTGGACTTTTGTTTGTTGGAAGATTTTGGTTACTCATTTGATTTCATTACTAGTAATTGGTCTGTTCAGATTTTCTATTTCTTCTTGATTTATTCTTAGAAGATTGCATGTTTCTAGGAGTTTATCCATTTCTTCTAGGTTGTCCAATTTTTGATGTATAATCGTTTATAGTAATCTCTTATGATCCTTGTATTTCTGTGGTGTCAGTTGTAACATCACCTCTTTCATTTCTGATTTTATTTGGGCCCTCTATATTTTTTTCTTGATGAGTCTGGCTAAAGGTTTATCAATGTTTTTTTATCTTTTCATAGTTTCATTGATCTTGTGTATTGTTTTTTTAGTCTCTATTTCATTTATTTCCACTCTGATATTTATTATTCTCTTGCTTCTCCTAAATCTGGGCTGTGTTTGTTGTTCTTGTTCTAGTTTCTTTAGGTGTAAGGTTAGGTTGTTTATTTGAGATTTTTCTTATTTCTTGAGGTAGGCCTGTATTGCTATAAACTTCCCTCTTAGAACTGCTTTTGCTGCATCCCATAGATTTTGAAACATTGTGTTTCCATTTTCATTTGTCTCAAGGTATATTTTGATTTTCTCTTTTATTTCTTCATTGACCAATTGGTTGTTTAGTAGCATGCTGTTTAGCCTCCTTGTGTTAGTGTTTTTTCCAGTTTTCTTCCTGTAATTGATTTCTACTTTTATACTATTGTGGTTGGAAAAGATGCTTGATATGATTTAAATCTTTTAAAATTTCTTAAGATTTGTTTTGTCACCTAACATGTGATCTATTCTGGAGGATGTTTCATGTGCGCTTGAAAAGAATGTGTATTTTCCTGTTTTTGGATGGTATATATCTATTAAGTTCATCTTGTCTATTGTGTCATTTAAGGTGAATCTTTTCTTATTGATTTTCTGTCTGTATGATCTATCCATTGATGTAAGTGGGTGTTAAATTTCCCTAATATTATTATATTACTGTTGATTGCTCCCTTTATGTCTTTTGATATTTGCTTTGTGCATTTAGGTGCTTCTATGTTGAGTACACAGATATTTACAAGTGTTGCATCCTCTTGTAGGATTCATACCTTTATCATTATGTAATGTCCTTCTTTGTCTCTTGTTACAGTCTTGTTTTATTTGTCTGATATAAGTATTGCTATCCCAGCTTTTTTTCATTTCCATTTGCATGGAATATCTAAAATAGTTTTTTTTAAAGACTGTTATAAACAAGATTCTGGTGCACAAAGGGGCTAAACCAAGTAAGCAGAACTTCTCACAAAATTCTCGTATTAGTAGGTTTTTGAAGGAAGAAGATCTTGGTGTGTTAATATAATAACAGAGAATTGTATTTTACGGATAGAGAACCTGAAGTTCAGAGAACTTTACTTGCCAGAAGTTACCCAGCTAATGAGTACATGGATAGCAAAGGTAGGTGATTGGTCTTTCCCACTGTGAACAATTTTTGGCCCTTAAATGTTTTATGATGGTGATTCTCAGGCACAGGGAGGAATAAAAAGGCAAAAGGAACAGTTATAAAAGGCCAGATATAGGCAATACAAGTAAATGTAAAAAATTTTCCAAGAATCAAGGTTATATCTCAAATAAGAATAGCTTCTTCAATAGTGTTAAGATAGCTTTGTCTACATTAAAAAAAAATCAATATGGGGTACCATATCTTCTGCTACTCCAGTTTACAGAGAAATTGAGTTAAAAGTGAAAAATGAAATCATAAAAGTGTTAGAAGAAAAAATAGGTTGACTTTTCCTATATAAGCTTGATGTGTGCAATATTTTTTCTAAGGAAGACTCCAAAGGCAGAAATCATAAAAGAAAAGACTGAGTGATTTACCTAAATTAAAAGCAAATGCGTTTTTACATCCCAGAAAATCCCTACAGTATACAAAACCCCTCAAGTTGCCTCTTTGTAGCCACATCCACTTCCCATCAGCCCCACCCTGTACTTAACTCCTGGCAAGCACTAATTTGTTCTGCATTACTGTAATTTTGTCATTTCAAGAATGTTATATACATGGAATCAGACATTATGTACCCTTTTGGAATTGGCTTTTTTCACTCAACATAATTCTCTGGAGATTCATCCAGGTTGTTATGTGTATCAGTAGTTCATTCATTTTATTGCTGAAAGTACTATTCCATGGTATGGATGTACCACAGTTTGTTCAATTATTCACCCATTGAAGGACCTCTGGGTTGTTTCATTTTTTTGGCTATTACAAATAAAGCTTTTACAAACATTTATGGACATATTTTTATGTGGATGTAAGTCTTCATTTCTCTGGGATAAATTCCCAGGAGTGCAATTGCTGGGTTATATGGTAGTTACACGTTTATTTTTTAAGGAAACTCCAAAACAGTTTTCTGTATCTGGATCATTTTACATTCCCACCAGCAATCCATGAATGATTCAGTTTCTTTGCATTTCCTTTGGATTTGCTGTTGTCACTTTTTTTATATATATATATATCAGCCATTCTGATAGTTGTGCAGTGATATCTCATTTTGGTTTAGATTTGCATTTCCCTGATGGCTAACGATGTTGAACATCTTTTCATGTCCTTATTTGCCATTTGTATATACACTTCAGTGAAATGTCTTTTGTCCATTATCTAATTGGATTGCTTCTTTTTGTCACTAAGTTTTGAGAATTCTTTACATATTCTAGATACTAGTCCTGTGTTAGTGATGCACTTTGTAAGTGTTTTCTCCAGCTCTAGCTTGTCTTTTCATCTTTTTAATAGAGTCTTTTGCACAGTAAATGTTTTAATTTTGATGAAGTTCAATTGATCAATTTTTTCTTTATGGGTTATGCTTTTGATGTCAAGTCAAAGAAATCATTGCCTAGCCTTATATCCTGAAGATTTTCTCCTATTTTCTTTCATAAAGTTATATAGTTTTACAATTTGCATTTAAGTTAATTATCCATTTTAGGTTTTTCTTTGTATAAAATGTAAGCCCTAAGTAGACGTCTGTTTGTTTGTTTTTTGTTTGCCTACTAATGTCCACTTGCTCAGAACTATTTATTGAAAAAGCCATCTTTCCTCCTTTGAATTGCTTTTACATTTTTTCAAAAATAATTTGGGCATATTTGTGTGGATCTATTTCTGAGTTTTCATTTTTGTTCCATTGATCTACTTTCTCTCTCCCACAACACCACACAGTCTTCATTACTGTAGTATGAAATAAATCTTAAAATCTGACAGACTGATTCCTCCTACTTTATTCTTCTTTTCAAAATTGTTTTAGCTATTCTATTTCCTTTGCCTATACGGAAAGGCAAAGGAACTCTCTTTCTCTCTCTCTCTTTCTATATACATATATATATCTCTTTGGGATTTTGAAGGAATTGCATTAACCACCTATATATCAATTTAGGGATAATTGACATCTTTACTATGTCCAATCCATAAACATAGTATGTGTCTCCATTTATTTAAATTTTCTTTGATATATTTCATCAGTGTTATGTAGTTTTCAGCATATAAGTCTAGTAAATTTTTTATTAGGTTTATGCCTAAATATTTCACTTTTTAAAAAGCAATTCAAAATGATATTGTATTTTTAACTTTGGTGTCCATATGTTCATAGCTAGCATATAGAAATATAATTGATTTTTGCAAATTTATCTCGTATTCTGTCAACTTGTTGAACTTACTTATTAGTTCCAGGAATTTTTTGTAGATTCCTTGGGATTTTCTATATAGACAATCATGTCATCTGCAAATAGGGGCAGTTTTGTTTGATTTTTTCCTTTTTGATCTGTATGTCTTTTATTTCCTTTTCTTGTCTATTGCACTGGCTAGAACTTCCAGCACTATGTTGAATAAAACTGTTGATGGTGGGCATACTTTCCTTGTACCCCATATTAAGGGAAAAGCATTTATTCTTTCACCATTAATTATAATATCAGCTGTCATTTTTTCAGACATAAATCAAATTGAGGAAGTTCCCTTCTATTCTTATTTTTCTGAGAGTTTTTATCATGCATGGGTGTTGAATTTTGTCAAATGCTTTTTCTGCATCAGTTGATAAGAACATATAATTTTTCTTCTTCATTACATTAAAATGGTGGATTATATTGATTAATTTCCAAATATTGAACCAGCCTTGCATCTCTGGAATAAATGCTACTTGGTCATATTATAAAATTCTTTTTTATATACTCCTGAATTCTATTTGCTAACATTTTGTTAGGGATATTTGAATCTATACTTCTGAGGAATATTGGTCTGTAATTTTCTTTTTATCTGTACTGTCTATGTTTGGTTTTGGTATTGGGGTAAGACTAGTTTCATAAAATAAATTGGGGAATGTTTCCTTCTCTTCTGTTTTCTGTAAGAGATTTTGTAGAATTGGTGTTAATTTTTCTTTAAGTGTTTGGTAGAATTCTCCAGTAAAATCGACCTGTCTCTGGAGATTTCTTCTTTGAGAATTTTAAAATTCAATTTCCTTAATAGTTACAGGGATATTCAAATGATCTATTTCATATTGCGTAAATTGTGATAGTTTGTATTTTTTGAGGAATTAGTCTATTTCATCCAAGTTGACAGATTTGTGTGTTAAAGTTGTTTACAGTATTCTCTTATTGTCTTTTTGTTGACTGGAGAGGCTATAGTGATATGCTTTGTTTAATTCTTGATATTGGTGATTTGTGTATTTTTCCTTCTTTTCTGTCAGTCTTCTAAAAGTCTTTCAATTTCATTGATATTTTCAAAGAACTAGCTCTTTTTTTCCATGGATTTTCTTCATTGGTTTTCTGTCTTCAGTTTCACTGATTTTTGCTCTTATATTTATTATTTTCTTCTTTCACATACATTGGATTTATTTTGCTCTTTTTTCTAGGTTCTTGAGGTAAGAATTTAGATTATTGATTTGAGAATTTTCCTTTTTATATGCATTTAGTGGTATAAATTTTCCTCTTAGCACTGTTTTATCTGTGTCCCACAAATTTTAAGATATTTTATTTTAATTTTTATTCATTTTTTTTCTTATTTCTCTTGAGACTTCTTCTTTGACCTATGGATTATTTAGAAATGTGTTGTTTAGTTTCCAAGTATTTAGAAATTTTTCTGTTTTCTTTCTGTTATTGATTTCTAATTTGATTCTTTTGTGGACAGAGAATATTCTGTTTGATTTTAATTGTATTGTATTTGTTGAGATTTGTTTTATGGCCCAGGATAAGGTCTACTTTAGTGTATATTTCATGGAAACTTATAAAGAATTTATAGTCTGCTGTTGTTGAATGGAGTATTCTATAATGTTGTCAGTTAGATTGGTTGATGGTGTTAAGTTTTTTGTATCCTTGGGGCTGGCCCCATGGCTTAGTGGTTGGGTGTGCGTGCTCCACTACTGGCGGCCCAGGTTCGGATCCTGGTCGCACACTGATGCACCACTTGTCCGGCCATGCTGAGGTGGCATCCCACATACAGCAACTGGAAGGATGTGCAACTATGACATACAGCTATCTATGAGGGCTTTGGGGAGAAAAAGGGGGAAAAAAGGAGGAGGATTGGCAATAGATGTTAGCTCAGAGCTGGTCTTCCTCAGCAAAAAGAGGAGGATTAGCATGGATGTTAGCTCAGGGCTGATCTTCCTTGCAAAAAAAAAAAAAAAAAGAGTTTTTTGTATCCTTGTTGATTTTCTGTCAATTTATTCTATCAATGTTTGAGAGAAGGGTATTGAAGCCTCCAGCTACAATTGTAGATTTGTCTATTTCTTCTTTCAGTTCTATAAGTTTTGCTTCACATATTTTGCAGCTCTGTTAATTATGCATACACATTTAGTATTACTGTTTTTTGGTGGATGGTTGTTTTATCATTATATAATGTCCCTCTCCATCTATGGTAATTTCTTTGCTTGAAAGTCTAATTTATCTGATATTAATATAACCATTCCTGCTTTCCTTTGATTAATGTTTGTGTGGTATATTTTCTCTATGTTTTTACTTTCAACCTGCCCATATCATCGTATTTGAAGTGAATTTCTTGAAGACAACATATAGTTGGGTCATTTTTTTAACCCACTCTACCAATCTTTGTCTTTTAATTGGTGTATTTAGGCCATTTGCATTTAATGTAAACATTGATACATTAGGGCTTAAACCTGCCATTGTATTTATTCTTTTGTGTTTGTTCCATCAATTTTTGTTTCTCTGTTTTCTTTTTTGATGTCTTCCTGTTGTTTACTTGAACATTTTTTTGGAACTTGATTTTGATTTATATATAATATTTTTTATTATATCTCTTTGTGTATCTTTTTTAGTTGTTGCTATAGTTATTACATTAATATGTATGACTTTTCAGAGTCTACTGGTGTCATCATTTTACCAGTTTGAGTGCAGAGTTGAGTGTAGAGTTGCCTACTCTACACTTTCCTCCCTTTGTGTCCCTTTATACTTCCTCATTTATGATATAATTGTCTTGTACATTTAGAACCACATCAGACGGTGTTAAAACTTTTGTTTCCATCGTCAAACATAATTTGGAAAACTCAAGAGGAAAAGGAAAGTCTATTGTATTAATTCATGTTTTTTCTTACCATGATTTTTCTTCCTTTCTGATATTCCAAGTTTCCTTGTTTTATTGTTTCCTTTCTGTTTAGAGAATTTCCCTTAGCTATTCTTTCAGGGTAGGTATGCTGGCAATAAATTCTCCTTGTTTTCCTTCATTTGAGAATCTCTAGATTCTCCTTTCATTCTTGAAGGATATTTTTGGTGGGTATAGAATTCTGGATTGATAGTTTTGTTGTTGTTTAGCACTTGGAAAAATATTGTACTATTTTCTTTTCTTTCTTTTTTTTCTTTTTGTGAGGTAGATTGGCCCTGCACTAACATCTGTTGCCAATCTTCTTCTTTTTTCTTTTTTGTCCCCAAAGCCCCAGTACATAGTCATGTATCATAGTTGTAGAGTTGTAGCTCTTCTATATGGGACACCACCTCAGCATGGCTTGATGAGCAGTGAGTAGGTCCACACCCAGGACCTGAACCAGTTAACCTCGGGCCGCCGAAGCAGAATGCATGACCTTAACCACTATGCCACTGGGCTAGACCTTGCTACTTTCTTTTGACCTCCATAGTTTCTGTTGAGAAATCCATTAACATTCAAATTGTCTTTCCTGTAGAGGTAAGATTTTGTCTTTTTCTGGCTGCATTTCAGATTTTTTTCCTTTGTCTTTAGTTTTCAAAGTTTAATTATGATGTGTCTTGGCATGGATTTCTTTTGCTTTATCCTGTTTTGGTTTGCTCAGCTTCCTGAATTTGTATATTTTTCTCTCTTGCCAAATTGGGAATATTTCAGACATTATTTCTTTGAGTACTTTTTCAGCCATGTGGTCTTTCTCCTTCCTTTCTGGGACTCCAATGACCTGAATGTTTAATCTTTCATTATAGTCCCACAGGTCCCTGAAGCTCTGTTCACTTTTTTTTTTTTTTAGTCTATTTTCTTTGTATTGTTCAGATTGAATCATTTCTACTGTTCTATCTTCTAGGTCACTGATTTCTTTCCTATGTCTCCTCCATTCTAGTATTGAACCCACCCACTGAATGTTTTACTATAGTTATTAAATTTTTCAATTCTAAAATTTCCATTTGGCTCTTCCTTATATCTTCTATTAGCTTGATGAAACTTTCAATTTATTTGCTGAGGTTTTCTGTTTTTTTCATTTTTTTCAAGAGTGTTCATAATTGCTCATAGAACCACTTTTATAATAGCTGCTTTAAAATCTTTGTCGGATCATTCTTAAATCTCTGTCATCTTGATGTTGGCATTTATTGATTGTCTTTTCTCATTAGTTTGAGATATTCTTGGTTCTTGGTATGATAAGTGATATTTGTTTGAATTCTGGACATTTTCATATTATGTCATCAGACTATGAACCTTATTTAAGCTTTCTGTTTTAGCTGGTTTTCTCTGACACTGCTCTGGCAAAGAAAGGGATGGGGTACCACCTCATTACTGCTTGATGGGGGTGGAAGTTCCAATTTCCCATGTTGGCTCCACAAATACTGTGATGCAAGTAGCCTCATTATTGTTGGGTAGTGATAAATGTCCTGACTCCCCACTTGGCCTTTTCTGATATCACCCTGGAGGGGGTAATGGGGTGCCTCATTACAGCCTTGTAGGTAGAAGTCTAGCCTTTCCACTCATCTTTTGCTGGCATGTGTACAGGTGGTGTTTAGCTGAAGTAAACCAGTTAATGTCTAATAGTTTTCTGTCTTACTCAGCTGCCTCTTTTTTTTTTTTTTTTTTTTTTTTGTGAGGAAGGTCAGCCCTGAGCTAACATCCATGCTAATCCTCCTCTTTTTGCTGGGGAAGACTGGCTCTGAGCTAACATCTATTGCCAATCCTCCTCCAGCTGCCTCTTTCTTGGTCCTTTGGCTAGAGGGAAAAAGCTTTTGTTGGGGCTATTATTGTCTTTGCCTGTTGCCATTTCCCAGTTGCCAGTTTCTTTAGCTTCCAATCTGGGATATATGAGGCAAAAAGAAAACCCAGGGAACTTATCACTGTGTCTTCCCTCACATCCCATAATTCCTAGCTGATCAGCCTTCTTCTCTTTACCTTACAGAGTCTTCTTATGCTTGTTTTACACATAGTGGCCAGGGTGTTTAGCTGTACTTAGTGGGAGGAATATTTAATCTACTCCATATTTCTAGATGTGGAAGTTCTAATATTCTTCTTATTTCTATTTTTAGAGGATGGCCTTGGAAAGCTGGAAGTCTTTCAGAAACTTGAGTTGCACGTGCATTATCTCATTTATTCTTACAACAATTCTATAATGGGAATAATGTCTTTTAAGTGAGAGATGAAGGCTCAGAAAGATTAAGCAAATTGCCCAGGATTATACAACTAATAAGTGATAGACCATAATTCTAACCCAGGTCTCTTCAAAAGACAACAAAATGCCTGTAATCTCTGGGCTCTGACTTGTCCCTGGCACCTTCATTATCCTCACTAACTTTTACTAAACACTTGAATATATAATAGGAAGTTAGCTATGGTATGTGTGTGTGTGTGTATATGTATGTATGTAAAACAAAAATTCCCATCAGCTGGTACAGTGAGGGACAGTACCAACATATGTGGGAACAAAGATTCTAGGAGACAAAGATGCCAGGAGAACCTGAGTCCCCTAAGAATTCACACAGGCCTTGAAATTGGAAGCAGATGCCTATGTTCAAGGTATTTTTATTTACATGGATCTTAAGGACAATCCACCTTACTTAGGTGAACTCTGATTCTTTGTGATGCATGATAAGGAGACTGTAAAGCCATATCCGTGAATTAGGGGAGCTGAACAATCTGGTGATGATTTCGCACTCTAAAGACAGAGCAACTTGTCCCAGGTCACACCCAGCAGTGTTTAAAGTAAAGAAAAGAACCCATGTCCCCTGTCTCTTGATTTAAAGATATTTCCACTATCAAAGGACAGACTCAAGACTTCCTTTGTTGCTCACGGGTAAAAGATATGGAAAATATTATTTGGCCTGCATGAATAGAAGTAAATTTACTTCTTCCTATTAGTCATCAACATATCTCTTTTTAATTTAGAACAAAATGATTAGGTCTGATGACTTGGCTTCTCCAGAATAGATAAATTTTAATGCTCAGAATGAAATTTGGGTCAGGATGAATTTATCTAGATTATCCATTCACCATTTCATTTATATATGATTTCTTCCAGAGTCCTTCCAATGTTTCAAGTGAGCGTGACTTTGGAATCTGTCCAATCCTAGCTCACTGGGAACAAGCTGCCTTTCTGAATTTCTCAATCTATGTTTCCAGTGTGCTGATAAGTCCTGTGAGCCTGAGTCCCATGAACATTGATGGTGAGTTGCCAAAGGCTGAAGGCTAAAAGGTGGCCCAAGAAAGCCACCTTCTGAGGTCTCTTTTTGAACAGAGAGTGACCTTTGATTTCTTGCTATTCTCAGCCCTTTCACAAGATTATCAGAAGCATGACTGGCTCTAACAAGCCCAATGTAACTTGATAAAGCACATATTGCCAATAACAAATTAATAAGAAGGCAAAAAGAGATTTTATTAATTGAATTAGTAAATTAAACATTGTAATGTGATTGTTTTCAATATTTTGATTGAAAAGGAGTATTAGAGGTGACAGACTCAATCTTCTGGAAATTATTTAAAAGTTTTAATGATCTTGCTTCAGGATGAAGTATGCATTCTTTTCCAAGCTCTTGTCCCTTTCAGAGTGACCATATTTAAAGAGAAATATCAGAAGGCACAGGCCCTGCAGAAGTACTCTGTAGGTGACACCTGAAACCATCACTCTTGTCTTAATCCTGTCCTAAAGAGACAGGACATATCCTCTTAGGAAGAAATGCAAGGAAGAGGGAGAAAAAAGCCCTGTGCTATGCCCAATATAGTAGGAAGAAATTTCTCTTTATTTATGAATGTGCCTTTAAAATGGCTTTTCAGTTATGGCTGCCTTCCCTAGCTTCTGGCCCTCTCATCTAGTGAACACCATCAGCAGTGTACTAGAGTCATTGTGTTCTTCATTGCCATGCATTCACAGTAAAAAGAAAATACCAGTTTGACTTAAGAATAACCTTGATGAAGCAGTAAAAATGATTAATTTTTAAATAATTAATAAATTGTTAATAAATAATTAACTAATTATTTTATAACAATTATAATTTATAAAATAATAATACATTATGAAATAATTGTTTTTAATAAATCAATAAATTATTTAAAAATAATTTAACCCTTGATTACTCATCTTTTTTATTATTCTGTGTTGTGAAATGGGAAGTACACGTAAAGGAATTCCATTGCACACCAGAGTACAATAGTTGTCTCTAGATAAAGCACGTGTGTAATTATTAGCATAGTGAGCAAAATTGGCCTCTTTTTCATGAAACGCCATTTCTACTTGGAAGAATGACTGGTAAACAAACTATGGTTGTTTAGACTTGAGTACTTTCTCAAAATGAACCAAATGAGCCTGTCATTTCAAGGAATACAATTGATAGCATGCATTGCTAATGATAACTTTTGACCTTTCAATCAAAAATTAGAAACTCATATCTTCCATCATGAGATTGACAGCTCCCCAATATTTAAAAACTTTTCTGATGAGGTTGCTGGTGATATTGACAAATTGGCATTTTATATATTGTACAATGAAGTGTGTTAACATTTTGAAGGTCTGTATGACTCAGTGAACCAATATTTTCCAAATGATCAACGCATGATGTTAAAAAATCATGCGTGGTAAAAGATCCATTTAAAATGCAAGACTGACCAATAGACTTTAATAAACAGGGTAAGGCACTTTCATTGACATGGTTCAGATTCCACATAGCAATTAACGTTTAAGAAGCTACCCCTTGTTGAGTCCTACCTCTTCCAACTACATAATTGTGTGAGGCCAATTTTCTTTGTATTAACATATCACAACCAAATTGAATGCAGAACCAGATATGGGAATCCAGCTGTTTTCTACAAAACCACACATTAAAGAGATTTGCAAAAATGTAAAAAACAAAAAGCTACTTGTCTCACTAACATGTTGGTCTGTTTTAGAAAATGTAGTTATTTTCATAATATATATTATCTATGATATCATGTAGTGTTTATTATTGTTTTTAAATAAATTAATAAATATCTAAAATTTATCTGTATAATTTCTAATACAATAAAATATAGCTCCATATAACCCACATAAACAAAAGCTTTGGGAGGTCCTCAATAATTTTAAGGATGTAAAGGCTTCCTAGGATCAAAAGTTTGAGAACCACTGTTCTAGATCATCTCTTTACAACTTTTTTCCTATTAAGCTTTAGGAAAAAAATAATATAATTATCATTAGGGAGCCTCTTTCAGATTTGTTAATCCCATTTCACTTTTTTTTTTTTTGCAGGGAAAGATTTGCCCTGAGCTAACATCAGTTGCCAATCTTTCTCTTTTTTTTTTTTTCTCCCCAAAGCCCCAGTGCATGGTTGTATATCCTAGTTGCAAGTCCTTCTATGTGAGCTGCTGCCACAGCATGGCAACTGACAGACGGGTGGTGTGGTTCTGCAACCGGGACATGAACCCAGGCCACCAAAGTGGTGAGAGCACTGAACTTTAATCACTAGACCATCAGGGCTGGCTCTAATCCCATTTTTTTCTTATTTGTAACAGTAAGCAAGGTGGTGTTTGCCTACTTTCTGGGCAAAGAAAGTAGGAGCAGGGCCCGATTCCCTCAGGAACTCTGCCTGGAGGCCTGCAACTGTGGGCTTGAACCAAACCAAATCTAGAAGGGGCCTCCTCACAGACACCTAACACATTTGCATTTTTGGATGTAATTTTTCTGGCATCATACTATGAATCTGCTCAATAAATATCTTTGTTCAATAAAAAGTTATTTAGCATCTACCAAGTGGAAAACACAGTACTTTTGACAATCTATGTCAAGTAAAATATGGCTCTAAAAGCACAATCTATTGAGAGAAACAAATAATAATTGCAAACTTGTATGTGGTGCCAGGCACTATTCTAAATGCTTTCTTCCTGATATTTTCTGATTTAATCCTCACAACTACCCTGTTTTAGAATAATTCCCATCTATCAGAGGAGAAAATTGAGGTTGAGGGAAGATTAGTAGTATCTTGCTTAACATCACAGTAAGCTGTAGAGATGGGAGAAGAATCAGATATATTTGATGTAAAAGTCTGAATTTGTAATTGTCCTGGGAAATGATGAGATTAGAAATGCTATAATAGAGTTCAAACAGAGGAAGAGGAAGGGACTAATTATAAGAGAGGAAAACCTGGCGTTGGGCGAGACCTTGAAAGAAAAGTAGATCTTCCACTGGAGATTCTCTGAGGGAAGGGAAGTGCATTCCAGACAGAGATTACTGCTTGAGCAAAGGCCCATGGTTACGAGGATGTCTGGCACATTTGGAATGCTGTGACTTGAGATTGGAAAATTACATAGAGCAAGATTGGGGAAAGCTTTAAAAGAAAGGTTGGCGTTTTTAGACTTTGTTCAAGGAGCCTGTCAGCCTTAAAGGATTTTGCAAAGAGAAGTGGCATGCTCCAAGCTGAGCCTTAGGGAGATAACAACATGCACAATTAGACATCTGCGTTTGCTTAGCAACAGAGAGCTCAAGGGCTGTAACTCTTTCTCCAAAGGAATTCCTAATGATTTCATTTGCAACAGGCCAGAGCTTCTGCCTGTTTGGCACTAGGGTGTTGTGTGTGGCTTTATTTTGACAAACCCTGGCCATGACTCTCTAACACGAAGCAGAGCCCAGGTCATGACTCCCCCTGTAGCAGGAAGCTCCCTGCCAACTGTCAAACCATGTTCTCAAAGAGAAGCCCTCTTTCTGCCCTGACCTCCTTCTCTCCTGCCTTCTTCAAGCTGTGAGTATTAACCTATTGAAATCTCCTTTGAATGCTTATAGGAAGTTGGTTTTTAACCAGGGAGGTCTCAAGCAAGCCCTAGCAGGGCCAGAAACCAAGGAGCAGGAAATCTTGTGGCATCCACCTGCAACCGCTCAGACTCTCACCTACACCTCCCCAGAGAGCCGAGAACTCCAGTTGCAAATCTCCTAGGAGGTTGCTGAGTGAGATAATACTATTTTTAAACATCTCAACATGTACGTATGACTTACTGATAATGTCAGGGCGGCTTACAATAATAAAAGTAGCATGAAATTATAACATTAAAAAAATGCAAATTAAATTCTTCGAAAATCCATAAATAAATGTGCAGGCACACCTGCTAACCTTTGTGGGGGCTAGGGAAGAGTGGTGGTGAAGTACTGTTTAAATCGTAAACCACTTAAAAAAAAATCACAACCTGCAGAGTCTACATGCACAAACCCCAACTAGATCAATTGAACCACCCATTATTTGAGGGAGAAGGTAGTGGGGGAAGTCAGTCACTGTACCACTGTTAGGCTAAATTTAAGTATTGTTTTTATTTTTTCTTGGATTATTTTTACCTAAGGAAGCTAACAAAGAAGTAAAATAATTTCTTCCCCAGGCAGAGGAAATTGAAGCAGAGACAGGAAGAAAGTTCTTAGCTCTTGTATAGAAGACAGGCATCTTTCCCCTTATGACAGATAACTGTGTGAAAAGAGAAGACAAGGAACAGCAATGGGAAATTCTGAAGTAATTACAAACCACATGGCATGAGCAAAACACATCCATTTAGGATGAATTTATTTGTGGAGACATTTACTTGAACTTGAAAACAATTTGGATCTTCTGAAAGTGGTTCTCTTAATTGAAAAGTTTTTATTTTTCTTTTACAAAGCGACAGATCTTTTTGTATCCATTTAAAACACGTGTACCCATTTCATGTCCTTCTCATTAAATAGTTTTTGATTATGTTGTCAGTTGGAAATTACTGGCTTCCACTTCTCACAATGTAATGTCAATGATTGCAAGCACAAGTGATTTTCAAGTTTAAGCTGAACTTTTTCAAGTTTTATTTTTATTTTTATCTTCTGACTCTTCTTTTGCCATCTTCAGGAACTCTAAGTAAAGGTGACATAGACAAACTAGAAAGATTGCTTGATTTTTTAAACTCACTGTGACGTTAAGTAAACATGAATTCATTCTGATTTTCATTTTCAGCACGAAGCTGGTTTGCAGATGGCTGATTGGGAAATCTTGGCAAATGTCATGAATGCAGCAACCTGAGTGATCAAAGCTGACAGAAGGGCCTGGTGATGTAAGGAACACTTCTATGGTCTGGATTGGTGTGTCCAATAGAAGTTTACAGTTGGTCAGCAGTGTGGCAAGCAGAACACTATGTTAAGAGTAGTAAATACCAGACTAGGAGGAAAGAATGGGAATATCTGGGATCTATCTCCAGGAAACTTGGAAGTGATGGCTTTTCCTTGTAATTGACTATACACTGCATGAATATCAACATTTCCTGGTCCCTGGGACTGTTGGTTTGTTATAATTTGGTCACTCAACATAACTTTGTGTGTACTATCCATCTACTCAGAATCACTCAGTCTCATTGCTTTGGGATAAAGTTCAACTGCCTTGGTCTTATATTTAGAGCAATGAAGTCCCCATTAGTTTTTCCAGCATTACAGGTGTTAGACTGCTAAGTGTTGATGGATGAGTAAAATTATGTCAGGCAAAGACGGTTAAGGCAGAAGGGAATCCAGGTGCAGACAGAGATAGGCAGCAATATGGAAGCTTGGAAAGGCAAGGTCTGTTTGGAGAATGGTAAGTTATACAGTGTGACTGGACTATAAGATGCATGGAGGGACATGGGAAAGATGAACTCTCAAGGAGAGGTAGGATCATGTAATATAGGGTCTTGTGAGCCATGCTAATGAGGTTGAGTTTCATTTCTGTCACCATTGGAGTAACCAGAAAAGGTTTTTGCAAGGAAAGGTGTTATAATCAATGCAGTCAGAAAGGTGGCTGGCAATAGATGGCTCTCCTTATTGAAATTGTCAGAAAGTGACAGATAACTGCCAAAGTTCCTCTCAAACACTGTAATTCCAAAAAAAATCTTACATTTGTTAGAAATTACAGCGATCATCAAGTGGCCCAAGACATCATGGTGAAAATATTTAGACAACTGGCAAACTCCTCTTTCTCTATATGTTATTTCCAAAAGAGATAATCTTCAGTCCTCTCTTTCATCCAAATTATTCCCTGTCTTGGAAAAAAATGCTAAAAATGTTTGGGAAAATGCACTCCACCCGTGTTTTTTTGGAAGGGCTGGTTTCTTAGTTTCTACATGAGCCAAGTTGTAATCCACAGGAATTTTCTTAAAAAAGAGGTGTTGCCAAAATGTTCTTCCAATATAATTCTGGTGGGAATCTATGGTAGGTGAATGTAAGTTATAGTTACAAAGTGTAAGAGAGGAAGGAGAACATCAACCACACTAAATACTAAATACTAAAAATATGTTACAAAGTATCTAAGACTTTGTTAGTCCGTGTCAAAAATGCATGAGGACCTCAGAGCTCATATAATCCATGTTTCAGTATTCTATCAGGGGCTTATTTATTGATGAAGATTCTTTAAGAACATTCCACAAATATTTTTGAGCACTGCGTGGAACGTTGCAGATATACTGGTGAACAACACAGACACAGTCCCTGCCCTCATGGAGCTTACATCTGAAATAAATATACAAAAAGATAAATAAGCAATTATAATAATATAATATGACATAGTAAATTATAGTGTGAAAGTGCTTTGGTGGAGGAAGTACAAGATGGTATGAGACCATACAGGGTAAATTTGGAGGACAGGGAACACATTCCTTGAAGAAATTACTACTAAGCTGACATCTAAAGCATAAGCACAACCTAGCTCAGCAGAACAAGTGGCCAGGGAGGAGGAGAGTGGGTGCGAGTATGAGCAGAATTTTAGGTAAAGACCTAGAGTCAAGAGACAGAATGTGCATTTAGGAAACCAAGTAGTTCATCCCAGCTGGAATGTATATATACTGTGTGTGTGCAGAGAGCAGGGCAGGTGGAGGGAGTGGGGGCAGATGGGAGGGTAGAGTAGTTACAGACCAAACTGGAGAGGTAGTGTGGGGGATCAGAATTGGCCACCCCAAAATGTGTCTCTATGGCTTGATTATTTTTAAGAACAAAAGACTCTGAAAGAAACTTTGACCTCCCCCTCAACTGCCTAAAGGAATTTAAAATAGAAAGGCCTGTTCCAGGAAGGAGCTAATACCATAAGATAACTGTAAAGTAATGTAAAATGTGTGTCTCGGGTCACATTGTCTATAGTTGGCCAATTTGCATTTCCATCTCTGTGTAAATTGCCTTCCTCCTCCTTGAAGTCCCAAACCACTACTCCTGACACCCTCCTTTGTCTTTAGCTAAAAATGGTAGATAAGGTGGTGACCCTCAGCCATTCTGGCGAGTTGTTCAGTTTTCCTGGGTTTCTCCCAATGTATACATGTTATAAAGCTTTGTTTGATTTTCTCCTGTTATTCTGTCTCATGTCAATTTAATTCGTAGACCAACCAGAAGGACCTGGAGGGTAAAGGATTTGTCTTCCTTCTCTACAGTGGTTAGGTGGAGGCCAAATCCTGCCAAGTCTTGTAATACTCATAGCAGAATTTGGAATTTATCCTGAGAGCACTGGAGAACCATTGGCTGCTTTTAAGCAGAGAAATGATCATGATCATATTTGAATCTCAGAAAGATTAGTCTGACCATAGATTGGAGAGTAGATTGGTAGATGTGGTAAGTTGGAGGTGGGAAGCCCAGTGAAGGAGCATGTGATAATCTTCAGGAGAGGTGGTTGAAGCCTAAACAAGGAGAATGGAAATGGAGTTAGAAAGAAGGGGATGGATTTGAGAGGTATTGACATGAAAGTATAGAAAAGACTTTGTAACTGTTGTTCAGGGTGAGGGAGAGGGCAGAGGGAAGGATAATTCCCAGAGTTCTGGCTGGGCTAGTGGTAATGGCTATTTACTGAGCGAGGGCACTGAGATGGAGAGGAGGAGCAAATGAAGGAGTGAAGACAGAGAGTTCAGTTTTGTTCCTGTTGTGTTTAGTGTGTCTGATGGACATTCTAACAGAAAATCTAGTAGGTATTTGGATATAGGGACCTGGATCGCTGCTTGAGATTTGAGAATCATTAGCATATAGATGCTTGTGGGAGACTATGTATGTAAGGAATGCTTAAGTCTTCTCAGTAGCAGAACTCCTAAGCATCCATTAGTACTACTTAAAATGGGAAGAACTGCCCCATTTCTCAATCCCTTTTACCACAGCACTGTAATGCACAAAGTCTATTCCACCCTATATCTAGGATCCTAAGAGCATTCACATCTTTCATCATATATAGAATCCTCTGTCTCCTCTCAAAGAAATCATGGATTTTGAACCAATCATTTAAATACCCTTGGAGTTTACCTTGACTCCATTATTCTTTCTCTTAATTCTGGTCTGAAGAAAGCTATACAAATTTTGTGACATTATCTACCCACATAAAAGCATAAGAGGAGAATTCAAAAGAGTAAAATCAGGACATTTGGTTTCAGGCAAAATAACTGAGTTATCTTTTAAGGGGTATTATTTGGGTCGCCTGATATTTAATTTAAACTGTATGCTTCCTACTCTCCTTTTAGTTAATTCATCTTTCAGCCTGCCCTGACACGGTCAGAACTTATTTAGGATGCCTTGTTCCCAAAGATCAAATTGCTTTTCTATATTACTTTTGGTTTCTAAAACTTGGCATCTCTGAGCTTCTGGTGCCAATACAAAGAGCACATACATATGCCAACAATCCGTGGATTGTTGCTAGTGAGAGGCATCAGTTCCTGGCCTTCGAGAGGAAGGGCACAGCGCATTTCTGCATAGACGGAAGTGATGGAGCTATTATTACTTTCAAGACATCCCTGGTTTGTCCATTCAGAAAGGCACAAGTCAGGATCTGTGGCCCATTCAAAGGAAGAGGCGGTGAAAATGGGTCCCCTGGTGACACTTTGACTGCCAGCCCTTCCTTTGCATCCACCCCACAGCAGACGGTTCCCAGCACCAGGGTTTGTTAACCTTGACCTCTCCTATCACCATGGAAACGCAACACTGCCAAGGGAACTTCCTCTGTGATTATCATTCAGACTATAAAAGAATAGAGTAGAAAATAGAATAGGAAAAACACCCGGAAAATTTCATTGCCCATTTCATCTGCCATTCGGCTTTTTTCTTTATAACAAAGACCCTCCCAGCAATTTCTTTGAAAGTTTAGTATTGGGGAGGGGTTGGGCCGTGGGATGGGGAGGAGGAGCCAGGCCAAGAACTGCTGCAGCAGTTTAACATGTTAGCCGACTTCTACTCCGTGGAGTGCTCATGTCTGAGGAGTTGAGGCATACCCGCGGTATATTAAAATACTTGGAATAATGATGATATCCTTAATACCATTTGACATTATTTGGATTTTCACCTGTAGGTGCGAAATAACCAATGCGAAATAACCAATAACCATTCTATAGGTAAGAGAAATAAGGTAAGGTTTACTTGAGCCAGAGTGAGGATTATAACCTGGGAAAGCCTTAGAAAGCGTTCCAGAGAAGCATGGTTTTTAGTACAGTCTCATATCTTTTTAGAGCAAAGAACATACATTAAACACACCCAGGATACATTTTCATCAAAGTTTCAAAGAGGTACTTAGTTGCAAATTAGCAGGTCAACATGTCCCTGATGTGGGGGAAAGGGACTAATCCAGTGTTACCAACAGGGCGCTACCAACAGGGTGTTACTAATAGGGCATTACCAGTAGGACGTAGGAGGGGAAGTATGCATTCTTATCTTAAGACAGTGCATTCTTTACTTTAATGGTTAAAGCAGATGTACAATGTATGTTTGATAGGCCATAAGTCAGTCTTTTTAGTTCAAGCCGAGTCAGTTTTGAACCCAAATAGTTACCCCATATACCTCAATATGTGAAAATCTCTTGACAGTGGCTAAGCAAACAACTACAAATATTATTATTTCTCCACCACTCCCTAGAATTAGAACTAGAATTTGATGGCAATAAAAGAGGCTTGATTTCAATTTATAATGGGATTGCTCCCACAGAGTTGGAAGGAACTATGGACATCCAGTCTAAAGTCCACCAAGTCCTTGCACATACAGCGGTGTATGTGCATGCCCCTTAAAGACAGGTCCATAGCTTTCCTCATAAATTCTAACCTCCAGAAAATATTAAGAAGAATTTACTTAGTCCCATACTCTCACTGAACACATCAGCAAAATGAAGCCCAAAGAGATTATGTTCTTCTTTTGCTTCCTCTCTTCCTTCTGCTCTCTTTTCTTCTTCTCCTCTTATTCCTTTCTCTCCCTTTTTCTCTTCCTAAAGTGACAAAGTTGTATACTTTGAATTTTGCATTGGTTTGAGTTAATGTTAAACAAGAGTGAGAGTTCCACGTGATCGGCACAATGAAAACAAAGAATGGGAACGCAGCTGAAAGGTGCATGGACTCACTGTGAAGATTATCAAGGAAGCAAATTATTTCAGAAACACACTGGGGGTTTTGGTCATTAATTAATACAGGGGCCCTGGAAACTCAGCAATCTGGACCTGGCATGTTCTTAACATGTGTTTCCTAGTCCACTGGTTGCCTTGGCCATTGTGTCTTCTCTCCCGTCTCTAGGAGTGGAGAGATCAGCAGCTGCCGAGGCCCAGGGACCCAGATTTACTGGGGAAAGAATGAGACAGGAGACTTCTGGAAGTTCTAGATGCTCCTTCCTGAGTTTGACTCTGCTTCCAGAAGAGTAGAAAAGATGAACTTTCCTTATCTCGATGAGGTGAATATAGTGTGCTTTCATTTGTGATGTTTTATCATGTGCTGCTATTTGTTCTAGACCTAGAATTCCCCAGGCACATTGATACAGAAAATATACCCCCCAGGCTTTGGAGTCAGACCTACCTAAGTTTGAGTGGTGGCTCCAACACTGCTGGCCTCAGCAAGTCCCATAACCTCGTTAGCCGCTGGTTTCCTCATGTGCAAAATGGCAACCACTATAACACCTACTTCGAGGGATGGTTATAAGATTTAAATAATCTAAGGTGTATAATGTGTCTGGTATGGGGTCTAGCACACAGTAATGGCTTCCTACTGGCTCTTACCCACTCCTGCCTCTGTACTCACAACACAAACTGGCTTAGAATGTAGACGCTGCTGGAGGAAATTTTTTGTGCTGTTTGCTCTGCACTGAAGAATAACAATATTCAAGCCTCATCTACTCCTTGCTTTTTGTTGAGCTTCTTAGGTTAATATGAATGAGAGGGTCTGGAAAGAAATTTGGTGTCACTCCATCCACAGTTAAAAAACACTGTGACTTCAGCGAATGCTGTAAGGGAGAATTTCCCAACGTTTTCTGACTTATCAACTCCTTTTATAGTAAAATCTCGCAAACCTCCTTTGGAATTTTAACAATTATTTTATCATTCTTAAATAGTATATATTTAAAAAGTTGTTTTTAATTAAAAATAGACATATTTTAGATCTATTATAAATTCTTAAGCTAGCTGCTAAGAATATGTATATGCATTATGTTTTTTTCTTGTATTTCTGAAATAGTTCATCATAAGAAAGAAAATATTCATATAAGAAAGGAAATATACAAAAAAAGAAAGAAATATTTCATTTTTAATAGTCTAATAATTACTTTAATAAAGAGAAAATTTCAACAATATTTTCATTTATCAAGTGATATACACTCTGATTTATTTTGACCTAATTCTATGTGAAAAAGAATGATTTATGGACAAATAATTTGTGCGTGTGTGTGTGTGTGTGTGTGTGTGTGTGTGTTTATATCCATGAGGGACATTGGTGCAGTTTTATTTTCTTGTGATGCATTGTCTGATTTTGCAAATAAATTTTAACCTGACATATCATATTTGACTTCAGGACAAAAAGTATATTAAAATGGATTGGACACTAACTATAAGTTCTAGAATCAACAATTGTGTTAATAACTTGATGTTTGAAACTTCTCTTTTGAACCTAAAAAAAATCAACTGGTATCCTTTTTAGATATATATAATTTTCAGGTTTTATTTCTAAATTAAAATATGAGGGAGAAGGTTTCAGGCTTTGATTTGCAAGTACTTCTCCACAAATAACACATTGCAGCTGTGGACAGGTTTTACTCTCAATAGGTGGAAAGTCAAACTGTATATAACCAAGGCTATATTTTACATTTTAAACATTATTAAACTACGATGGACTTCTGACGTGTGATATGAGAACTTTGAATGCTCTCTGTGGATCTAGTAGGAGCATCTTGAGGTAAATTTGCAGAATTGTTATCATTTTTATATTTCTCTTCAACTTTCTATGTTTCAACAGCAGAATTCCTTACAAATTAAACAATGTATGACTAAAAATAAAAACAACATAAAATGGTATATGGGTCAAAATATTGTGGCAGCTACAGGAAGTTCGGTGTGTGATAAATGTCTGAGTGATTGCACCATGAAGACCCTCTTCTGATGTCCACCAAGTCCTGCATGTTTGGAGACCTGGTCATAGAGACCAGCAATGACATGAGTCCCCTCCCTCCCCCACAAACACGTCACCAACCCTTGACGTTATCAAGACCCAACTGGGAAAGTTGCTGTGTAATGATAACCTGACCAATAAAACAATGAACTGATTAATTCCATTGCATGAGCTCTGTTAGATTGGAACACTTACGGCCAATAGGATTATTCCAGCAAAGGAAAGAATAGAGTTCCACAGACCCCTGACCATTCTGGCTTGTAGATTGTTAAGTTGGTGAAAAAAATCAATGATTTTAGTCATAAAATCAGAGGGTTCCAGGAGTTAAGAAAAGTTAGTAATATTTTTCGTCCTTCAGGCAGTTGTTATTGTAACAGATAACTCACAGCAGTTGTTTCAAATCCCAGACCCACCAGCCTTACTCTCAGCAGATGCTTCACCTTCAACTTACTAAGAAGATCAAAGCCAGAAATCTCAAGCTCTCTCATCTTCTGTCGCTTGAATCTCCATCCCCTCACTCCACCTGCACTCCAGTCCTCCTCCCAGCCAGAGCTAACCCCTCAAACAATGGCCTCGATCTCCTGTCTTGCCCCACTCTTGATTCCCACTCTCTTCATCCTTGAGTCTCTCTATCTCTTCTGGGTTTTGCCCTAAACCTATAGTAAGCCAGTTCTTCATTTCAAAAAATTCTCTCCATTTTGTTTCATTCTCAAAGTACTGGCTTGGCTCTTGCTTTCCCTTCATTGTCAAACTTGTTGAATCCCCACTCATGCACCTTCCACATCCTTTCTGCCCATCCCTCCCTGACCATTGTAATTTAGTTTCTGCTTCCAGCACTAACCTGGAATCACCAACAGCTTCCTGAAGGTGTCATCCAATGGCTTCTTCCACGTCAACGCCGTTTGACTTCAGTAACCCAGCCTCCCTTGCCGTCCTTTCTTCCCATGGCTTCCGTGATGCTGTCCAATAGTCATCCCTCTACTTTTTCTCCTGCTTTTCCCCTGCACCTTTCACTGGCTCTTCACCTTCACACCTTCTAAATGTAGGTCTTCAACCACATTCTCTCTTTGGCCCTCTTCTCTTTTCTCCTTCAATTCTCTCTCTTATTTCATCCACGTCACTACTATTGCCAAGTACAAGTTCTAGGCAGATAACTCCAAAATTGAGTTCTCCTCCTCATGACCCACCTTCACCACAGGCTCAACAGATTCACGTCTGCCTCTCCTGCCCTTCTCCTGCTCCCGGGTCTGAAACTTCCACGTGAGTTTTAACCTTTTGCTGATCACTAACCACATGCCAGTCCATCTCTAAAGCCTACTGATTCAACCTCTGCAATATTCTTCCCATTTCTCTCTCTGCTATTCAATCCCTCTGCTGCCCACTGCTGTCACAGGAGATCAAAACTCATTACCTCAGTTAATGACCAAGGAAATTCATTCCTCAACTTGTTCCTCCATAGTCCCACCCCAACCTGACTTTCTAGCATTATCTATATATTAATCTCATAAAAATACCTACTCTAAGTTTTTAAAAATCTGGTTTTAATCTTGCCAAAACCCTCCCTTGCTTTTGATCTTTACGCTTTTGCCAATGCTGTTCCCTATTCCTGGAATCAGTCCCCTTTCCTCCTCCTTTAAGTTTTATTTATCCCATATTAAATGCTAATTCCTCCTTAAAACTTTTCCTACTTTCCTCCATTGAAATGTCAGTGCTTCCTCCGTTAAACTTCCCCTGCCTTTGTTCTTAACTCCCTCATGGCACTTGTACTCTGCCTCATAATGCAATCAAAGGGATCACTTTCACAGATATTTCAGGATAATTCTGCTTGCAGTTATTCTGTCCTTGGGACCCTTTGGCCTGGATATAATATGTCAGCATCCAATTGACATCTTCCAGGCTACTTTTTTTTTTTTTTTTTGAAATTGACATCTGTTAAGGATACTCCATGGCTATTTCTTTCCTACTCTCTTAGCACCTCTCTCTTACTTTAGGAACCATCTCTGCCCTACTTCATGCATTTTTCTGTGGGCTTGTCAAAGTGTCTTTCCCAGCCAAGAAGTAGGGATTTTAGAATGTCTATCTCAGTCTAACTTGAATCTTATACAAAGTAACATAGGAAAGCAAAAGGTTATATATTATTTAGCCCTTTAGTGTCTCCTAGAAAGACTGAACTTAGTTCTTGCTGCAAAGGTCCCTGGTGCTACCTAAGTTTCTGTTCTTTCCAAAGTTCTTTCTTTGATTCTGAGCTGGTCAATCTCTGCCAATAAATTTCTATCTTTGCTTAAATTAGCCAGAGTTTTGCCTGTTGCTTGAACCTAAGAAGTCTGACTAATACACTATTGCATCTCAAGTGTCAAAAATTCTCATATTATAGCATGTGTCTAAAATTTGGGGTCATTCTACGTTCTTTTCTATGTACTGGACTTACATCCATCCTATTCTAGAGCCTTGGCATTGGGAGAGATTTTACTCATCTATTATCTCCAGTGGTATCTAGGTCAAGCTTGGCATGAAGTAGACATTCCATAAGTGTTAGGAATTTAATGGACTTAAATGACTTTCTGCTGAGCAATAGATCAGATGATAGATGTGGAGGAGGCAAGAGATACAACTCAGAGTCATTAAAAATCTGGAATTGGGATAGAGTCCTAGTGCTGCAGCCATGAGGCATGGGAATTAGCAAGTACACTCAGGAACCTGGCAGACACCTGACACTAGACTCAGACCCACAGGAACAAGACAGAAGCCAGGGAATCTGTCCCAGCTGCAATGCTAACAGAGATAGCTCTCTCTGTCCAACAAGTACTGTTCCGAAGGGTCATGATTGTAACTATTCACTGATCAGGCAGTAGTGACACTGAAGTAATAATGGGCTGTCTCACCTGGCAGGTGGAGCACACTGACCAGAGGTCAGGGTCCAGCTCAGAAGTCCAGCAGTTGATTAGTACAGGTGTGATTTGGAGACCAATATTAAGGCCTTGGGAGGGAGATTAGTACGAGCACATCAAGAGTTTGAATTAAAGAGGAGGGGAGAAGCCAAATTTACAAGTAGCAAGGATAAGGATGCTGAGCTACCAGGTGCTGTTCCACCAGAGAGCTTCACCAATTTCGGCCTGAAGTCTGACTTGATCCTGGAAGCGTGGGTGGGGCTGGACCTGTAGGTAGCCTCAGCTGTAGGCAAAGAAGGAGGGAGACAGAGACTGGGAACAAGTCTGGGTCAAATGAGAGCTTCTCTGTGGTAGTTCATATCTTGCTGCCTGAGGCCAATTGTCTTAACTGATGTATGAATAACTTTTTGAACTTATTCTGTATTTTAAGACCTGTTCAGTGAAGGTGTTACAGACTTAATACCAACTATTATTGTAGTAAAAGTTTCTTCTGAGGGGGCTGGCCCCATGGCATAGTGGTTAAGTTCTGGGCATTCTGCTTCAGTGGCCTGGGTTCCCAGGTTTGGATCCTGCGCGCAGACCTTTACCACCTGTCAGCCACTCTGTGGCAGTGACCTACATATAAAGTAGAGGAAGATTGGCACAGATGTTAGCTCAGGGCTAATCTTCCTCAGCAAAAAAAAAAAAAAGAAAAGTTTCTGCTGAGAATAAAAGATTTCTAAGACCCAGGTAAATGGTACATGTACATCAATTTATATTCTAAGCAACTAGGCTTCAAAAACTATTTTTTTGTTTTGTATATTGTAAGACTATTCTGTTAGGTGCATGTCAGTTTATAATTACTTATCTTCCTGGTAAATTGTCCTATTTATCATTAGGTCATGACCTTTCTTCATCCCTTTACATATTTTTGCCTTAGAATCTATTTTTTTCTGATGCTAGTGCAGCTATGGCACTTTCTTTTGATTCATGGCTCTTTGGTGTAGCTTATTCCCTTGTGCTTTCAGCCTGTCTATATCCTCATGTTTGAAACATGTTTCTTGTAAACATCAGGTAGTGATTTTTTAAAATTCCAAACTGACCTTTGTTTTTTCAATAAAGGTTTATTTCATTTACATTGACTGTGATTACTGATATATGTGAATTCATCTCTACCATCTTATTTGTGCTTGTATTCATTCCACTTTGTATATTTTCCCCCTTCTAATTTCATTTGGATCGATGAAATTTTTTTTTTTAGTTAATTTTTTCTCCTACAGATTTGGAAGTTATACATTTTATTTCCTTAAAAATTACCTTTAACTAACAGTCTTTACCCACCGGCCAGAAAAATAAAAAGACTTTAGAAATTCTAATTCCAGTCACTCTCTTATATTCTTACCCGAAATTTTAGTTACATCATTTTTATACCCTCAAATTAGGTACTGTCATTTTTATTGTTTTATGCAGTCAATACTGGGTAGACTTTTTCACATTTTACTGGTTCCATTGCTTACTATTCTTCCTAGCATTTCACTTTCGTCCTTCTATTTGAGATTTCTTCTTCCCGAGGGTCAGCCTTTAGAAGTTCCTCCAGTTTGACTTTCTCTCAGTGATAAACTCTGTTTTTTTTTTGTTTGTTTGCATGAAAATGTCTTGCTCTTATTCTTTTTTTTGCTGAGGAAGATTTTCCCTGAGCTGACATCTGTGCCAGTCTTCCTCTATTTTGTATGTGGGTCACCACCACAACATGGCCACCAACCAGTGTTGTAGGTCAGCGCCTGGGAACCAAACATGGGCTGCTGAAGTAGAGCGCACCAAACTTAACCAGTAGGCCACGGGGCCAGCCCCTCTTCTTGATCTTACTCTTAATTAATAGTTTAAGGAAAGTGTGAGGTTATAAGTGGATGGTTACTTGCTGTCAACACATTGAAGATATTATCTCTTTGCGTTGCATTATAATGGGTTTACATATATTGAATTTGATCCACATGTTCACTAATTGACTACAATTCAAAATAAGGATTTTTAAAAATCAATTTACTATTGCCTACATTGTCTTATAATTCAAATTTCTGTTTAATATAAAAATTCAATTTAAAAATTGTAATTTACAAACCTCATACTTCAAAAAAAGGCCTTGAGTTGGCTATCCAAATTTGGGAGATTCTTCATGGGAACATTTCAAGAATTTAGTCATAAAGATACAGATTTATATGACTTTATGAGGAAGGTAGCTCTTTTTTCCTACATAAAATGTAACCTCTTTTTGAAACTCCCAGTCCTGGAAAAAATAGAAACAGCACAGCGGAAGAACAGAGTTCTAGTATGTTGAATGTCACCTCAAACTACTTAATATGAGGTGGTTCCCTTAATATAAATTGTGCACTAATAAACAAGTAATATTTAGTGTAAATTTTCAACCAGTGCTTAGAATCAACAGAAAATTAATTATTTAAGTAAAGACATGTTTGAAACTCAAATAACGATTCTATACATTTGTTTATATACTTCCCATTTTTCATACATAGTTTTCTTTTCTTATTATGCCAGAGGGGAGAAATTTACCCCGACTTTCTCTCATGCAAATATTCTTTTTCTTAACTGACTGTAATTGCCAAATAACAAATAAAACAGAGTAAAATATGTATTTGATTTATTAATCCAGATGACTTCTTTCTAAAGGAAAATAGACATGTTACTAGTGGTTTATGCAGTAAAGCCCATTTTAGAGGGTACTTTAAAGTTCACTTTCTTCCTTTTGCTTTCTTTGCCTCCCTCCCTTCCTTTCTTTCTTTCTGGTTGTTTTTGAGAGAGTAGATGTGATTCACCTTTGGTGTAAAAACACAAAACAAAAAAATCTCTGTATGTTGCACTGGTTGGTTTTCTATTCTACTCCATTTAATTTAATAAAACCATTTCATACCTGCTAAAATACTAAGTATAATAGCTGATGCAAAGGAAGAATATGGCAATAGAATGTTTAGGTAACATTCTGTTGGGGAATGTAAGTTGGGGAAAATGGAAGAGATATCACAAAATATATCAATCATTATTGCAAGTGAGTTGTAGGTAACGGAGAGAAGAGACACCTGCTCTCTCCTTCCCCATATTTAATCCACCACTGGGACTCCATCATGCAAACTCATAAATCCATTTTTGATCTATTTTTCCCTCTCTATGTTCATGGTCAGTATTTTGGTCAAGATCATCTTCTGTTTCCACTTGAACCCAAGTTTGCTGTCTTCTAACCTACTCTCCACATAGCCATCATGGTGACCTCAAACTTACCTGACCAAGTCACACTCCTGCTTAAAACCCTTGATTATCTTATTCATTTTTCCATCCTTAGAATGTCTTGCACATAGTAGTTGCTAAATAAATATATGAAGGATTTTTTAATGGGACAAAAAAGAAAATGAGAAATAGAAGAAAGATCAGTATATTAATGCATTTGATAAATATTTGAACTCCCACTACGTGTCCAGCTCTGTGCTTAGTGTTCACAATGGTAAACAAAATATACAGAGTTCCTGTCTGCAGGGAGTCTTCAGTCTCGTTCACTCAATCTAAACATTAAATAGCTAAAATGCCCCGGGCACTGACTATGTATCAGTTATTGTACTAAGTGTGTTACTGAAATGATTGCATTTGGTCTTCACAACCACCCCAATGATCTAGACACTCTCATTATCCCCATTTTATTCAGGAGACGTGGGGCATGGCGAAGTTAAGTAACAAGAGATGGAGCTAGGATTAAAACCTAGACAAACTGACTTCAGAGGTCTTTCCTAATTCAAATCTATGATGAACAGTCATTATCCAGTTTGTTAGGAGAACAGACCAATGATTCCTGAGGCAACTGGGAACCATATAAAGCAGAGACATCACCAAGTATCTGACTGCATAGAACTGACTTCCAGAGTCAGGCATGGCCATCATCTGCAGTGGATTTTCAGAAGCTTCCAGAATTCCTGGTACATAGTAAGACGGGAATTCCTTTCTGTGCCCCTATCTCTCTGCCTAAAGCATGTTGGCCAAGTTTGTTCTCATTCCAGTATTTTTCAGCTCAGGAATTTATCCAACTATGTTTCATTTTTTTTTTATTCCTTTAGTTTCTGGTTTTAATAGCCTTATTGTATTTGTTCTGAGCTTGTACCCGTCAAAAAAAAATAATTTTATGTTCTTTAATCTTTTCAGTATTTTTTAGTGTTTTAATAGTCATTATCCTTAATACTTTTTACTTATTATTATTCATTTAAGTTTTACTGTCTTTTATTTGAACATTTAAAGTTACTTTTACTTTCCACTTCTCCATTTTTCTGAGTTTGCTTCATTTTTACCCTTTTCAATCATGTCCCCAACTTCATTTAATTTTATTCTCTTAATAAAGGCAATTAATTAAATGTGGTTAAATTTCATGCCTTTGTAAGGCCTTTAATATCAACTCATACATAAACAAGGAAAAAGGGCCTTGTGGAGCCTAAGTTCCAGACCACGATTTGGGAGATGGTTCACGGTGAGCCAGTTCAGAAAGCAGACACCAGTGTGAGCTGAGCTGGGCAGGGCTTTGTGGGTGAAGTAGGGATGTGTTGAGTCCTCAGGGGGTGTATCAGGAAGCCAGGATCTCTTCTCAGTTCTTTCACTAACTGCCCTTGTGACCCTTGGCAGATCCCTTCCCTGTTCTTCTCGGCAGTAGCAGGAAGGGGCTAAAATAAACCATTTTCAAATGGGTCTTAGTATTATGTGTGTTCTCTGATTCGGATGATGGTGGATTAGCAGAACAAGCAGATCCTTTTGCTGGAGCCACTTTAAAACGGCATATCCAATTATCAAAACACTGCTTTTTATTACTTAGTAATGTTCTCAAAAGAAATCTCTGATATATCACCTACCCTATGCCTAAAACTAGCCCTGTTCCTCGGCCTGTGAGCCCCATCAAAATGGCCCTGGCATCAAAATGGCAATGTCGAAATAGTATGAGCCCTTTGGAGAATGCCAAGGCTTCTTAATTCTATAAAACTAGATTTGAATTCCAGGCTCAATTGCTTACTTGTCACTTAGCTGTGTGGCCTTGGGAATGAGACTTTTCAGCCTTAATTTCCTTATCTGCAAAAGTAAATTATAGTTCTGGTGTTAGGTTTAGAAGATTTTAGGTTTAGAAATAGAATGCATAGAGAGACAATGCATGCTTCACCACATATATAAATGAAGTAAAGCTTAAGGTAGTCTAATGCTCCCAAAAGAACTTCTTGAAAGAAAACCAGTTGTGCTTCACTAAAAAGGTTTAAAATCATGATTTGTAGGTTGGGAGAGTCTTGGGTTTCAGAAAGGCTCGTGGACCCATGGACTGGGAAGAGTTCAAGGGCTCCAGTGGGAAAGAAAATCAGAGATCAGACATTCAGACAGTCTGAACGTGTACTGGACAGCTTATCGGATGCACAAAGAGTAGGGAATGTTTATGAAAAACAAGCCTCCATGTCTCGCTTGCTCCTATTCCCAGATCGGAGCCCTTGATTCTGAGTCAGAGCTGAATATCAGCCTTTAGGAGTGTTATTGCTCACCAGGGGCATGTACTACTATGATGCAACAACATTAATCTTGTGCTCTGTGGCATCTCGACCTTGTTGGGCTTAGAGGAATCTCAGTAAGACTCATTTGTGGCTTTAAATAGTGACCAAATTGGCGAAAAGGCCTAAAGATGAAGGATATGTTGCTCCAGCAGGAAGCTTTGGAACACTTGGTGAACTTCTTGAGAAATAAGATAATTTTGTAAAATTGAGATGTCTGGTTGCTGGATTCCTGAGGCAAAGCAAACAAAGAGTACTGGGATATGTGTGGGAGGGGAGGGTGGCTTAAAACTGGCTGGCTGATGATGATGATGATGATGACGATGAGGATGATTTCTTGAGAATCACACACAAAAAAGAATGCATTCAGCCTCTAGAAAATTGTATCCATATTCTTGCTCCCAATTTTGATATGGTTCTCTACCCGCAAGAGAAAGCTTTAAAGTATCTCACTTTGCATTTTCATTCTTTTGAACAAATAAGTGGGCACCCATGACATATTAGAAGCTATTCTACGTGTTCAAGATACCAAAACAAATAAGACAGCCATTACTGGATTGAGTCGACAGTCTTATGGGGATCAAAAGCTGTAGGCAGACCATGATACAATCCAATGTGGTGGGTGCCATTATAGAGAATTGGGCAAAGTGCTGTGAATTACAGAGGGTGGATCAGCCAACTCTGCCTATAATTATTATGAAAAATCTTCATAGAAGAGGTAATATTTCAACTAGTTTTTTAAGATGAATATAATTTAGGAAGCCAAGAGGAGAGAGGTTTTAGTTATGTGCAAGGCTTGTGCAAAGAAGGCAGAGTCAGAATCTGATACGGCATAGAGTCATGGGCCTAACACGGACTGGAATTTGACAAGAAGACCATGATGGCAGGAACTTAGGTTACAGGACAGAGCAATAGTAGAGTGAGTCTAGAAAGGCACTTAGATGGTAGCCCTGATGTCAAGCTACAGGGTTTGGATTTTCTCTGTAAATTCCAGGAAGGCCAAGAGGGGTTTTGTTATTTTTTGTTTGTTTGTTTTGCTTTGGTAACCTGGGATGGGAGCTAGTGGCTTTGTTTTTAGGAATATAAATTGGATGGAAGAAAGATGTTTAATCTACTGCACTAGGGAGACTCTGGTGGCAAGAAGAGCATCTCATAAGCTATTGCATCACTTAAAGCTAAGGGTCTGGTCCTGGAAGAAGGGATAAACAACAGAGTTAGAGAGAAGAGGCTGGATTTGAGTCTTCTTACCGAGGTGGAATAAGATACACTGGATGACAGATCAGATGTAAGGAGGTTGGGATGAGATAGAGGGAGGACTTGAGGATGGCACTAAGGCTTTAGTTTCAAAGGCAGGATAAATGGCAGTACCATGAATTGATATAAAAAGTAACCTTATTCCTTGTTATACAAGTGTTCTCTTTACATTTTTTTGCTTATACAAGCAGAAGAGAGAGTGTACACCTATTTTTCTTTTTATGTGGGCAAAGATATTTTGCTTCTTGAAGATAAGATGGGGTCTGGGTCCAGTCTGCTCAAATGTGTAGACCATCATACATGACAGAGACTATTACCAAAATTCATGATCACCTCTTCTTTCTGGGCAGATGCTGGACTACAAGTTCTAGCTTCCTTTACAGTAAAGTGTGGCCCTGTGGTTGAGTTCTAGCCACCGGAATATGAGCAGAAGTGATGTGCACTGATTTCAAGCTTGACCCATAAACTTCACGAGGCATCCCTCCATGCTCTGTTTCCTCCTCTGGCTGGTTGGAGTGGAGACAGCTTCTGGAGCATTAATCAAAGCTACAAGGCGGAGGTGACAGAGCCTCCAATAGTCTGGGTCCGTGAGTGGCTCGCAGAGGAGGATTTTCATCTGCTTGGTATTGTTACACTAGTGAAAAACAAGCATCACTTGGCGTCTACTTGTTATAGAGGTTACTCTACCCTAACTATCACATCAAGTTATCCCATTGATTTGTTAATTTAATGAATATTTGTTAAATATGAATTATGCATCTGGCACTATATTAGATACTGGGGGTGTAGTGCTGAGCAAAATATATAACAGTCTTGCCCTCACAGAGCCTATCGCCCAGGGAATAAGCACCAATTTTATATATTTCTGCTCAGTGTGCCTCAATACACTATTTTATTACATCAAAGTACATTTTTTATATTTAAAATCTCCCTTCATATAATATTGGTTTTTAAAAACATAATGAGTATTGCTACCAGTTTGAGATAATTTTCATCATAACCAAGAACTAGCAAGGTGTAGAGAGCTGATGTGTGAGCTCTTTCTAAGATTCTAGTCAGCTCAAAAATTTTATTAGTGTCGTGGCGGAGTTTATAGTGATCAACATAATACAATCTATGTTGTCAATATCACCAGCTTAATTCTCGAGCTTACTTTTCCATTAATAGAAAAAGTGTTATTTTGATATTAATAACAGTGAGAACTAATAGTCACTTATAGGAACTTTTGCTTATGAGAAAAGGTATTTAAATTAAGTATGTTTATATATTAGCAGATGAGTATATAGGAGTAGAACAGTTTGCAGGAGGTAGACATGGTAGGGGGAGGTAACATCTGAGAGTTCTATTTTGGACAGGTTACATGTGAGTTGCCCACAAGACATTCAGGAGGATCTATGCCTAGTGGCCAGCTGAGTTCTTGAGTTTGGGATCTATTTGTAGGTTCAAGAAAAATAACTAGTAGCGAAGAGCAAATTAAAAACACAGAGAGAGGGGATTGCTGAACTGGAACGATCCTAGAGGGCATGGGAGAATTAAACAATAGTCTATCAGGGGAGGAATTAACCAGGGAGGAAGAGAGGTGACCTTTTCTTTGAGACAGGAAGAAAGGGAGAATTGTGTTAACACTAGGAAGTCTGAGAATGGAGTCAGTAAACCCAAGAGCTTTCCCAGTGTGAGCAGAAGACTATAGAACCTCAGAGTTAGGACTCTGGAGTCAGACAGACCCAGGATCAAACTTTCCACAGCTGTGTGATGTTTTGCAGGTCTCATTTTGGACCTGCAAAATGGGACTAATAATACTGTTTGTAATATCCTGTTATGAGTATTAAATTACAGAATGCAAATTTCTTGATGTAAGGTAAGCGTTCGATATTTAACAATTAATAGTACGATATTAGCAAATGGCCAGTAGAAGCTAGCAACCAGACCTTTGGAGTTCCACCAGTCCACACTGAATTTCACCAGAAACAGGTAGGACTGGTAGCTTGTTGATGCCCTAAGAAGACAAGAAGATGAAGACAGTGCAGGTCCCAGGAAGAATGTTATTGAAGAAATCCATCACTCTGTGTCAGGTAGACCCCTGTGGAAGCTCATGAATTGGGAGAACAGGGAGAGATCTCAATGAAGATAAAAAATTCAGTGGGGGGAGTAAGGGAGAGAAATAGAAAGCTTGGAGGTTGTAAATGGAATGACTGCCAAATGTACTAAGACAGAGACATGTGCAAGGAGCCTCAGAAAGCCTGATGTGACTGCTCCCCAGACACAACGATCTGGAGATGGGGTGGGGCTGTCTGGTTGGGTTATACTTAGAGGACTTCACTCTATGTGTGGAGGGTTCCACCATGGGAACATGGGATTTGGGGAAGCAGCTGAGTGGGGTTGGGCAGCTCTGACAGGAAAAGAAGTAAGGCTGGTGTTCATGAGATAGATGGTCAACAGCTACATACTCCTTAATGTAATTCCCTCCTTGTGACCCCCACAAACCTACAGTAAATCTACCAAAATTATAGCATGCCTTGCAGGTTTCATTTTTTGTAAAGGCCAAAGAAAGGGCAAAACCTAAATGTCCCAAGTCAGAGGTTCTCTACTTGGGTGCACTTTAGAACATCCCAGGGAGCTTTTAAGAATATGTCTATCAGGGACCCCATCACAGATCAAGTAATTCAGAATCTCTGGGGTTAAGGCTTATGCCTCATTGTTTCTGAAATCTTCCTCAGGAATTCTATTTTGTAGTCGGAGTTACAAACACTCATAAGAACTGCAGGAACAGAGACTGAGGGAACAGAGAAGAAATAAGGTGGAAACTCTCAAGGAGCGTGGGGAGGGAGGAAGACTCAGCCACAAAGCGATGCCAGAGTTCCCACCAAATTTATGAACATTTCTGAAGGCAGGAAAATCCTAAGAGTCATCTGCTATGCAAGTTAAAGTTTTTAGAGTGGTAAATTTAAATTTTTAGAGGAGGACTATGCTGATGTCCAAGAAGGCTGCAGAGGTAGAGTGGAGGTAAAGGCCGTTGTCACAGAGGGCCCAGGAAATATGATGTTGTTGGAGGAGATATCAGAGGCCAAGTGGAGTTTTCTCACCAGGGAGAAAAGTCTCGTGTGTTGCTTGGTTCCTCTCAACTCTCTCTTCAACTCTAGATGAGTTCAAATCTGTATGAGTGTTTTATTGCTGCATAACAAATTACCACAAATTTAACAGCTTAAAACAACATACATTTATGATCTAAAATTCCTGTGGGTCAAGAGTCCAGGCACAGCCTAACTGGGTCCTCTACTCAGGGTCTCACAAGGCTGCAGTCAGAGTGTCAGCTGAGGCTGCCATCTGATCTAAGACTCAGCTTCTCTTCTGAGCTCACTGGGTGTTGGCAGAATTCAGTTCCTGATTAGGTCAGGCCCACCCAGAATAATTCCTTTTGATTAATTTAGGGACCTTAATCACATTTGTAAAATCCCTTCCCCTTTGCCAGTTAGCATAACCTAATTGGGGGAGTAGGGAGTGATGTCCCATCTTAGTCACAGGTCTTGCCCATACTCAAATGGAGGTGATTATACAGATGTGCATACCAGGAGGTGAGAACTTTGGCCATCATCTTAGAATTCTGCCCCCCCCCAATAGCCATGGATATATGCACCTATAGAACAAGTATTTTTTGAGCATCTACCATCTGCCAAGCATTATAATGGTATATTTGAAGGCATTACTGTTTTTTAAAAAAATAAAGCAGAATAAACAGGATTTGGATTGCTAGGAGTTGGCATGGAAAGTTGCTGTTTTAAATGAGATGGTAAGTATTGGCTTCCTGGAGAAGGTAATACCTAAGCAAAGACTCCTTATAATAACCACAGCTCTCCTTTATCTATGACCAGAAGTCTTCAGATGTTTCTCTTAATTTATTTTCCCTTAATCTTTAATCTTTATTTTTGTAGAAATAATGAAGTAAATAAAATTCTACACTGGATTTTATTACACGTAAATTAAGATTCTGCAAATCAAAATGAACCAGAGGGCAAAATCTCATAAGTGAAAGGAAACCAGGGAAACCTCTGATGTTTCAAAGGGTTCAAAATGCAGAAATCTGTTGTTCAAAAAAGAATCCAATACTATCTCATTGTGGTCCCACCAATGAATCAGGATGACTCTGGGCCTGTCCAGAGCACATGGTTCATTGACCCACTGATTTGTGCATCCATTCCATATAACATCCTGAGAACTTATGTGTTAGGCTTTGCACTAAGCATAGCAATTTCAAACATAAATAAACTATAGTCCCTGATTTTGAAGAATTTACAGTGGATTGGGACAGACGGACTTATGTATAGATAATTTCAATTATGGCATCCTATCAGAATTATCAAGAGCCAGTTATTATGGAGAATGAAAACACCCTCTGTAGGGTATCTTACCAAGCCATTAAATCAAAACCTTTAACAATTTCCAGAAAAGCATTCTGAAATGTGGCCTCAGAAGATTTTGACAAATGCATGGTATTCTACAGACCCAGGGTGGAGGTGATGAAATAATCATCTATTTGGCCACAAATGGCTCCCTTGCTCTGAGAGGGGGAAAGGAAATTGTAGGCCAGTGTTGTTACTTGATCAGAATATGCAGGAGAGAAGAGCAGCCAAAGCACTGAATATTGATAGGGCAGGGTTTATCTAAATGTGAGAAACACAGCAGTACAACAAATCCTACTCTTGAAAAGCTAGGCAAAAAGCAGCCTCGTAAACTGTCTTGAGTGTCATCTGCAGAAGGTATTACACGAGAAGTGTGCTGTTGAAGCTCTTCTCTGCTCTGGATCTTAATGCACCAATCCCTGAAGATTGACATGGCTGATGATGCTGCATCTATGCAGGCACTATGCTGCTCGAGTGCCCTCTGTATTGGTTAGCTATTGCTGGGGAACAAACCATCCTAAAATTTAGTGGCTTGAAACAACAGCTATTTGTTCAGCTCACAATTCTGCAGATTGGGCTCACTTGGACAGTCTTCTTGTCTGGGCCAGGTTTGGCTGGTGTCAATTGGGTTTACTCATGGGCTAGTAGTCAACTGGTGGGTCATCTGGGGCTGGTTGGTTTATGATAGCTTTTCCTGGGACAGCTAGGATGCCAGGGGCCTCACTCCACATAGTCTCGCATTCCAGGCTTATTTGAAGATGGTCAAAGGATTCCGAGAGCCATAAGCAGGCAAGCCCCATTGCATGAGTTCATGGTCCCATTGGCCAAAAATCCCTTCCCACATGCAAAGGGTAGGGAAATAGATTCTATTTTTTTGTGGGAGGAATGGAATTAAACAACCACATCTTGGTTATGATTTGCTGATTATATCTCCCTAGTACTTATTTTTGGCTTCTTTTAATTTTTCCACTTTGCATATTGGATAAATCTGTGATATATACCAATATATAGAGAAGGCATTACAGCACAGATTTAAGAATTTGTGGAATCAGACGAACAAAAGTTTGAAAACCAGCTCTGCCCTTTACCACCTGTGTGATCTTGAGCAAGTTCCTTCACCACTCTGAGTCTGTTTTCTCATTTGTAAAATGAAGATAAAAATTGTAACTAATGCATAGGAATATTATGAGGATTAAATGACACCACATATAAACCTCTTAACATAGTGTCTGACATATAATAAGTATTCAATAATTGTTAAAAATCATCATCATCACTACCCCACCTCTATCATCTCTATTCCTTCTCCTCCTCCTCCTTCTTCTTCTTCTTCCTTTCTTTCCAGTACAGTCTTCTCAGGGCACTAAAATTAGAATCAGTAACTCTTTGTTTGATTCCCACTATTAATCTATGTAGCTTTATAGAAATCACTTAATCTCTTTAGAACTTAGATTTTATCTATCTACATAACTTTATATTGCTAGAGATATCATTAAGTTAATTATATATATACACATATACGTAAAAAAAACAATTCACAGATTAAATGAAAAAGGTGACTGGTGATTATAAATGAGAGCTCTTCCTATAAAATATTGAACCATATTAGTTATCTCTTGCTATAATAATCACTATGTAACAAATAATCACAAAACTTCAGTGGTATACATTAATAAACGTGTTAGTTCTCATGAGTCTATGCATCAGCAGGCCAATTCTGCATTGTGCTGGTCTAGACTGATCTCAACTGGACTCTTGATCTCAACTGACCCCTCTCAACGTGGAGCTGGAGGCTGATTGGTCTAGGTTGGCCTCATTTGGGACAACCCAGCTCTACTGCTTCATATGGTCTCTGATCCTCCAACAGCTTTGCCCAGCTTCTTCATATACCGTAGCAGGAGACTGAGAGACCGAGAAGTGTACAGGACCATTTGAAACCTCAACTCAGAAATGGCACAATTTTACTCATGCTGTGTTGTATTGGCCGAAACAAGCCGCTTGGCTGGGCCATATTCAAGGAGTAGGAAAACACTCAATCTTTTCATGGGAGCTGCTGCAAAATCATATTCATGGGGTATGGATATAGGAAGTGGATAGAGAATAGGGGCCATTTGTGTAGCCAATCTACCACAGCACCCAAAATATAGAAACCATCTGACTTGTATTTCTTCTACATATAACCTGAGGTGAGTGCCTAAAGCAGGTAGGAACTTATTCGTTTTGCTACATTAATGACACTCACGACTTTGGTGCCATTTGGTCAATTTCCCATATATTAGCTCATTGACCTGGGCTAATGTGGAAGTGACATTTCACCTCTTTATTTCTTAAAAGCTAAGCAGAATCCAGTGACACATTTATTTTGTCTTTCCAAAAGTATGAGGCATAAGAAAGATTAAAAATCCAGGCCCAAGAGTCATTCATTTGGCATTCTTTTTGAGCAGCCTACTGGCAGAAAAGTTTACAAAGCACATTACACTGGACACAGGAGTAAAGCTACATACTGCTAGCCCCACAAAGCTGTCAGTCTGAAGGTGGAAGGGGGCCTGGAGTCTGTTCAGCTAGGAAGTGGTTTTCCTCGTACACTGGTGTGTGACCATTAGCCTGCCCAGAGAGCTTCAAAAGTACCTCTTTTTAGCCTTTCTTTTGCCTGACTCTCCCCTACTCACCCCACTAGCCCTTGTGAGATTTAGTAATATAGGTTAAGTAATAATCTCACATAAAGGTAAACCTCCATAAAGGTCACAGGTCATTCTTAGACATCAGAATGGTTCATCCCTATCAACAGATGGGATATGTACAAGCAGGTAGAGACTTATCTGTGTGAACTGATAGAAGCATAGAACTGACTAAAACCAACATAATGGATTAAGTGAATATAGAAACCTTCCTCCTATCCCTAGGAGACTATGGTCCATGGAAGCTAGGGGAGAGAGGCATTTCCTTAAAAGAAACTGCATTAGCCAAAGAAATTTAGATTTTAGAGAGAATAAATATCTCTAGAAGAAAGGTTTCCTTGACTAGGCAACATACTCCTTGTTGTATTCAGCCACTAATCCAGTCTGCTGAAAAAATATCCACCAAACAATGGATGCCATTGGGTGTTGCAAGACCTGTAGGCATTTCCATTGGGAACCACCTACTCCCACTAGGCACCTCTCTGCCTCCGTGGCCTCTTGGCTTACATTAGCAGAGTACTGAAGAGCTTTGAGCTGGACAAGGCATTCACTGTGGGGCTTCTGTGGGGACTTCTTCATTTTTCCTTAATTTTAAAAAATTTCAAGAAAATGTAATCATGTGAATGATCGTTTACAAAGTAGAGACACACAAAAAATCCAACTTTCCCTAAGACAATGATGATTAATTTATTTGCTTCCTGTATTTTTATATACACATGCACCTTCAATTCTTCCATTCTCTAAGGCTGTGGAGACTCCCTCTTGGAAGGTGCCAGCCTAGTGGTGGGATTGCTGTCTGACCTGAAGGACCTCAGGGGACACAATCCCTTGTGTGGCCTGTGTCAAAGCCCTTCCAAGCAGAGAGGCCCTGGAGTGAGAAGTCGCTGGGGACCAGCCTTGGAATGGGTCATGTGGAAGAAGCTTGGAGGATACAAAGCCTGCTGCTGCCCAGGCTGTCAGAATTTTAGTCAGTAAGTTGATTATACAGCATGTGACTGTTGCAGATTTCTTGCTTCCTTAGTCTTCTCTGTGCCTTGAACTCTCCCATCATCATTTTTACCTGGGCTAGGGGTGGCAAAGACAAGCAGAGCACCATCCACACCTCTCATGACAAACAAGTGAATGAACATATGAATCAATGCATAAACCAACGGATCAATGAACGAACAAAGAGAGGAAACAAAGAGTCAAATTAGTTGCTTTCTACTAGTTCATTAAAAATTTGGTATGAAAAGATTCTTGAGGGGAAAAAGGGGCTATAATGATTATATATAAATAAAAATAACTGTATATAAAAAACATTATAATAATATTATCAGGAGATTTTAACTTCCAATGCTCTGGATTATCCCGAAATAAATAAGAATTTGATGTATGTAATTTGTGGTACTTTTGGGAAGCTATTAACTTATACCCCCTTTACCTATGAAGTGAACATATTTTATTCACCAAGAAATACCATCCAGATGTTATTTCATTTGACAGTAATTGGTTCAACAAGTATTTACTGAATACCATTGTGCCAGGCACTGGGCGTGAGCTGAGAATACAGACATAGCCCCTGGCCTCGTGGAATTGAGAATCTCATAAAAGATGCATTGAACAAGCATCAAAATTACCATGATTGTTATGAAAAACTATAAGCTTCCATGAGAACATAAAACAGGGGGATCAATTCCTCTCAGGGAATCAGAGAAGGTTTTCCTGAGGAAAACAACTCAGAGTTGTTTCATCTGAGACCTAAGGAGTAAATATTTGGCAGGTGAAAGTATGAGGGAAATGGGAAACCATGTTCCCTGCAGAAGAATGACCATGTGCGAATGCCTAGCGTCAGGGCATATTCAAAGAACTAAAAGAAATTTGGCTGGAGCAAAGAGAAGGCTAGGAGAGCAGCGTATAGAGATGGGAGGGCACCCATAAGCCATATTAAAGGTTTTATTTATAGTTACTATTGTTATTATTCTTCTTATTAAATCCATCTTTCACCATTTACAAGTAAATCCTTTTTCAAAGGAGGTTCTTTCTTTTTCTTTCTTTTTTTATGCTGTTTCTAACACCTGCAGGTATGTCTGTCTGTCCGCAGATACACCTATTTCTCTGTCCCAGGGCCAGTCTGTGTCACCTCTCACTGTGGCACCACATATGTTGTTCTTGACAGCGCTGCCTCTGCCTCTTTGTGAGCATCTTGGGAGCCGGATCCTGGGAAACCTCACCCTACACTCAATTTGTCATCTCTTTTGGCAGCTTTCAATCCACATGACTCCTTTTTTCCCCTAGGCTATTTGAATTCACTGTGAAAGTAAAATTTCATGAGACACTATATGAATGTTTCACTCATATACACACATCTAGAATTTATAGCATTCTAGTAAAAAGCAGAGAAAACCTGAACTAACCTAAACAGATCCCTCTGGTTGGCTTGCACTGTTCATTCCCATTAAATGTTACTCCAGATGGCCACTGCTCTTTCCTCCCTGGGTAAGGTACCTGTAAAGCAAACAAATCAGATTACTGCCTTCCATGACGGTTTTCATTTTCCAAGGCATGAAGTTGGCTTCTTGTCATTATTTCTGATGCTGCTAGTTTCAAGTAATAGTCTCTGGTATTTACTAAAGAGCTTTATGTAGTGGAAACGACCTGGGCTTGGAAGCCTTGGGTTCAAGCTCTGGACCCACCCTCCAGTTGTTGGTTTGTGATCTTTCTGTGTTACAGTGTCCCCATCTACTAGATGGCCACAATGGTTCCTTATAGCCCCAAATAATAGCTGTTCTATAATGTATTAACTGGCTCATGCAGATTTATCGCCCTCTATATTGAAGATTCCATGCTGAGTGTTGAGTATTCTAATTCACTTTGTTGACAAATAATGATGACCGGTTTAACATCTGCTCTTTAAGTTGCCTAACAGCTGGCAGCATGAAATGTTCATCTCTGTCAGGACTGATTGAAAGTTCTATGTCTAAAGAATGTGCATTTCAGTGCTATGGAATAAGAGAGAGTAGGAACTTTTTGTTTTTCTCTCTGATTTAAATCAAATTTGGCCTGTTTTTTATTAGGGTGTGAAAGATGGATGCCAGTCACTTAATTTACCTCAGATGGTGCAGTTTAGTTTGGACCAGCGGAAGAACTCTACTTGGAAAGACAAGATTTTTTTAGAAAATAATATACCAACTGAAGAAAAAAGAGAAGGAAGGCAAGAAATTTCTTTTTGTCTTTATAGTATCCAAGTGAATGTTCAACCAAACTAGAAACATTTTTACCATAGAACTATTGGGGTATTTTGATCCAAAATGTTACTTTATTGTCATGACAGTTCCACAAGATGATGTCCCTCCTCTAGTCGCAAACCAACTTTGCTTAAGGAAACATATTCGATCAGCCTCTTTTTAAAGCTGAATTTCCCATAAAATAGCTATTGAATTCTCTGATCTGAAACAGACATTTAACCATTGACCAAATAATGCAGTAACACACTAAAAAATATTTACTGAAAATAAAAGGTTGTCATCGTTGGCTAGATATTTGGACATTTTACCTATGGTGGAAACAGGAAGGCAGGGGTGCATTCTCTAAAGTTTATAGGGTGGGTGGGATGAGAGGAAGGGTTAATTATTGAAATACTATCAATTGCTATCAACTATTTTGAGTTACTAGCAAAACAAATGAGATGCTTTCTGTGATCCTTGCAACATCTTGTAAGTTGGCCCTAATCAACATGAGAAACCCGATGTAGTACAGGGTATTCCTTAATTCCTTCGTTTATTTAGAACATATTTATGGGAACCCTGTAACGTGGCAGGAACGAGGACTCCTACTCAGTGCTGGGGAGGCAAATATGACTAAGAACTCAATGAGCTCCACAGTGAGCCTGGAAGATAAAGAAGGTTCTTACAACAGGGTGAGATAAATGACATAATAATATGCATATATGCACTCAGCCTGCGGGTGAGGGGGAGGTGAAAGTTTTTCTTTCAGAGTGCCAGAGGTAAAGAGAATAATAACTATCATAGCTAACTAGAAGCTTCTGTTTAAGGGCACAACCCAGAAATTGCAGGAATGGCTTTTTCTCATACCCCACTGGCCTGAACTTACTCTGACGCCACATCTAACTGCGAAGGAGGCTGGGAAATGTAGTCTTTAGTGGAGTAGCCATTGGCCCCTAAAACACTGGCATTTCTATTACTAAGAAGAACAAAGAGAGAATGACTATGGGAGAACAGTTAGCGGTTTCTGCATCTGTCATTTTTTCTCCCAGTTTTCTTGAGATATAATTGCCATATAACATTGTATTAGTTTAAGTGTACAACATGAGGGTTTGATATATTTGAATATTTTTGGTATGTATTGCATATTCGATATATATTGAGAAATGATTACCATGACACGTTTAATTAACATTCATCATCTCATGTGGTTATAATTTTTTTTCTTGTGATGAGAACTTTTAAGGTCTACTCTGTTAGCAACTTTCAAATATACAATGCATTGTTGTTAACTATAGTCACCATCATGCTGTACATTAATCCCCAGGACTTACTTAACTTATAACTGGAAGTTTGTACCTTTTGATCACCTTCACCCATTTCACCACCCTCCACCCCAGCCTCTGACAACCACCAATCTGTTCTCTGTTTCTATTAGCTCTGTGTTTTGAGATTGCATGTATAAGTGAGATCACACAATATTTGTCTTTCTCTGTCTGATTCATTTCACTTAGCAAAATGCCCTCAAGGTCCATCCATGTTGTCACAAATGGTAGGATGTCCTTCATTTTTATGGCTGAGTAATAGTCCATTGTATACATATACCACATCTTCTTTATCCATTCATCCATCAATGGACACTTAGGTTGTTTCCATATCTTGACTATTGTAAATGATATTGGAATGAACATGGGAGTGCAGATATCTCTTCAAGATAGTGATTTTGTTTCCTTTGGATACCCAGAAGTGGAATTGCTGATCATATAGTAGTTCTGTTTTTAATTTTTTGAGGAACCTCCATACCGTTTTCCATAGTGGTTGCTCCAATTTATATTCCCACCAACAGTGGGAATTTCTTATCTTTTTGGGAATAACCATTCTAACAGGTGTGAGGTGATGTCTCATTGTGGTTTTGATTTGCGTTTCCATGATGATTAATGATGTTGAGTACCTTTTCGTGTACCTGTTGGCCACTTGTATATTTTCTTTGGAAAAATATCTATTCAGTTCTCTGCCAATTCTTTAATCAGATTGTTTGTTCTTTGACTATTGAGTTGTATGAGTTCTTTATATATTTTGGATATTAACCCCTTAACATATATATAATCTGCAAATATTTTCTTCCGTTTCTTTTGCTGTGAAGAAGCTTTTTTTTTTCCTTTTTTTAATTGATGTTTTAATAGTTTATAACATCGTGAAACTTTTGGTTGTACATTTTTGTTTGTCCATCACCATATATATGTTTCCCTTCATCCCTTGTGCCCACCCTCTACTCCCATCGCCCCTGGTAACCACAATGCAGTTTTCTCTGTCCGTGTGTTGGTTTATATGCCACATATGAGTGAGATCATACAGCGTATGTCTTTCTCTTTCTGGCTTATTTCACTTAAAATAATACCCTCCAGGCCCATCCATGTTGTTGCAAATGGGACAATTTTGCCTTTTTTATGGTTGAGTAGTAGTCCATTGTATATATATACCACATCTTCTTGATACAATCATCAGTCGAGGGACACTTGGGTTGCTTCCACTTCTTGGCTATAGTGAATAATGCTGCAATGAACATAGGGGTGCATAAGCGTCTTTGGATTGTTGATTTCAGGTTCGTTGGATAGATTTCCAGTAGTGGGATAGCTGGCTCATAGGGTATTTCTATTTTTAATTCTTTGAGGAATCTCCATACTGTTTTCCATAGAGGCTGCACCAGTTTGCATTCCCACCAGCTGTGTATGAGGGTTCCTGTTTCTCCACATTATCTCCAACATTTGTTGTTTTTTGTCTTGGTGATTATAGCCATTCTAATGGGCGTGAGGTAATATCTTAGTGTTGTTTTGATTTGCATCTCCCTGATGATTAGTGATGTTGAACATCTTTTCATGTGCCTGTTGGCCATCTGTATATCTTCTTTAGAGAAGCGTCTGTTCATTTCCTCTGCCCATTTTTTCACTGGGTTGTTTGTTTTTTTGTTGTTCAGTTGTGTGAGTTCTTTATATATTATGGAGATTAACCCCTTGTCAGATATATGTTTTGCAAATATTTTCTCCCAGCTGGTGGGTTGTCTGTTCATCTTGATTCTGGTTTCATTTGTCTTGTAAAAGTTCTTTAATCTGATAAAGTCCCACTTGCTTCTGTTTCCTTTAGTTTCTCTAGTCTGGGTAGCTATGTCATCTGAAAAGATTCCTTTATGACCAATGTCAAATAGTGTGTTGCCTAAATTTTCTTCTATGAGTTTTATAGTTTCAGGTCTCACCTTCAGGTCTTTGATCCATTTTGAGTTAATTTTTGTGAATGGCGATAGCAGATAGTCCACTTTCATTCTTTTGCATGTGGTTGTCCAGTTTTCCCAACACCATTTTATTGAAGAGACTTTCCTTTCTCCATTGTATGTTCTTAGCTCCTTTGTCAAAAATTAGCTGTCCGTATATGTGTGGTTTTATTTCTGGGCTTTCAATTCTGTTCCATTGATCTCTGTGTCTGTTTTTGTACCAGTACCATGCTGTTTTGATTACTATTGCTTTGTAGTATGTATGTTTTGAAGTCAGGGATTGTGTGCCTTCAGCTTTGTTCTTTTTTCTTAGGATTGCTTTAGCTATTCAGGGTCTTTTGTTGCCCCATATGAATTTTAGTATTATTTTTTCTATTTCCTTGAAGAGTGTCATTGGGATTCTGATTCAGATTGCATTGAATCTGTAGATTGCTTTAGGTAATATAGACATTTTAACTACGTTTATTCTTCCAATCCATGTGCATGGGATGTCTTTCCATTTCTTTATATCATCATAGATTTCTTTCAATAATGTCTTGTAGTTTTCATTGTATAGGTCTTTCACTTCCTTGGTAAGATTTATTCTTAGATATTTAATTCTTTTTGATGCAGTTGTAAATGGTATTATCTTTTTGAGCTCTCTTTCTGTTAGTTCGTTATTAGCATACAGAAATGCCACTGATTTTTGTAGATTGATTTTGTACCCTGTGACTTTGCTGTAGTTGTTAATTATTTCTAATAGTTCTCCAATGGATTCATTAGGGTTTTCTATATATAAAATCATGTCGTCTGCAAATAGTGAGAATTTCACTTTTTCATTGCCTATTTGGATTCCTTTTATTCCTTTTTCTTGCCTAATTGCTCTGGCCAAAACCTCCAGTACTATGTTGAACAAAAGTGGTAAGAGTGGGCAGCCTTGTCTCCTTCCTGTTCTCAGAGGAATGGCTTTCAGCCTTTCCTCATTGAGTATGATGTTGGCTGTGGGTTTGTCATAAATAGCTTTTATTATGTTGAGGTACTTTCCTTGTATACCCATTTTGTTGAGAGTTTTTTATCATAAATGGATGTTGTATCTTGTCAAATGCCTTCTCTGCATCTATTGAGATGACCATGTGGTTTTTATTCTTTGTTTTGTTGATGTGGTGTATCACGTTGATTGATTTGCGGATGTTGAACCATCCCTGCGTCCCTGGTATAAATCCCACTTGATCATGGTGTATGATCTTTTTAATGTATTGCTGTATTCAGTTTGCCAATATTTTGTTGAGGATTTTTGCATGTATGTTATCAGCGATATTGGCCTGTAATTTTCTTTATTTGTATTGTCTTTGTCTAGCTTTGGTATCAGGGTGATGTTGGCCTCATAGAATGAGTTAGGAAGTATTCCATCTTCTTCTATTTTTTGGAATAGTTTGAGAAGGATGGGTATTAAATCTTCTTTGAATGTTTGGTAAAATTCACCGGAGAAGCCATCTGATCCTGGACTTTTATTTTTTGGAAGGTTTTTGATTACTATTTCAATCTCTTTACTTGTGATTAGTCTATTCAGATTCTCCATTTCTTCTTGGTTCAGTTTTGGGAGGTTGTATGAGTCTAAGAATTTATCCATTTCTTTCAGATTGTCCAATTTGTTGGCATATAATTTCTCATAGTATTCTCTTATAATCCTTTGTATTTCTGTGGTGTCCATTGTAATTTCTCCTCTTTCATTTCTAATTTTACTTATTTGAGCCTTTTCTCTTCTTTTCTTAGTAAGTCTGGATAAGGGTTTGTCAATTTTGTTTATCTTCTCAAAGAACCAACTCTTTGTTTCATTAATCCTTTCTACTGTTTTTTTGGTCTCAATTTCATTTATTTCTGCTCTGATTTTTACTATTTCTCTCCTTCTGCTGACTTTGGGCTTTGTTTGTTCTTCTTTTTCTAGTTCTATTAGGTATAATTTAAGGTTGCTTATTTGGGCTTTTTCTTGTTTGTTAAGTTGGGCTTGTATCGCTATGAGTTTCCCTCTCAGGACCACTTTTGCTGCATCCCATATGATTTAGTATGGCATATTTTCATTTTCCTTTGTTTCCAGATATTTTTTGACTTCTCCTTTAATTTCATCAACGATCCATTGGTTGTTCGGTAGCATGTTGTTTAATCTCCACATTTTTGTCACTTTCCCAGTTTTTTTCTAGTGGTTGATTTCCAGTTTCATAGCATTATGGTCTGAAAAGATGCTTGTTATGATTTCAATCTTCTTAAATTTATTGAGGCTTGCTTTGTTTCGCAACATATGGTCTATCTTTGAGAATGTTCCATGCGCACTTGAGAAGAATGTGTAGTCAGCTGTTTTTGGATGGAGCTCTGAAGAAGCCTTTTAATTTAATGTAGTCCCATTTGCTTATTTTTACTTTTGTTGCCTTTGCTTTTGGTGTCAAATCTAAAAATTCATTGCCAAGACCAATGTCAAGGAGACTTCACCCTGTTTTCTTCTAGGAGTTTTATGGTTTCAGGTCTTATGTTCAAGTCTTTAGTCCATTTTGAGTTGATTTTTTTGTATATTGTAAGACAGGAGTCCCACAGAATTTTTAAGAGCCTTTTGCCTGTGTAGATGCTGTCATCTTTGAGATGGAAAGTTAGTCCTGAAGAAGAGTGAGGGCTATGTTGTCACGACTGAAGCTGAAAAAACCTCTTTGTGGTCTTGAAAAGGTGCTGCACAATTGTTCTTATTGAGAGTTTACTATGAAATATATTCTTGATTATTTCATTCTTCAACTACAAATAAGTATAATTAATCTTACTACTAGAGAAAGAGGAAAAAATGGAAACAACCAAAAAAATCTTTATATTTGAGAATGTCTTTATTATTTATAGGGAAGATGATGTGAGATATCTTAATGTCTCCAACTTACATTCAAATGGTTTGATTAAAAGATGTAAAAATATGTGTGTGTGTGCAAATACACATATGTATATGTGTATATATGTTTATAGAGAGAGGGAGAGTGCAAATTGGCAAAATGTTAACTACTCATTGAATCTAGTTGGTGCTCATTGTACTGTTCTTTCAACTTTTCGGTATGTTTGAAAATTTTCAAGTTAAAACGTTCCAGAGTAATTTCAAAGCAGTGTGCGAAATGTCTTGGAGGAGCTATGCAGAGAGTAGGGCTTAGAGAAAGGGCAAACTCAATCTAGTCTGGTGGAGGGGTGAATTCAGTTTAAGTTTTCCAGCAGAGGTAATGCTTGAGCTGAAACACTTTATATGTGTTAACTCATTTCACCCTCACAGGCCCCTGTGAGAGAGTCACAAATATTATTCCAATTTATAGATGAGGAAACTGAGGCAACCAGAAGTTACATTGCTCAAGGTCACAGAGGGGCAACCATGTTGCTCAGTTCTAAGGAAGGCTATTCATAAAGTTGGGTCATGCAGTTGTATGGGCCACCCATCCAGTAAGAAGTGGATCTGGGAGCCAAACTCAGAAGGTCTGGCTGTAGGACCCATGTCCTTAACCTCTGCAGGGAGGTCCATGTGGCTAGGACACAGAGTATGAAGCAGGAATGGAGAGGAATGAAATGAGAAGTCCTTAGTGGCTGTCACGTAGTGCCAAGCTAAATTGTTTGCCTTTATGCTGAAGACTATGGAAAATCATTGAAGGATTTTAAGCAGAGATAAAACAGATTTGGATGTTAAAAAGAGATCACTCCTGTGCACAGGAAGAGTTATAGGGAGAGAGAGTAGAAGCCAGTAGACCAATTGGGAGATTGTTGCAGAAACTCAGGCAGGAATTAATGAAGGCCTAAACGCAAGCATTGGAAGTGGGCATGAAGAAGAAAGAAGGAGGGATATTAATAAGGAAGAATTGATAGGACTTAGGAATCTATTGGCTATGGAGGATGGAGAAAAAGCATCACTGATATTTTCCATATTTTTGATGAGGTTAACTGGGTATGATCTCTGATAAAGACACTATGGAAGTAGAACAATATGGAGGGAGACATGGTGAATTCATTTTTGAACATTATTATTGTACATATGATTCTTCCGCTAGTCTAGGAGTAGGGCTGGTGTCTTATTCTAATCAATACCCACAGTGCTTAGCATACTTCCTGGCATAGAGTAGCTGCTAAATAAATGGCTGTTGGATGTGTTGAGCATTTGAAAGACTGACTTAGAGAATCACTTAGAACCTCAGGATTAAAAGCCAATTCAGAGGTCATCTGATAACTTCTCTGGGGATGTTTGCATTTCCTCTTCAGTATTCTCCCTCACCCCTCTCCCCCAGCACTCTCAGGTGGGTGCCGACTTTTTGGGGCACTTTCAGGGATGGAGCTTGTTTGCAGTACTTCTGTCCTGGGCAGGTTAACTGAAAACAGATGAGCCCTACAATTAGAAGCTATCATCATCTTGTTTATATCATCAATTCTCAGAATCTGGATCTTAAAAATGAGAAGTGACACAGTAAAAGGATTAATGGATCAGCTAATTTAATGGACTCCTTTAGTCACAGGCTTTGAAACATATGTGTTTATATATATATATATATATATATGTTAACTAAATATATGTTAAAAGCCATTCAATGGAAGCATGTGAAAGCTATCCATCTAGTAAGAAAAATGTTTCCTGTAAATCCTCAGCTGAATTGGGATTAGAAGAAGACCACTGAGCTTTAGTATACACCATTTAGAGGTTTCTTTCCAGACAAAAAACAAGTCAAACTCTGAAATGAGCTTTGTGATGGGCCCTGGTTTACTGTACTTTGGGATGAGTACTGCGGATAGAAAGCAAAGTGACAGCTGAGCCCCTACTCCAACCTTGACCATCCTCAAAGGAGACAAATGGAGCAGAAGGTACTAGGTGGTTAAGTTCCTTACATCCTTTGGAGATCTTCCCTGTATAGAAAAATAAGGACAAGAAGCTTAAAGGCAAGATATGTTCCTTTAAAAAAATCTTTGCTATTTTGCATATACACTGATATATCTATTATTTAATTAAAGCAATTTGACATTCTAAGGTTTTTTCTTTATTGGCACACACACTTCAGTTTCTGATAGGCTGGAAAGTACAGTATTATGAGAAGATCTGGCACAACTCTGGGTGGATTGTATGCATACTTTTAATTGAGTTCTCATTTTATTTTTAACTTCTGGAACAGATGGAGTCTGAGTACCAAAATAATCCCACTCTCCAATACGTATCTGAAGATGAGTGATTGTGAGCCTGTCAGTCATTTGATCAGCATTTGCAGATCACCTACTCTATGCCACATGTCCGGGCTGGGAATGGGAGCTATTTTTGTTAAAATACAAGTGTTGCGGGATTAGTGCTTTAAAGGTTTCTGTGCATATCAATGATGGTCACTGCTAAATTATAAACAGGTAAATTACAAATAGGTACAGGTATAGGATATCATGATGAGATGGAGAGGGAGGCAAAAGCACTTAAGGAGAAGTGTAGGGAAATAACCTATTGGCTGTGGCTGAATAAGATTGCTGAGATTACTTAATGGGCTTAGTAAAGAAGAGCAACACCATCCATTAGTGATGTTGTGTGGGAGGTGCTAGGAGGGAGCTGCCAAAAGAATGCCTTGTGTTGGCCATCTCTGATGCAAAGCAAAGGGAATAGAGAGAGTGAGAGAAAGTTGCAGGCAGAAGATAGGGCTCTGTAGAATAGGTGGAAAGAGGAAATAAAATGGTGGACTCAAAATTATTTCATCTGAGCAACAGCTTCTATACCAAAGAAATATAACAAAGAGATAGCAAGTAACCAGGATTCTTATAGCAGGAACCAGTTATTCAGCAAGTATTTATTGGCAACCTATTTGATTGGCAAGGAAAGAAGCTGCAAAACCACAGGGATAATTATGGGCCTGAAACAGAATAGAGCATCTCTCCTCTGGAGGGAAAAATGGAGGCTTAAGCTTGCTCTAGGAGTACCTCAGGGGACCAGGAGATGCTCTGGGAACTGGAGGGATGTATCAGCCTAGAGTTATCTAACATCTTCAAATCTCAGTCTTGCAAAGCTAGCAACAAGTTGTGCAGCCCTCTAACCACTTACCTACACCATACCCTGTAGTAGGAGCACACAAATCTTTTTTTCTGACATTCACCATCCTCCTCCTCATCACACATTGCCTCATGGCCCATTGCATCAGATAGTCCTGGCCACAGTCAGGTCTGAGGGTTCTGCACATCCAATTCAGCTGGCCTTTACTGGATCATGTGGCTTTGCTTGAGAGTGACTTCAGCCGGTTTTTGAACATTCTTTCAGCACTCTCTGTGCCGGGCACTGCTTGTTCTAAACACTTTATAACATTAACTCATTTCATCAGTCTTCTTAAGAACTGTCTGTGGTAGGTAATTTTATTATCCCCATTTCATAAGTTGAGAAAATTGAGGCACAGTGAGGTGAAATAGCTTGCCTAAGATCACACAGCTGGCCCGTCAGCTTCTACAGTGGGTGCTCTGTCTTAGAAACCCCAACAGTCCCCCGAAGGCAGCACCCCTCCACCCTCAGGCTTCCAGGGGAGGCAGCAGACTTGCTAGCAGGTGTTTCCCATCAGCAGTCTATGTTAAGTTAGCACTGTCTCCAGAATCCACATATTCCTGCAGTAGAAATCTCCTCCCATCTTTCTCTTTGATTATGACCAATTTTCCCTTTCTTTCTTCCTCCCTTACTTCCCTTTAAAATGAGATTTTTGTTGGTGGTTATCATTTGGGGGTGGGGGATCCTTTGGATCAGGAAATTGTCAGAAAGGTGACTTCTCCAGGAATAGCAAGTGGTTTGCCCTGAATTTCAGGAGGGAAAAGAAGGGGTGCTGTTTTGTCTTAGATCTGGCTCTCAGAAGATGCTGATAGATGAGCAGAAGAAGCTTGATGTGGCACTGTTTCATTTTCCCCTGAAAAAATTCAGTTAAGCTCACTTGGAAAGGAGAATCTGTCCTTTCCCTTACCCCTGGGACAATCCACAGGACAAAATAATTGTCAACAATATGTGTCTCATGGTCTGAGTTATCCGTCTGGTATAACGCGTGGAAGTTGGGGGTGGGGAGCGTGGAGTTGGGGAATGCTTCAACAGGACCTCTTTGGGGTCTCTCCACTACCTCAAAGGGAAGAGATGCTCTCTCATTCTCCCTGCAGCATTCTCAGCTTCTGTGGGTATCTCCAGAGAGAATATGTACACAATGACACCAGCCACACACACTCACACATATTGACATACTTGGTAATTTTGAGAGCATAGTCTAGGAAAGAGAAACACAACATGACCTGGAACACGCTCCTCACCCCTCCCAGCTCACCTTGGAGAGAGCATTCTGAGGAGCAGTAATGGAGGTCCGCTTCCTTTTGTAAACCATCCAGCCCCCAAGAGCCTACTAGCCCATTACAAAGTCCCACCTAGCAATGGAACCCTAACCCCAATCAACCACCTTTAGCTACAGAAACCCTAGAAGAAACAGAAAGTTTAAAGTTTTGTTGTTGTTGTTGTTTTATCTTGAGTTAGATCAAATTCTTAGGCATAGCACCCTTCTCATTGAATCTATATACAAGGCAAGTTTTTGGTATAAGATCTATCATCCCCTATCCGGAGCAAATCCTGAAAGGGCAGAGAAGGGGAGAAGAATTTATTCTTCTAAGTAAACTTGTTTGTCTTTTATTCTTACTAACCTGTGAGATTACAGAAGGCTTGACTCACCCACTGCTGAATTCTCAGTTCCTGGTGCATAGTAGGCACTTGGTCAATGTCTATTGAAAAGACAATGGCATGATTTTCGTATGAATAACCGAGGCCACCAGTATCCCAGTACAACAACTGGATGCTTTCTCTTCTTTTCCAAATTCCCTTTTAAAGAGGCAGCTCAGAACTACCTGGGCAACCTCCTTGAGAGTGGTACCTCCCAATCTGTGTAGGTGGGATTTCCACTGGGGCCCAAAGAGAACCACCAAGCAAGGAAGGCATCCTTGCAACAAATCACCCATCCAGGGCCAAGACATGCTCAGAGATTGCAGCCACTAAATTAATTCTCTATAACAAAATAATCAGAGTTGAGAGGCCAGGCCCAAAGTCACAAGCAGGAGACATAGAGTAGTTCTCCGATTCAGGGTGCAGAATTCAAAAGTGTGCTATGGCGCCTGGGCAGAGTTCAGAGGTCTGCAAGGTAAACTGAAGGTGTCCAAAATTAATCTTGTTATGTCAAACACGTTCAAAACATAACTCATCCATCCGCCTCTCAAAACTTGGCCCTCATCCTCAGGGACTCCCCATTTCTGTGGGACCTCATGCTTTCAATTCATTGCAGGGGAAGCCGGGGAACATTCTTGACTCCTAAGTTCCACTGATTTCACCTATTAAATGTTTCTAGAATCTGCCCTTTCTTCCATATCCGCTAAATGTTTCTGGCTTCCAACCCCTCCTCTGTACTTACCTCTGTGTTTATGCCCCAGTTAAAGCCAATTTTCTCTCATCCAGCATACAGCACCACCCTTCTGTTAGGTCTCCCATCCTGCAGGTCTGTCCCCCACCAGTTAGCCTCCCCTCTCCAGGCAGAATGATCTTTCTGAAACACACACCTTCTTCAGTCCCTTAAATAGCACCCCATCACACAGAGAATCAGATTCAATTAGCGTGACCTACAATGACTGTGTGGCACTAACCTCCCCCGCTCCCTCTCACATCCTCATACTTTATGTCTGACAATGCTGAATGATTTGTAGGTACCACATGTGCTTGACTTTTCATGCTTCCATGACTTTGTTCTTGCTCTCTCTCTTTGCCAACCTTCTCACCTTCTTCTTCTAGGTATTCTTGTAGATTTAATATTTTTTTTATTTACTTAAGTATTAAGTGGACAGAGTTTTAAAAACTCAAATGGCAAACTTCTATGTCTGGTAAAATGTTATGCTTTGTATCCCAAAAGATCAGATGATGCAAAGCAACTAGAAACAATAAGTGGAAACCAACAGTTATTTTGCCATAAAAGGAAAAATTTTTTTGACTGCATAAAATTTGGAAACATTTAAACAGCAAAGGATATCCTACATGAAGTAACGAAGGGTGAAAAAGAGATTACAAATCAAGAAACAAATGGTTGCAAAAATGTAACCTCCCTGAAGTGATGTATGAAGTTAGCACTAATCTCATAAAATGTGACATGGTTCATCTTAGGATATTGTTATTGTTGTTTAGGGGGTTTTTGTGTGTATGTGTGTTATTTTAAAAACCAATCAAAGTTATTGAGGTAAATATGACATTACTTTGACAGATTTCTAATAACAGCTCCTAACATATGGAAATGGTCTTTCCTGTTTTAAAAGTCTCCATGTGGTCATGTCAAATTTCAATGATGGTTTAAGGAATAGCAGATCTCTTTTTTCAGTCAAAACACAGTACTTTTACTGTCTAATTCTGTAGAGTCCAGTGAGATGGAAATAATATATTTATGAGAATTATATCAATATTCTTATGAATATATTCTGGTATATTCTATATTCTAAAATACTATCTTAGGAATTAAAATTCTATTAAGCTTCAATAAGAGCAAATGTAGTATCAATTAAGTAACAGCAATCAAACTAAAAAGAGATGAGTCAAAATCACTTATAAAGAGAGAAAAAGCAGAAAAATGTCTTGTTGAATCCAACCTGTGTGTGAGCCTGGAGCCCTGAGCCCTCCTAGCTTAACTCCCTCCTGAGGACCAGATGATCCACGAGATGCCCTAACTCTCTTAGCTTCTGTCCAGGGCTGCTTGTTGACCAGCAGGACAAAAGGGCCACTTGGAAAAAGCTGGCCTAGGGTAGAGCAGAGGTCCAGTGATATGGGCCAGAAGGAAATGGGTGGTCGTATACTTCTTCCCAATGACCACACAGGCGACTCCATTCTAACTAGACTCCCTACAGAGACCGTTCCTAGACATTAGGGCTCCCCTGGAGCAGTGAAATGACCGGTGGTCTCAGAAATGTTCGTGAGATTTAGGTGCTTATGTTTTCCCCCATCTGCTTCAGTTGTGAACTTTCATGGTGACCTTCCTGTCAGCACTCATATCTTTCCAACTGAAATGTTTTCGGGCTCTGCTCATGCCTCAGAGCCTGTTCTAACCACCGCCCCCACAAGGGTGGCTGGGCTCCGGGCCCACGACCCAGAACTTTTTCATCTGCAAGCTAAGCTCCCACTTTCCGACTAGGCTTATGATGAGAATTGTGCAAACTTGACAAGGTTAAACAGTTCAGTTTGTTCAATGGCCCTGGACTACAGAGTGTTCTTCAAACTTTTCCAAACCCCAGAGATTTATCTAAATTATCTAACTTGTGAGAACAAGATCGCTCTTTCAGAATGAGTTTAGAATCAAGGATTCACTTTCTAAGGGCAAGTCTGTGCTTTGACTTTTGGCTACAGACTCAACCAACGAATGAAGAGAAATATAAAAATGTTGGAGGCTCAGTAAACGTTTCCAGTTGGGCTTAATTCAATGGTTAGATGAGTCTGATAGAGATTACATATCTCAGTAGATGTAGAAATGAGTTTCTTTTTTTAACTTGGGCGGGAGCTTTCACTGCACTAGTACTGCTTTTTCAAGGCCTATTATACATTGTGGGCAGCTGGATTGGGGTCTGGGGTCTGGAGTCTGGGGAGAGCTGTTTGGAAACATCTGTATGGAATACTATGTTTGGAAACTGCCTCCCTGTCACCTCTTTCGTCTACCACAACACTGGAAATATGAGCTCCGAAGTTTAGATCAATGACAGGAACTCTCTGTAGAAATCCACAGCTGCTCAGCCCTCTCATGGTGCCACATGGAGCGCAAATTTGGCAGAAGTTCCCCAGCGTGTTGATCTCAGAATCTAATGTGGCCAATTATGACTTGTCAGCCTCTGTTCTTTCTCCTTCCCTAGGATCTTCAGGTGTTTAAAATACCCATGAGCCAAATAAAGAAGTGTGTAATTGAAACCACCTTATTGAAAGGCTAATGGGTGCTGCAGCCTTTCTCTAGCCCAGAGCTTTCCAACAGCCTTCCTCTTATCCTCCCACCATCTATTCATTCACTGTTTCATTCATTCAGTGAACATTTATGGAGAGCATATTATGTACAAGGCTCATTATAGGTTCTGTGGAAGACACCTCTCTCTGGGCCTTCTTATTATCCCTGGAATCTTCTTTACCACTACTCTTTTCCCTCTTGTTAATCTCAAAGCTTCTGCTGAGAGTTGTGCCTTTACACAAAGACTGAGCACCCCTGGAGGATGATAGAACTGTGTGAAATGTTCCAAGCTGTGCTCAGTAGAAACGTTCCATTTAATCTCTCAGTCTTTCTCACAAGAACATTACAAGCTGTTCTCATCATATGTAGTCCAGCCAAAGTGAACGGTGGCAGCAGCATGGGGCTTGTCTGACACCCCCTGCCTATTTCCTCCATTTGGAGTTAGATGTTGGGGGGTGAACAGTGTCACTCTGTCTTCACAGTGGTCTTCACCATGGCAGCAGGGGAGTGGTGTTTCTACTCTGCCACAAGGTAAAACCTGCCTCAGAGTCCTGTTCGTCCATTTGATCCCAGGGAGGACAACAGTTTTGACAAGTACTACAGAATGCAAAAATGTGAAAGCTGGTGTTCTTAATGTTATTTGGATTACATCCTGTAATGTTGTCTCTGAAGACATCGTTTAGATGCCCATGGCCTCTGTTTCTCGTTTAAACCAAAGTGAAAATATTAACTTGCTTTAGGAATTCTCTCAGCCTCATGCCTGATCCATTATCTGGCACTTTATGGGTACTCAAAGAATATACTTACTGACTGAATAAGTTGATCAGGACATGAAACATTGTACATAAGAAGAGGAATGTATATTGGAGGTGAGACCATGAGTTTGATTTTAGTTTTGGACATAATAAGTTAGAAATGTCTGAGGGACAGCCAGCATAGGTGATCAATTGATGGTTGGAAAGGTGAATCTACAGGTCAAGAGAGAGATCAGGGCATCCCCTCCTCCAGGAAGCCCACCTATGGTTCACCCACCCAAACTCAGTGTGATATGCTTGTGCATATCTCTCACAGTTATTACCTGTGACTATTTTCGTTTATCTCCATCTTGGGAGTATGGGATCCTTGAGGCTAAGGGCTATATTTTATGGATCAGTTCTATCCCCAGGACCTAGAATGGCCCATGGTACACGGCAGATACTCAATAATATTTGTTGACCAAATTAACAAATGAATGATTTTTAAAAAAAAATAAATGACTTCAAATTCTGAGCACGGTTCTTACCCCTCTCTCTCGTCCCACATCCAAACTGTGACAAGCTCTGTCCATTCTGCTTCTCTCTCCAGGGCCTCAGGAAGCTCACCTGGATTATGACAACAGCCCCTGATGGATCCATCTGCTTCCAGTCTTGCCCCTGTCCCCAGATTCATCCACGACTCCTCTCCAAAAGTGACCTTGCTAAATGGAGACCTGCCTCAGGTAGCTTTCCTGCTTAGAAGCCTGGAACAGCTTCTCATTTCTTTTGAGATAAAACCCAAACCCTCTCCTGAGGTATGTCAGGCCCTTTAGAATCTTGCTTCTGCTTATCACACCTCTTGCATTTCTCCATTTTCTAGACTCCCGAGTCAGAGAAGCTTAGGTTTCCAGCTAAACTACTTATTCACAAAAGTTCAAGGGCGAGTTTGTTCATCTGGACCTCAATTTCATCAACTACAAAATGGGTAAGCCACTACCACCTATGTCTGAGATTATTATGAGGATCAAATGAAAAAAAAAACATGTAAGGTGCTTAGCAGGGTAAGTGGTACATAGTGAGGGTTAAATGTTAGCTGCTACTTTTATTATTATGGACACTCTTTTTCAAATATTTCTTGCTCACTGTCTCTCCTTTGTCCTATCGTATACTGTTTCTCCGGTCTTCTCTTCTTTGTCTAATTAATTCCTCAAGATCTAAGACTCAGCTCAGATTTCGTCTAATCAAGGAGGCCTTTCTTGAGCCTACCATCCTGGGTAAAAGTTTTATGGATTCCCCAAGAACTGTTTGTCCACCTCCATTTATCCCAGTGTTTTATAAACAGTTTTTATAAACAGATTTTAAATGAATGAAAATGAATTATTAGACTCATCTACCTATTCTACTATACTATGAGATCCTCAAAGGCAAAAGGTTATTTCACATGGTGTCTAGTGCATCGCAAGTATTCAATTAATGCTTTATGTAGGATGGAAGGAAGGAAGGAAGGAAAAAGGAAAAGAAGTAGGAAAGGAGGAAAAAAGGAAAAAAAGAAGGAAGAGAGGAGCCATTAATGTAGGAGAAAAAGAGATCTTGGCAGGAAGATCCTCTTTTAATGAATTAAATAATGTTCAACTTAAGAGATATTGAGATAGAAAACAGATGAGTCTAGGGTCTGGAACTCAAGATAAAGACCAAGGGCAGATATAGACTTGGGAGATGCAGCATATGGGTGGTGGTTGAAGGCATAAGAGAGGATACAACTGCCTTGGGAGGATGTTCAGAAAGAGGAGAAGTCAAGGAAGGATTGATTCCTGGGAGACACCAGAATTTAAGGTACAGGCAGAAGAATTCCCAGCAAAGGAGAATGTGCTTCCTTCCTTGAACCTAAGTGTGTGACCTGAATAACTAAGATTTCAGGATGCAGAACATTCCAGCTCTCCTTCAAGGGGCAATAAACTAGGTTAAATAAATGTTATTGAGTCGTATGCCAAACAGCTGTGTCCTTCTCCAGCCCTATTTCTCACCACTATTCCATGGGAAACTTTGGCTTTGGCCAAGTCTCCCCGCCCTCCCCAATTACATACTCTGTTTTCCACCTCCTCCTCCCCTCAGCCTTCAATCTTGGAGCCTTTGCTTATGCTGATCTTCCCATCTAAACTGTACTTGCTCCTCTTTATTTGTCCAAAGTCCATTCAGCCTCCAAGCCTCTCCTAAGATCTGCACCCTCCATGAAGCCTTCCTCAGTCATTCCAATTCACACATCCCTGTCCTCTCATGTCTATGGATTTGTGGTACCCACACTTACATTGTCTTGTTGTTGGCTTGGTTGTTCTCAAACTGACCCACCAGCTAGATTGGTGCTCCTCCAGAAAAGAAGCTATGTCCTAAGACACAGTTTCATGGCTTAACTGCCCAAACGCATAACCTAGATAGTGTGTGTACACTCTTGTCTCCCTTACCCTGAGAGCTTCTTTCTCACTCCCTTTCTGGAGACTTCTGGGCTGGCCTGAGAGTAGAGCTCTGGCTTTGGCCTTGGTGGTCTGGCATTGTCTGGATGAGCAGCATAGCTACTGAACACTAAAAGGTCTCCTGTAGCCTCAAAGAGTTAAAACACTTCCTGGAGGGTCCAATTTCCCAAGAGCTAGCTCTTCCAAAGCCAAAGTTAGCAAACATAATTCACCCGTAAATCAGAAATTTCAGTTAAAAGTCAGTCAAGTGCAGAGCAAAGAAAAAATGTTGGCAAACAGAATGCTTTTTCTTTTCATTGGGTTGAGTTGGTGACTTAGGGACACAAACAGAACTCATAAGCCTGATAACCTTGGAATCTGGCATACAAATTCTGGGTATTGGGGATGAATATGCCCATGGGCTTGGGAAGAGCAGGCTGGAGGAGCTCCAGGTGAGGCCACTCCATCTGGTCATGGAGAAGACAGGTGGGTGGTAAAAGAGGCCTCTTGGCTGCAACTGTCCCCTGGGCCCCATTCGCACATTCACACTGTGTGCTGACTGAGAACAGGCAGGTCCCTAACATCAAGACCTAGACCCAGGCTCCACACTTGGCCTGAACTCAAATAAGTTTATAGAATTCTGGGTGTTCCCAGAGCTTGATAGAAACCCCATGTTTCCAATTCTTATGAAAATTCCTTTCAGAATGACCTGTTTAAGACAAACTCAGTCAGTCCCAGTATTGCTTTGCATAGAGTCTGCATTGCCAAGCAGAGCACGTGTCCAAGGAAGAGGGGACGATAACAATAGCCACCATTTAGTGAGGAACGTCAACATGCCAGGCAAGGCATTAGGGCGTTTATGAACGCTATCAGTGCCATGAAAGCTGGGTGTCATTATCTCCATTTTGCAGAGCAGCGAATTGTAGTTAAGGATCTTGGAGCAACCCAGACTTGTTTCCATACCCCAACTCTATCATTTCTTTTATTTAAATCCTCCCTGAGGGCCTACTGTGTGCCTAGCATTGATCTAGGAATGCCACATCAATGAAGAAGACAGGTAAGATCCCTGCCGTCACCTAGTTTGCATTTTGTAGTGGAGTGGGAAAGGAAGAGAAGAGAGGGACCGATAAAGCAAGTGATAAGATCATTTCAAATAGAGCAATTATAAATAAAAACAAAGTGATGTGGTTCGGGGGGGTGGCCAGATATAGCTTTAGATGGTGATGTGTCCTAGATCAGGCATCACTTATTTGCTAGAAAAACTACTTAACTTCTCTGGCCTCAGTGTTCCTATCCATACAGTGGGTATACTAAGCGTCCATCCCCTGGTCACTGTGAGGATTAAGTAAGCCATGAATTGCCTAGCACACAGTAGGTACTTGACAAGTGCTGGCTCATTGTTATTATTAAGTCAAGGGACTTACCCCAAATCATTCCCACTCACAGGTCATCTGCTTCCCTCAAACACGCCTGTCCTTGGTTATATATTATCTCGTTCATTTCCAAGTTATTACTGTGGAGGTTTGCATGTTCACAGAGCTTGCTCCTACTTTTCTAAACTCATCTTTATTCCCTCTCCTTCTGCCTCTGGGGTCCCTGGGTTGACAGTGACAGAGAAAAGATCCTTAAAAATGCTGCTGGCTCCAAGTGGAGTGAAAAGGAGGGAGAGAGAGAGAGAGAAGTGTGAGAAGTCACTAGTGTGGTGAGTTACATGTGGTGAGTTTTTTTGGGTTTTTTTTGGCGAGGAAGATCAGCCCTGAGCTGACATCCGTGCTAATCCTCCTCTTTTTGCTGAGGAAGACCAGCTCTGAGCTAACATCTATTGCCAATCCTCCTCCTTTCCCCACCCCTACCCAAAGCCCCAGTAGATAGTTGTATGTCATAGCTGCACATCCTTCTAGTTGCTGTATGTGGGACACGGCCTCAGCATGGCTGGAGAAGCGGTGCGTCGGTGCGCACCCGGGATCCGAACCCCGGGCCGCCAGCAGCAGAGCATGCCCACTTAACCGCTAAGCCACGGGACCGGCCCGCATGTGGTGAGTTTTTAAGGTCCCCTGGTCCTAGACTCTTTTCTTCCTCCAACCCAACCTACCACAGGGCCTGAAATTCCCACTATTTTATCTATTCTGCATGAATTCTCAGTCTCCAGGGACAAGAGCCTTATTAAATACAAATATTTCACCTTGAGAAAAGTGGGGACATCTATTATTCAGTCAACAGAGATGAATCTATCAGATTACTTCTCAGAATGCAGAGTCTGAAAGACTAGGCCAGAGACCGGGTAGCTTTGAGGAGGGCTTGGGAGAGCAGGCAAGGAGAAGCAAGTCAGCTGGGACTAGAGGATATGGGAGAAGGAGCTGAGAGGTTCTAAAGGGAAACTCTGCCTGTCCTCAGGAGTCCCAGAGCCCACTGAGAGGCCTCTGTAGGAAAAAGCCAAGGGATAGAGGAGAGGCTGCTGGTGGTGGTGGCCAGAGCCTCCCACCCCAGCCTCAGGGGCTGGCAGCAAGGGCTGCCTTATTTTTCTTCAGGCTTGGAAAAGGCACACAGGCTTTGGGACCAGGCAGATCTGAGTTCAAATCTAGCTCCACCGCTTACTACCATTTGGAGGTTACTAAAATTTTCTGAATCTCTGTTTGTCATCTGTAAATGGTATTACCACTATCTACCTCCCAAAACTGGTGCATAGATTATTCATTCATGAGATGAACATTTACTGAGTTCACCAGGCACTGTGCACATTCAGTGCTCAATTAATAAGTTTCCTCCTTCCTCTAGATATGAAGGTCATAAGACTAGCATAGCCCAGGTTTAAACGATTTGGTCTTCCATGAGTTCAGAATAGGGTTGTAGTACCTATTGCTTATGAGGAATTTAAAGAGCATGAGGACAAGTCTAGATAATGCCGTTGGGCATGATATCCATTCATGTGACATGCATTCTTCAAGTATTCTTTGTGTGTTATGCCTGAGGATGCCAGGATGACCAGGGCTCAGTACCTGCCCTCCAAGTCTCATGGGCTGGTGGATAAAACAGACTTAAGAACAAATGATGACAACAACTTGATTAGAGTTGTGTTAGAGTTATAAGTGAGATACTATGGATGCACGGAGGAAAGACAAGCCTAATTCTGTCTAGAGAGGTCAGGGAAAGCTTTTTGGAGGGTGTGACACTTGAGTTGAAGAATGAATAGCTTTCCGGGCTAAATGGAGTGCTGTAGAAAGGAGATGCTCTGGGCAGAAGTAACAGCCTATGCTAAGACCGAGAAGGGAAAAGAGCAAGAATTCAGCATGGCTGGAGCCCAAGACAAGGTAGAGGAGTGACAATGAAGGGAGATGGAGCTGAAAATGTAGGTGTCGTCCAAGGAACAGAGGCCTCAGACAAGCCATGGTAAAGCCGTTGTATGACCTGAAGGGCTCCCTACACTGTCAAGGGAACCAAGGGACTATGAAGGATAAATGATGAATGAGTTGTAGGGCACTTGACAGTTTACAAAGTACTCTTGAATAGATTGTTTCACTTAAAATATGGGGAAAATTATTGTGCTTCACATGGCATCATCCATGGAACCTGACATCATTCAATCAGGAACCACTTCATAAACAGTGGTGCTGCGAGGAGAGAGGGTTGAGGAGAGTCTGTGTGAGCCAGGGAGCTCCCCTGACTTTGGCGCCCTCCAAAGCCAGCCAACAATCCTAGGGCACACTGTGGCTTTGGTGATGACATACTTCATGGTGCCTGATAGACTTTCTTTGAAATCCTGCCTCTTCCATGAAAGGGCCTGCCTCTCTACTCATAGCCAGGAGCTAAGAGGTTGGAGATCTCCAAATCTCTGATGCAACGGAAGGGCCGTAAAGCTCAGCATAGCAGGTAAAGTTCATGCTCTGGAGTTGGTCTCTTCTTAGTTCAAATCCACATGCCCCCACTTATCAGCTGTGTGACTTTGGATGAATTATTGGACTCTCTGAATCTCGACTTCCAACTGTGCAGAGTACTTGCATGTTCCAGCTTGCCCAGGGACAGCCCAGAATTATGCCTGTTGCTCTGATGTAATCACTGATAGGGCCTCCTATTTCTTTCAAAAGTGTCCCAATCTAGGTGATAAATTAACTATATGACCACTGTACTCATCTGTCCCCACCTCTCTCCTAAGGTTGCCATGTAGGTGAAATGCATTAACGTTGTTTTAGTTATGACAGTTTATATGGCAAGTATCAGAAAATGCAACTAACTAAGGTGAACAATACAAGAAATTTGTGGCTCACATAACTAAAGAATTATTTTCAAGTTTAGGGCTACGGAGTTTATATTTTGCATTATTAGTAGGAGTAGCAGCAGGCATGGCATTCTCAGTATTGTTGTTATTCCTCCTTCTCACCCTCTTGAAAGCTGGCCTGAAAATTTGGTTACTTGTGAGTGTGATGGGGTAATAAGAAAGGGGATTCGGAGCTGGAAGACTTCCTGCTGACACTGAACTTCCTTGGATATGAGTCCTCTTGTCACACATACATCGCTGGGCTTTTGTGTGGATCCAGTGAGATCTTCTATGTGAAATGCTCTGTAAACACAAGAAGAGTGTAAAGGACTGCACAGCAGCCCACAACAAAAGCTGCCTTGTTTCCAAACATACTCCAGACTGACTTCAGATCTTAATTTTCTATGAGGACCAAAAGAATAAATACAATTGGGGTTCAGAAATGGTAAGAGTTGTGGAGTATGATAGGATGTGCCCAGGAGGTGAACTTGAAACGGAAAGAAAGAAGATCAAGATATGTTTTAGGATTACTAAGACAATATACTTGACAATTGTGAGGATGAAGAATTCCCAATTATTGGGTGACTGGAGTGGTAGTGGAGAAGACTGTTTAAAGAACACAGACCTTAGATTGAGAAAGCTTGGGTTTGAGCATTAAATGGGATCATGCAATAAGATGCTTAGCACAATATCGAGGATACTCAATTAACGGACGCTATTACTATGGTTACTATTAGCTTCCCATGTGCCAGGCACCATGGTGGGTCATACCTCCCCTGCTTCTCAGCCCCCAAATGCTAAGTGCCCAGGGGACTGGCTCCTTATCTTCTCCATCCTTCAGTTGCTGATCTGAACAAGTGAGGATGTCAATTCCCTGAGCAACAACGGGTGGCCACAGGTGATTCAGTAGGATCCAGGGTGGGATTATTTCCTGGGCACAGTGGATTTCCCTCACAAATTGCCCATAGAGGAAAATGTTTTAACGGAGATGGGACATTTTTCTTTAGAATCCCAGGATCTTAGAGGCATGTGGGTCCCTAGATGAAAGAGTTGGAGGAAGGAAGTCTGGTTGCTTCCTGAACTGCCAGGGTGCTACCCTGGGCTTTGACATTTGTCCCTTTTGTTCACACTGTAACATCAGGGAAGCTCCGGACGTGCTCAGTAGACACACTTTGGAAGGCAGTACTGACTCGGTGCTGCCTACATCCTGAAGCCCACTGATGGCTGCGCAATACTACAGGTTGCCTCGAGATGATGCAATGAGTGCAGATGGTTAACTTGACGATTTGCTGCAGCTGCCACTGCCCTTCCAAAATGAGTCAATCTCATAAAGTGTAGCACAAGGGAGTTCCTCTGTGGTTGTGGTGATGAACAGTTCTCTGTGTGTGTGGTGGTGGTTACACGAATCTGTACATGTGAAAAAATTGCATAGAGCTAGCACGTGCACACACACACACACAAACGTACGTATGAAAACTAGTGAAATCTGAATAAGGTCTATAGATTGTACCCAAATTCCTGGTTTTGATATTGTACTAAAGTTATGTAAAATGCTACCACTGGGGGAAGCTGGGCGAAGGATACGTGGGACCTCTCCGTACTGTTTTTGCAACTTTCTGTGAGTCTATAATTGTTTCATAATTAAAAGTTTTTTTTAAAGGATGGGTCAGGGTCAAAATGGGGTAATTTCCCTTTATGTTCCATTGTTTACATTTGGGTAGGTGATAGGAGAATTAAATTAGTTAATACATAGAGAATCATCTAGATCAATGCCTGGCAGGATAAAAACAATGCATGTTAACTATTTTTACTACCTTCGAATTCACTTAACCTATTCTCTTAGATGTTTCTTTTTAACAACCAGCATCGTCCTTCTCTTGAAGTCTTTGGAGGCGGACCCTGTCTCATAATGACTTATCCAGCCCTGCTGTGTCTGAGAGCCATGCTTCTTGATCTTTAATTGCTTGCAAATTACCTAAGGATCTTATTTAAAAATGTAGGTTCTGATGCGATTGGTCATTTGGTCAATAGATAGAGTCTCTGACCCCAGGAGATTTAGTTGGCAAGTGATGACACGAGCCTGCTTATGCAGGCTTCTGCCATAAATGCTTCCACAGCCCAGATAGAGAGGAAGTGTTGGGGAGCCCTGTGGAAAGGTGGTGAATCCCCAGGTGAGTGTGGAATCCCTGCCTTCCTAGCAGAAACGGCACTGGGAAGGTGGGCCCCATTGCTTCGCACGTGTTATCTTATTACTTCTGATTTAGGCACTCCATTATTGTGTACGTTGACCCTGATGCTATGCTAGACTCTGAGAAAACAAACAGGAATAAGACATGACTTGCTTTTAAGAAGCTTCAGTAGAAGGTATCTAATCACAATAGAGTGTTCTGTGTGCTAGGAGATGAATGCAGAGTATGCTGTGAAAGCTTAGAAAAGAAAATTTTAATCAGACCAGGGATCAGGGAAGACTTCCCAGAGAGGGTGACCCTCATAATGAGTCTTAAAGAAACAGTGGGAATTAGCAAGGCGGAGTGGGAGGAGAGAGAGGGAAGCATCATGCCAAGCAGGGGAAACACTGTGAGCAATGGCACAGAGCTTGAGAGATGAGAATTTCTTCTCATAACTATTCCGAGTTAGGTGCGGCCAGAGCTTGCCTGCTTGCTGCAGAGTGGCAGGAGATGCTTAACAAGAGTTAGCGGCCAAATTGGTTTAGGAAATTCTGGGTTAAATAAAATTGGACCAACTTTTTTTGCTGCAGGGCATCTCAGAGTCTTTGGTATGTTCTCCCGCATCAAGTCTCCCAGAAAGGTTATCATAGACAGTATTTCCCACCCTCCTAGTACAGAAACCCTTTGTTTCAGGACATCTTGTGGGGCATAAATTCTCTTGAACACATTTGGGAAACATTGGGCTACTCAGACAAGTTCTGACTAAAGTTGCTGCTTACCAGACAACACAGAGATATTTTTCAGAGAATCCAGACTGACGGGTAACCCTTACGTTTTCTGGAGTTTCGTGGCTAACTACTGAATCATGTCCTATTAGACTAAACTAATTCTCTCCAAGTCACAGTCTGTAAGCAGGGGTCCAGGAGTTCAGCAGTTTGGCATTATGTTAGCAAGAGGAAATCTGCCTGGCCTACTGGGCGGGGTTAGTGCTCAGTCTCTTCTTTGGCCACCAACTCACTTTCCCAGATTTTTGCAAAATTAGAGACAGATATAGTAACTTGCGTTATGAAGGAAAATATTGCAATGGATAATCTTTGCAGTGATTACTCAAAAAGAGAACAATGAAAATAAAAAATTAATCAAACCTTGAAATATAACCAGGGCTGGGGAATTTATGAAATTGTATTTTGTTTTCATAGGCTTAGAGCAGGACTGATTATTTTATTATATATACATATACATATATATATTTTAATGCTAGAGTGGGCTGAAAACACTCTGGAGTTAATTCAAGTCTTGAAAATAAGTATCATAACAAATCATGAGCTCAATCCCTCACTCCTCATCCCTTCTACTCCCACACTGCCCACCCCCACAGTGCTCATAAATTTTTTCAACTAAGAAAAATAGTTCTCATAGGCCTTAGAGTAGAATTTACTGCCTTGGTTCTCCATCAGCCCTTCCTTGATTATCAGCTCACTAAATATTAATGCTGGTTTTTTCAAGGTAGAAGTGCTCTGAGTTCAGCCCCAGGGCTGTGGCACCAATGAAATGTGTGACATTCAAGCCCCACCTCACTCTTGCTTCACTGGGACCGTCTAGGAGCTGTCTTTGCCTGTTTGGACTCCAGGCTTTATACTTCAGAGTTTTCATTCTTTCAAACAAATGATAAACACTGCTGGATTCTAGCTAAAGAGAAGATAGTATCTACCTAGAATACAGAAAAAGACATGAGAGTCATCAAAGAAACTAGAGCGCCCCCATGTTTTTTGTGTGTGTGTGAGGAAGATCAGCCCTGAGCTAACACCTGATGCCAATCCTCCTCTTTTTGCTGAGAAAGATTGGCCCTGGGCTAGCATCCGTGCCTATCCTCCTCGACTTTATGTGGGACGCCGCCACAATGTGGCTTGACAAGCGGTACATCTGTCCACGCCTGGGATCCAAACTTGTGAACCCTGGGCTGCTGCCGAAGCAGAGCGCACAAACTTTACCACTATGCCACTGGGCCGGCCCCTGTTTTTTTTTTTTCTGGGAAAGATTTGCCCTAGCTAACATCTGTTGCCAATCTTTCCTTTTTTTCCTCCTTTCTTTTTTTTTTCTTCTTTCTCTCCCTGAAGGCCCAGTGAATAGATGTATATCCTAGTTGTGAGTCCTAGTTCTTCTATGTGAGCCACTGCCACAGCCTGGCAACTGACAGATGAGTGGCGTGGTTCCGCGATCTGAACCGAACCCCGGTTGACAAAGTGGCCATCAGGGCTGGCTCTGCAACCCATATTTTGAGGTAAAATCTTGGTAAATTTAGAGGATTGTTAGGTTAGAATTACAAAAGCATGGAAACTAACAAGATGGGTAAAGTAAGGAAAAGCCGCCCCTATAATGACCTGGCTGAGGTTAGAGTGTACTCTCAAATGTCCTTAGCCTAACAATTAAAACAATTTCTGCCCTCTACTCATAAATTCAGCACTCAGTTGATATATTGCATGCCTGACCATCTTTGAAGAACTTGAGGTATGGGAAAGTTATGGGGCACCAGGATGCAATCCTAAAGTTCAGATCTAAAAACCTTTTCCATGGTGGCAACAGCGATAGTGACCAGAGGCTTACCACCTAGCATCCTCTCTTTGATGTCTTCTGGAAGTGTCTCCATGATTTAATCCCATGCCCTTCATCCCCTTTACTGGGTACCGCTAAATATGCACAATCAGAATTATCTTTAGGGCCACTAGACAGAACCATGCAAGGTGGTCTTTTTGTATTTTGAAAGCCCCAGCCTTTCCTTCCACGATTTCAGGATAAGTTTTACTGTGTAGCAAGAGACTAAGGACACATATATATATATACTGCCTCCAAGCCTGTCCTTTTTATCGGCTCATTGTAAGTCTGCAGAAACCTAAAACCTGAAACGTTGATGGAAACAGATATGTGTTTTATTCTATGTGCTAAAAGAAAAATTAATGAGACGACTATTGTTTCTATAGCCAACTTGGGATGGAGAAAGCGACAACCTCCATCTATATCATTGCAATCATGAGGCAAGAAATGAGACTAGAGAACAAAGATGTCTAATTTTAAATTCCTTTGAGAGAAAAGTTGTGGTTCTATTTAGGAAGCAGCTCTTCTGAGGGCTGTGGAAAAGGATTCCAGAAATAAATACGATTGCTCCGTGAATGCATGTGAGTATAGGTGCTCACCTGAGATCTAGCCCCTTCTCAGGGCCTGTCCCTAAGTCCTGGATCAGTCAGAGGTGGCACCAGGGAGAGAGTCGGGCCAGGAGATCTGTAGCAAGGTTGTCATGTTTGTTAGTTTCGAGCCATGGTGGAGAGCAATTGGGCAGACCTCCAGATGGGAGCTTCATAGGGTTAAAGCTCCTCCGGTTGCCGGGATGGCAGTGAACTATAGCCAGGCAGTCACAAGGTTACCCAGTAGTGTGAGGGTGTGAAATTTCCTCACACCGTGGAAAATTAGCTTTTGACCTCCAACATATGGGCTAAGCCCATGGATTGGTGATGGGAGAGAAGAACAAACTGAATGGTGTGCAACCCATGGGGTCACAGCAGACTAAGCTCCTAGGACAGGGCTTCTGTTCCTACCTCTCTAAGCCCACTGTGGTGTTCGAGTGGTTCTACGGAGAATAACTGGAACTGGGAGGACATGAGTCGGGGGAGGGGGCACCAATCCTGTGGCTGCAGATGTGAAGAAGTGGGCGGGCGGGATGGGAGGCTGGGCTTGGGTGATCTCATAGTGGGAGTGGGCCACTGGGGGAATGCTGAAGGATGATGATGGGGTGCCAGAGACAAATTTAACTTGTTTAAACATTTTGCATGAGAACATCACGGGGTGAGAGGGGGCATCAGTTGGGTGGAGTCGTCCATTCATTTATTAACCTTGTGCTGTGTTGTGAGCACTACAAACACAGACCACAGACTCTCTGGAGTGTGCTTGCCTGCCTCTCCCAGCAAAGTCTGTCCCCAGAGACACCCTGGGTGTGGGAAACCCTCCCCCAAGACTTTCACACAACAGAGGGGGCTGTGGGTCTTTGTCTGAGGGCTGGAATACTCCCCTTCCTGAGTCCCTCCCACCCACCAAGCCACAGGCTCTCCCCCTGCAGCGAGGGAACATCTGTGCCCCGTGACAAAGGCCAGAACTGATTAATTTACTAATCTTTTAAAATCAGCTCCAGCTCCCAGAGTGAGAAAGCAAAAAATAACAAATTACCCCCCCACCTTTTTTTTTTTTTTGCGAGGAAGATCACCCCTGAGCTAACATCCATGCCAATCCTCCTCTTTTTGCTGAGGAAGACCGGCCCTGGGCTAACATCCATGCCCATCTTCCTCCACTTTATACGGGACACCACCACAGCATGGCCCGACACGCAGTGTGTTGGTGCATGCCCGGGATCCAAACCCAGGCCGCCAGCAGCAGAGCGCGTGCACTTAACCGCTACCCCATGGGGCCACCCCCCCCCCACACTTTTTTTAATGGAAGCATAAAGAGAAGGAAAAATGCCCTGAGCACACTAAATTTGTCCTCATCTTACTGGGGGCTCTTGTACCAAATTTCCCCAAATGCTTTGATGCCCTTTGGAATTCCACCTGCTATCAGCCTAGGGACCACCTCAGTGGTCCGTCCTTCCTCTGAACACCTGCTAGAATACGACTCAGGGAGTTTAAAAATCCTCCACGGGCCCAAGTCAAAGCCTGCATCTAGGTAGAGTCTTGATAATGACAATATGAGCCACGGTGACATTCACCATGCTAATGGCTGCAATGCCAGGCTTTGCAGGACGTGCTGAGTTATTGCAGCATTTTCCCCAAGAATAGCCCAATTAAATAAAAAAAAATAAATCTATAAAAATGCAAAGTGGTTCAATGCAAAATTGCTGCCACCAATGGGAATTGGAGAGAGTGCAGCTCCAAAGACAATTTTATAGGGTCTCCTGGCATTGTGAAGCTTATTAAAATCATATATCATGGAGCTGGAAGGCTGGAGGGAATTTCAGCCATACTTCCATTATTCTCCCTACCTCCTTAAGTAACAGAGTCACTTTAATCTCCGTGTAAAAGACAAGATGGTAGGAGAGAAGATTGCACAGAAGACGTGACACTGAACTGACCCCCCCCATCGCCCCTGCGCTGTTCCCCATCACTTCTATGTGTATACCCCCAGTTTACGCGTTGGTTTCTCCGTCCTCACAGGATTCCTGTGCTTTATCAATGCATGTATCCTTCATGTATCAGAAAAGCTGCATTAAGTCTTACATTTCCTTCTTCATTTTTCCATCACCTCTTTCCCCTTCTAGGGTAAAAACAGTTCCATTCTTTGTACGGTTTTTCTGTACCTCCCATTCTGTTAGTATATCATTACTTCTATACTGGGCTTAGAATCAGACAAATGGGATTGAAACCTGGCTTAGCCTTTTACTAGTTATTTCACCTTGAGCAAATTCCCACTGATCCCTCATCAATGTGCCCCAGAGTCTGGGAAAAACAGTCTCACTCCCACAATGAAGGAGAGCTGTCCCGGCAATCATGAAGTTCTAGTCTCATTTCTAGACTAACAGGCTGTATAAGCCTTGAGAAAATCTCTAAATGCCTCTGACCCTCACCTTCCTCCCTTTTAAGTGGAAATAAATAATACCTATTTCACAGGGTGCTAGGAAGGGTTATAAATGATGATGGACGTGCTTTGCTTCTGTAACGAGCTCAAGCCATGCAAGGTATTAGCTTCATTATTATTCTACCCCATTGTTGAAGTCCCTGACATGGACCCTGGGTAAATTGTCCCTGCATTAGGCAATGTGCAGCATATCACCTCCTTCTCTAGGGATTGCTCTCCTTTGCAGAGTGGGCCTGGAGAATGATATTTCTCTTGCATGATCCTTGCTTCCTAGTCAAAAGTTACTGGACAGATGTGGTCACCTGACCTAAACAAGTGAATCATGTTCTCTCTCCAGGTAGTTTAGAGTTAGGATTCAGAGACTCTAGTTAATTTCCGGTGCTCACTTGAACTGAGGACGTATAAATTTGGGAGATGAGGAGTGGTTGTATTTGCTTCATACATAAAGAAGCAGGAAGAGAGAGAAGTGTGAAGAGGCCACTGGCTTCCTCCTTCCTGCTTCCTCCTTTCCCATCCAAGATACAGGCCGTAGAACTATGGATGTGGCAGCAGAAGATGAGCCAGCGGGTCTTGTGTGCGCTACAATGGGTCATATGTGAACCAGTGCTCCCAGGTGAGAAAGAACACTGCACCCTGGCGTCCAGACGAGCCTGACACTCACAGCCAGGCCTTGGTGTTCTCTTGTTGAATATAAATAATCTCACAGGATGTCAACATCAGCCAAGGCGTCTCTGTGACCAGGACGGATCAAGACAAAAACAAGACCACTCCATAATCATATCTGACACAGACAAAGCATGAACATTGTCCAACTACAAAAATGATCAAATATCCCCAATCCTGGCTAATACAAGTGACTGCTGTGTCTTTACCAATCCCAGTCTTAGCCTGGGTCTAATCTTCTCCTCCTTCTAGATAAGATAAACTCATGTATTTCAAGCAGCCTTTAAAACAGTGACAAGCTCTCCCTACAGATGACTCTGGGCACTTTCTAGAATGTCACTGAGAGATATTCGAATGGTGCAAAGGGAGCCATTTTTGTACTCTCTGTACTCTCCTGCCTTTCTCTGTCTCCATAATAGCCTCACAGCTTAATTGTCTCTAATAAAAAGGCCATTCATATGCCTCAATGCTTCTAAGTAAAACAATAATGGGTGTCCTGGTGCCCTGCTTCTCATCACAAAAGAACAGGGTATAATTTCTCATATTTAAGGAGACCCAATTATCAGGAAAGAACATTCTTCTCACTGTCACAATATATTCTCTTTTGTATCTTGAGGAAAAATATAATTTGTGGATAAAAATCAATATTGAGCTCTTTTCCTGTGTATCCAAACACCAATACCTCCCTTGGCAAAAGAAAGAAAAATCAATAATAAAACAAAGGAAAAATTCCACGGTCAATGTCTTTTATTTTTTTCAAATTCAGAAGAAGTTTCCAGATTCAGAAACCCCTTAATTGAAATCTCTCTTCTGTTCAAGTTGGCATTCATCAATTTTGATGACAATAAATTCTTTCTGTTTCAAATGAAAGCAAACTTTCTCTGATCTCTGCAGCACAATAGTGGAATCTTCATTTTTAGATTATGGGACATTGATTTCTTTCCTGAAAAAAAGGGTTACAGTTTAAGGAGCAGAAGTTGTCCCTTGCTGGTCACCCCTTCCCTGCTGAACTCCCGGGGACGGAAGTGGGCTTTGAGGTCCCAACTCCAAATTAAAAGCTGCACTTCTTTGTGCTTTACTTTTTGGGCTTTTGAGTAAGATTTCATTTTTTCAAAGGTTCTTCGTTATCAATAGCAATGAACATACCCAGTCCTTGGATCTTGGATTCTAAATATCATTTCCTGCTAAAAGGAATCAGAGCTCATTAAAAAAAAGAAAAATTGATTCAAGGGCTAGAAGTGAAAGCACAAGGTGAGCTGTGAGCCTATGAAATCTTATTGTACCAGAAAGCAAGGAAGTGCTCAAAGACTAATGGGTTCATGCCAAAAAGATACAGAAACCAGGCTTGAAGGGAACCACATTGGTCAAATAAAATTAAAAATATATATATATCCATGTGTCCACAGTGGTATTCAACCCGAAGAAAAGGAGAGAAAGAGGGTTATGGGATGGGGCAGAAAGCCCTCCTTTACAGAAGAATGCCAGCTAATATAAGTGAAATAAATGATAGAATTAGAAAACTGCTATTTTACAATTCTCAGCATGAGCGTTGTTTCAGTCAAAGACCATTGACACTAATAGACAATTGTTGGGGAGCGGAATATTTGGCTGGTACCAAGGTATTAATCCACATTTTAATTACTAATTAAAAAAAGGAAAATAGACCTTTATGATGGAATGGTGTGGTAGCCACTATGTTAACCAAGGGATCACGCGTGGCATCATTTATGGTAAGCAGCCTGACGGCACCAGCCTACTGATGGAATGCAACACAAAGTATACAACAGTGCCTAGGAAGTGTCCTTGTCAAAATGTTTTCTCTGAATCTAATCAAGCCTCCAGAAGGTGCTTTGATTATAGGAATTATAGGAGATATAAGAAAAGGTTAAAGGACACATGGGAAGCAATCAAAAAAATCCAGAGTGTGGGACATTCTATAAGAAAACTGGCCTGACTCTACAAAAACTCAATGTCCTTAAAAAAAATTCTAGATTAACAGAGAGTAAAAACCCGTAACAACCAAACATAGTTTATGAAACTTGATTGAATTCTGGTTCAAAAATAAACAGCTATAATACATTTTTTTTGGACAATTGGGAAAATATGAATATGACTGGATATCAGAGAATTATTGTTAATTTCCTTAGGTATGATAATGGATGGCACTGTGATTTTGAGGAAAATGTCCTTTATTCTTAGGAAACACATGCGTAAGTATTTAGGGGTTAAGTGTGGTGCTCTTTGCAACTTTTACAGTGGTTCATTAAGGGGGAAGGAGCGAAAGGAGGGAGATCGGGAGAGAGGAAGCAACAGCTCTGGCAAAATGTTAAGAATTATTGAATCTGAGTGGAGGTCCTATGAGGTTTTATTGTACTGTTCTTTCAACTTTTCTATTGCCGCCAGTGGAGTTCTCCAGGAAGCCAACTCTGAGATGGAGATTAGCATGCAGAAGGTTTATATAGGGAAGGGGAAGGCAAGGAAGCAGGACTGGGCAGAAGAAGAAGTTGGACGGTGTTGCAAATACAAGGACTCAGCTGAGCTGACTTTACGGGGGGTTTGGAGCTGGGATGGCCCTTCCCAGTTAGCCCCTGTTAAGGTGAGGGAGCAGGGCCGTTATTCCCTCTGCCCCTACCCTGGGTGTCAAACAGTCACTGGGTATGAGCTGCCTTGGGAAGGGGGCATGACCTCGACTAAGGCAGTAGTGACAACACCCAGCAGCTGGGAGAATAAACCCTTCAGTTCTGATTGGGGGAATCTGGGTAACATAGTACAACACTCATAATTTGAAAATTTTCATATTAAAAACTTGGGGGTAGGGGCTGTAAAAAAAGGGTTGCTTTGCTAGAAAACATTTGATAACTACTGGCCTATATTTATTTCATACTCATAAAACACTTTAAGTACAACAATTGACATCCCCATTTGAGAGATGAGGAAATTGAGGCAGTGCTAAGTCAAGCAACTAGCCCAAGGTAAGTGGTAGGGCTGGAATTCAGATCCAGGCTGTCTGACATCAGAAGTGTTGCTTTAAACCACTGCACTATACGAGCCTCTACACCCCTTTCCTCAGAGTTCCTCCTATGCCTGCCTGGTCCAGCTTTTTGCCCCAGTTGCATGAGAAGGAGTGGTTCTCTTGCAGTGGCCAGCCCCATTTGCAATGATTTCATATCTTCCTCCACAGGAATCATTTTCTTCCCCATTCCAAGCCTGCGCCCATCTCATTTAATGAGGAAGGAACCCAGCTGTGCTATTGTAGCCTCCATGTGTCCTTCACTTCAGAGAGGCTCTTTGCTTAGACCAAGGGGAAAGAGTGAGTGGCCAACAGCTTTTAAACTCTGAGTGTCACTGGCACATAGTAGGAACATGAGACATGCTTATCAGATGGCTGAATAAATGAAGCTTTAGTTGGGAGCAGTAGGGAATCTTGTATTTTAAAGGAGCCCTACAGCAAAATTTTTGCTGATCTTTCCTGGACGTTGATGTTCTCACCTCATGGTTCCATGACAGTTCAGTCTTGTATGTGTGCATGCGTGCGTGTGTGTGTGTGTGTGTGTGTGTGTATGTGGTGTGAAGTGAGAAGTAGAAAGCTCTCTCCCTCTGTTACAAAAATTAAGTGGGCCCCAAAGCATGGTCACTCGAGGCTCGAAGTGTTAAGAATTCAGTAGGGCAGTTTGTTCTGTCCACACACATGTCATTTTTCTCCCCAGTGTGCCCACATGTCTCCAGAATAACCAGACTGGGGCACGTTTCTAGGCAGCCACATAGAACCACCACTCACTCTCCTCTGACCCTCAGGGTTATCACGTAGTCTGGTTGGTCATGCCTGACTCCTTTCCTTCTGGTGACTTCTCTCTCCAGGATCCTATTATTGCTCTTAAATTTAGGTTCCGGGGGAATCCACCCACACGTATGTGGTTTCCCAGACAATCTGTGTCTGAACCCCAATTGTAGATACACTTGAGGTTTTTATTTTCATTTCTCCCCCAAAGGACTCTATTTCTCATATGTATTAGTACATGCACTGGGGGCACAGAAAAGGGCATCATCGTCATATATGTTGTGTGTGTATGTGTGTATGTATATGTATATTTGCACACATATACATGAACATTTACACATACACATATATAGATGTAATTTCAGACGTGTAAAGTGGTATGGTTAGCTCTCATAACACCTTTATGACGTCTTCCAATTCCCCTAAGCAGACTGAACAGCTCCGCCTTATCATAGATTCCTTCAGTTATATTTCTATTATATATAGTTATATTTCTATTATAACTCAATATATATAGTTATATTTCTATTATAACTCAAAATTTTAGTGCAATTTGTCTATCCGTATGTTTGTCTTCCCCACTAGCTTGAGTACTTCTATGGGTGAGAAGACTTATGGCTTCTTATTCTCATATTCCCAGGGCTTGGTACATAGTAGGTGTACAAAACTGTTGTCTGCATTAATAAAAGAACCAATGTCAGTCAATCAACTCTGTATTATTAAGAGATGACTCAAGCCAGCAGGACAGGTGAGTGTGGTCAAGGGCTCCTATATATTTCTACCTCCTTCCTAGACAAATCCAGCCAGTATCAGTCCTTTCAGAAGCTTTTTGTTCTTTTTAGAATGGAAATTCTTGAAATTAAAAGAAAAAGTCCTTCTTCTGTTCTACAGTTAACGGTGGTGCTAAGAACTTTCTAATTATTGAATGTTAATCAGCAATTTTATTCGTGGCCTAATTTTTAAAAATTGCTTTCCTTTATTATCCCTCAAGTGTTTGTGTGTGCGTATCTTTTAATACACTCATTCTAGCTTGTTACCTTTTCAGAGAGAGGACTGGTCAATCTTTATAATATATTTATATAATTTCAACATATTGCTGTATTTAATCAATATTAAATTATAAGTAGCTATAGCTGTCAGCTTAGAAAACTGCTTAGAGAATAGCCATTAGCTAATGAACAACAGCTCAGAGATCAACTCTATGACTTATCTATGGCTGTGTCTCCAAACAACCGGCATGCAATTATTTGGTGGAGTTGGTCTTTGTAGTACTAAGAGCTCAATGGTAAATTCTAAAATTATTTTGTCTAATAGCTTTTAATTTCAGCAACATGCACAAGGATTTTTGCTACACATGCAGCCCTTCCCGTCTCCTCGCACCCCTCCAGGACTCTGTCACTTTCCCCTAGTATCTTTCTCTGGCTGGGGCACCATGTTCTCTTGTGGGCTTCTCTCTATTCCTTACTCCATGGCGCCAGGAGGAGGGCAGAGCAGCTTCAACCTTAGAGAAGATGGGGATCAAAGGAAGCTGATTCCTAAAGTGTAGTGGGAGGAAGAGCTAGGGGCATGGGGAGGAGTGAGAGATTGATGGAATTAAAACTGTTGAGAGCTTATGGTATGCCAGGTATGATGTCAGACATTACAAACATTATTTCATTTATTCCCCCAATACCCTTAAATATTGTCTTCAGTTTACAGAAGAGAAAATGAAGTCCCAGTTTCCAAGGTCACACAACTAGGATGTGGCAGACCACAAGCCAGCCATCTCTGATTCCTAAGTCCACCCTCTTTCCCTGATACTAAGCTGGGAGCCGTGATTCTTCTGAGGGCTCCATTCCCACCAGTGGTGCAGCCTTGAATAAGGTCACTAAATGGAAGATTTTGAGGGTTTTTTTGGCAAATATTTTATTTATTGAAAACATATAATCATGAATATTTACATAACATCCTGTATTAATAAATCACACAATCTATATCTCTTTCTACACTGGAAGAAAGTAGGCTATCATGTCTCCCAGTAAGATAGCTCTGCTCGCGCACTTTTAGCTTAAATTTGGTGGAGAATAATATCTTTCCTTAAGCCCACCCCTGGCCAAAGTCTTAGTTAGGAATCACTTGGTTGCACGTCAAAGAAAAAAAAAATTACCCCCACTCAGACTCGTCCAGACAAAAGGAACTTCGAAGAAGACAGAGGTGTCTCATAGAACCCAAGGTCAGAAAGCACAATCAGTCCTCAGAGGGAACCGGAACGAGGAATTGAAGAATCAATAGGAAGTAAAGAAAGACCCTCTCATCTTCTCTCTCTTTCTTCCCTCACTCTTTCTACACATCTGCTTCATTCTTTGCCCTCTCCGTGGATTTGACCTTCTCTGTTTGGGCAAGTACTTGGTTCAGATCAGAGCCCCCACTTCATCTGTACATCACTTCTCAGTTCAAGCACCTCACATAGTCCTCACCATATCTCTAGGTCCCAACTCTAAAATCTCAGAAGACAGAATCTGATTGGCTCAGCTCGAATCACATGTTCACCATGATTCCATCAGTGGTGACCGTAGAGACAGGTGACTTGCCCCGTTGATCCCTGCTCTCTGAGAAAGAGTACTGGGCAGGTTCTGAACAGGGTGTGGGAACAGGGAAGCCATGATTAAAAGAGGAAATGATTGGATGTCTGGTATAGCATGAAATATAGCAAGGCCTATGAGTATCATCAGTGATAACTGAAGAGCCCAGAAACCATAGGGGAACAAGAAGAGTATCTATATTAGCACAGCTGCTAACAATGAAATGACTGTGGAGAGAAATCATTGGAGCTGTGGTGCTTTAACCCAAAGTTATGTTTCTTGCCTCTTTGGCTCTTGGATTCCATCTCTTCCTCTCAAAATTTGATCCATTGTGTAATAACAAAATCCTGGAAACAACTTAAATATCATTATGACAATGGTGGATCAAATTCTGGAACAGTTGTTTGATAGAACACTGTGTTTCTGTTAAAGGAATGAGTTTGATCCATATGCATTAAGCTGAGAAAATATTCAGGATTTTATTAAATTAAAAAACATTGCAGAAGAATGTATATAATACCCTATTTTGTAAAAAAAAAAAAAAAGAAAATATAACAACCACCACAAGCAAATTTTTAGACAGCTATATATGTGTAGATATGTGTAGGCGATTAAGGATGTATCAAACTGTTAACACTGATTACTTCAGGGGTGGGGGAAGTGGGATTAGGGAGTGGAAAGGGTAGATGATTAATGTCTTCTTTATATACCTCTGAATGACTTAACTTATTAGAAAACCCACATTATACTTGTAATTTTTGAAGTTTTATAAATAAAAGTAGAAAGGTTTCTAAAATTCTGTATTTAGAAGCCCATCTCAAATACTACCATTTCTGGCCTTTTCTGATTCCCGCATACACATGGGCTCTCTGTGTGAACTCTCATAGAATGTGGACTTCTCTTATGATCCTGATATTCTGCCTGGAATGATGGATGTTGACTATTTCTCTTATCTTTATACTTACACTCTAACTCCATGGGGAGCTATTTTTGGGGTCCCCAATAACAACATCTAAAATGGTACTTATACAGAAGAGGTACGTGTTAAATCTTTACTGAATAGGATTAACTCAATACTTGGCAATTCTTCCAACATGTCCTATACGTTGCCTTCAAAACAATAGATTCTCTCTAAGAATTTGCCTTGGCTTGTAAATGCAGTAATTTCTAATTCTAATACAATGCAGTATTATTTTCTAGCCATTTCAAGGTAATTTATATTTTGGTTCATAATTTGAGGGGAAATGAAATGAGTAATTTTTTTTTTTTTAATATTGTGAGCTGATAACTCAATGAACTCCAAGCAACCGTATGTCTTTAAAATTAATTTGGGGCACCCCAGCTGACCTCGGCAGGCATAGTCCAGCAAGTCTGGGGCTTGAAAAACCAGAGCAGTGATTAACCCTGTCAGAGATGAAATGGCTGATGTCAAGCTCTTCCAAATTACACCCGTGCTTGACCTGCTATTCTCCTTCTGAATGGACCTCATTACTGAGAAGCCATCATTCAAGGGACATATACTTAAAACATTTAATAAATCTGTGATCAAAATCCAGGACCATAATTAAACCCTTGATGAAAGGGAGAAGGAATGGGAGCAGAACCAAGGTAGAACAGAGAACAAAGAGAAGAGCAAGTGGGGAAGGCGTTTGTGTGGAGTCTGTGGTCATAAATTCAGAGCCTTTCAGTTGTCCTATGGACCTTGATTTCACTTGAATCTGATGACAGCAAATTTGTAAGGAATAAAGACCAATCTCAATGGACATTTAAGAAGCTTCCTAGGAGTTAGACCAAGGCACTTTCAATAATGCTGGCAACTGAAACTAACCTCGAATTTACCCATTGCCATACAGCAAGAATAACTTGTCTCAGTGCGATATAGACGTAATAAATAAAACACCATACCTCTAATAATTACTAGAATAGAAAAGACTTGCGGGAGGGGGAGATCAGACAATGTATGCCAAATAGGGGGAAGAGCTGGATAACGTAGTGAGCGGCACAAGATATGGTGAGAAAACAATGGAACAGGGTCAAGAGACCTGTTTCTGTCATGCCACTAAAATCGCCATGTGACCTTGAACATGTCATTTCACCGCTTAAAAATCTCAGGTTCCTCATTTAAAAAATCACGGGAACGTCATTTCTTTTTGAAGCTACAATGTGCAAAAGAATCACCTGGGAATCTCGTGAAAATACACATTATGATTTAGTAGGTCTGGCGTAAGACTGGAGATTTTGCATCTCACGAGCCCCTGAGTGATCAACAGACCACACCTCGAGGACCAAGGGATTCGATGATCTCCAGATTCCCTTCCAGCTCTAAAATTCTGATTCCTGAATCAGAATCTCTACCTTCTCATGTAAACCCCTCTGAATTTCCCCCTCTCTGGCCCAGGCTGGCTTCTGTCTTCAGAGATTCGGTCAGTCCTTCCCAATTCAACAGTGCCGCAATTCCCAGGATTACTTGGGATCCTCCTCAACCAAATGGAGGAGAACGGAAATTGAATAACCAGTTTTTTCCCATCTTCTAAGCTTAGAGGCAAGCACATGGCCTTTTTTTTTGCTTTAAGAGATTTCTCCGCACATCATTTGGAAAACAGACAAGAAGTTAACAAAAGCTTCAGCAAACTTGTTAATAATCTAGACATTTCTTTCCAGGCTTTTTCACATACATATATGAAATATATATGTATATATATACACACACAGACACATGTTTTATCAAAATGGGAATTGCAGTGAATATATAGGTTTGTGCTTACTACGAAATTATATTTTCTCATTTCATGACAAATTCTCTGAAAAGGTGATTTTAAATACTTCATAATACTCCATCTTAAGAATACCCATTATTTATTGAGCAATGGTTGGACTTTTTTTTTGCAATTTTAAACAATACTGGGATAAACATCCTTATTGTTTTTATAGCTACCATTTGTTAAATATTTACTAAATGCTAGACACTATGCTAAATGTTTTACATATATCATCTCACTTAATCCTCACAATCGTCTCTCGATATGATTCCCATTCTATTGAGAAGGAAACTGAGACACAGAGGAGTCAGATGACTCACTCAGGATCTCACAGCTAGCCCTTGGCAGAGCTGGAACCCCACTGAGGTCTCTCTGACTCCAAAACCAAGCTCCTAACTACCGTGTGACAACATCCTCTTGCACACAAATCCCTAGATGCCTCTCTGATTATTCCATTAGGATACTATTTTTGTTTGTGTGAATTTTTTTATTTAATTATAAAAATGACACAGGCTCATTGAAACAACTAAAGCAATGCATGGATGTAAAAGAAAAATCTATAGTCTCTTTTCTCTCCTTTCTATGATTTCTTGGAGTGTATTTCTTTTCTCGGTGTTTTCTATGCTAACATAGCACAAAGAAAGGTGGGCATCATGCGTTTTTCACCATTATATCTCCAGTGCCTAGCACGGAGCTGACTAGGCCTTAAAAAATATTTGTTGAAAGAATAAATGAATAATTGAATAAGTTCATATTTTTAATAAAAATGGAGTCTTACCATACATGTTCCTGTGAAATTGTTATTTTCCCCTAATAAATCTCAAGCAACTTTCCAGGGCAAAACATATAAATCTAATTCTTCTTAAAATAACTGTGTAAATTCCATAATATGGATATGCCGTAATTTATTAAGTCATTTCACATAAATGAACATATATATTTATAGATTTGGGGAGTTACTATTGATGCTGCGTTAAATATCCACATGAACCTTTCCATCCCGATGTCTTTATTTCTTTAGGGTAGTTTCTATCATTAGGATTACTGGTTCAAAAGGGATATATATTTTAATTTTTAATATATAATTCCTGGGAATTTTCCTACAATTCTGGACCAATTCACATTCAAATAAGCAGTATGTAAAAGTGCCCAAATTCTCACACATTTACCACCTGATCAAACTTCTACATTTTTACTAGTCTGATGGGTAAAAAAAATCTTGACATTTTGATTTGCATTTTCTTCATTACTAGTGAGGTTGAATGCCTTTTTAAATTTCTTTCTTTCTTTTTTCTGTGAATTGCGGGAAACTTGCTCTAAGGACGATTGCTGGATTAAAGGATGAGAACATTTTAAAAGTGCTTGACATTTAGCCAAATTGTCTTCCAGAAGTGATGGAACAGCTTACCCTCCCACAAGGAGAGCATGAAACCTCCTGTTTCACCAAACTACGCATTGTAACTCTAGAAAGAAAGTAAAGGTGTTTGCCAATTTGAGAGCCTCTGTTGATTTACTTGGGCATTTCTCACCTTTCCTTCAGAAAGCCAGATGTTTTTTTTTTTTTCTTGCTTCAGAAAGCTCCTGGGGAGGAGCTCCATTCCCGCAGGGAAAGCCGGGGTGGAGGGAAGGGCCTCCAGCACAAAGGACTTGGAAGGGCAGCTAGGAGCTGTAGTGGGAGGTTAAAGGCATTTCCAAGAACACAATGGAATAGAATGACCTCTAGTCTGCATCCAGAAGAACTGAGAGAGCTGGGCCAGAGGGTGAGGGCCAGTTTACACTGGTATTTGCTGCGGGGCTTGGCCAGGGTACCACAGGGGTGTAGAGCCGGAGGAAGGGATGTTGCTCTATGGAATGAGTTTCTCAGTTTCTCCTGTCACATTCTAGGAAGAGTTGGCCACCAATGGGCACAATCCAATTGAACAGAATTTAATTCAAACAAACAAATACTGTCCAACATTTGCTGTAAGAAAAGCCCCGACCTACGAAACAGATTCGTGCTCTATGAACTATATTATCAGATGGAGTACATATAGAGGCTGTTCATAAAAGATGTGAGCTGTTTGAGAGGCACATGGAGCTATGGTGAGTTGAAATAGAGAGAGGTTACGCCCAGATAGTAGGATCAGGGAAGGCTTTCTGCACAGAAGTTAGGAGGTTAGAGGGGTGCCTCACTCCTAAAGAAGGTGTCGTGTTTGCCCACCCCCCTTTCAGGCAGCAATTTGGAAGCCCTCACCAATCCCCGTGTGTCCCTCACAGGTCCATGCATCCCTCACATCAGTCCTAGATCTACAAGCTGATCAGAGTCGAGCAGGGATTTGGACCACCCCTCTCCTCCATATGAAGTTCACATTAGGAGCATCTGGCGTCCCCAGCTAGGTCAGCTGGGTCAAGCTGGGTCAAGCTAGGTCAAGCTGGATTCAGTGTGGCTATTTAAGAAAAACAGCTGGTTGGTGACCGCTCTGGATCTAGATATGCCGGGGCTTTGTTTTTTGCAGAAGAAAGAGGAGAGGGATTTTATGCAGGAGAGGAGGAGTAAAAGAGAAAAGAAGGAAGGAATGTGTGGTTTGGTTGTGGCATGGTTCCTGTTCCCTATGGACCCCTGGGGTCCAGAGGGATTGGTCTTGAGCCCCACAAGAGGAAGGCATTCCAAACTGAAGCTGAAGGGTGTGCCGTTCTGAGCCGCTCTGGGTCTCTGGACTAAGGCAGGATGGTTTCAGACGAGGGGAATGCTTCAGGGCTGAGAAGTCCAGCTCTCCAACCTGGCCACCTTGCTGCTGAGTCATCACCCTGAGGGCAGCTTTGCTGCTCTGACAGCCTAGGGCAGTGAGCACCAAAGGAGGCTATTTCTGAGAGAGTTGTGTCCTCACGAAGGGCATTAGAAGCAGCTATTAGACTATACTCCCGAGAACTGGGAATAATAGGAAGACCCGAGGAGGGAGAGTGTGGAGATCCTGCATGCTGCAGCTGGGGCTAAAAGCCATCGGGATTTGGGCATTAGTGTCAACGCCATCTCATTTGTACCTCTGCTTGCCTGAGGCCTGGAAACAATTTAGTTACGCAAGGAATGGTATAGGATACCCTACCTAAAGGGGAATAAAGTCAACAAGTGCCACTGCCTTTGGAGAAAATGCACTTAAAACTTCATCCTAAATTAGGACACCCAGTCACTTTAGATGAAGCCTTTCAGCCCAAATCAAAGAGTATCCTGGAATCCCATATGCTCTCTTGATGTGCTGTTCACCAGGTTCTGTGAAAATCCTAAAATTAGAATCTGGCTTCTTTGGTAAGAACTTCTAGGGAGGTCAGAGTTGTTTTAATTGCATTAAATTCCCACACGTAGTGTTTATCTTCAGTTGTATATTGGACCCTGAATTTGGTAGATGTTTAATACTTATTAATTTGGTTTAATTTAATGTGTTAATCTAGCACACATATTTTATGTTTAAAAAATTATGTTAAGCCCTGAAGTTTGTATTCACTATACCCACGAGGACCAGTGACTCCTCTCTCCCTAAACACTTTTCTTTCCACCTCTCCAGCTGTTGAACCATTAAGGGAGCCTCTCGCCTGTTTACCTACAGCGAGGCTTATGGGAAATACAGCAGGAAGGAGAAGTACAAGTATGAAACTTCCTTTGGTTTCAGGCTTCATTTCCATAAGTGCCCCTCCTCCCATCTTCCTTCCTCTCTTCCTCTAAACTCCCTTCTAACCAGAAAACTATAAGAAGTGGAAACCCTTTGCTTCCCTAAGGTCTCTCCTCAAATTTCTCATTTGGTAAATGCCGTATTTTTACTTTCCATCTGCAAAGACAAACTAAATCCAAGACAAAATTAACACGGGCTGTTTATTCACGAACTTGCAGCAAGGGAATCCATCTGCCATCGCTTTCGTTTCAGCAGGGGTTCAAAGGTGTTAGAAAAGAGAGTATGTTTTACAGAGTAAAAAGAAATACCAAGACAAAGTTCTGATTGCCAGGCTTTCTGCTAAGGTGGGACGTGGAACTGGGGGAGATTTTCTAATTGGTTTTCCGGTGCATTCAGCAGTCCTTGGTCAGATGCGAAGGGGCGAGCAAGCAGTTTGGGGACATTTCAAAAGAGAAAAGCATTGTTCGCTGTTGGGGTGAAGGGTTTTCTGGGGCCGGCCATTTCCTGGAACAAGTGGGGGCTAATGGGTGCTCTTTTATGGTCCTTATGAGAAGCTTACCACTGTGGCGGGAAGTTTCACATCAAAAGCTAGCAATGGGGCCGCCCCGTGGCTTAGCGGTTGAGTGCGCGCCCGCTCCACTGCTGGCGGCTCTGGTTCGGATCCCTGATGGGCACCGACACACCGCTTCTCCGGCCACGATGAGGCCGCGTCCCACATACAGCAACTAGAAGGCTGTGGAACTATGACATACCACTATCTACTGGGGCTTTGGGGGAAAAAAAATAAAAATAAATAAAAATTAAAAAAAAAAGAAACCGACTTTAAAAAAAAAAAAAAGCTAGTAATGGTAGAATAACTTTTGTGTGTGTGTCTGAGGAAGATTAGCCCTGAGCTAACATCTGTTGCCAATCCTCCTCTTTTTGCTGAGGAAGATTGGCCCTCGGCTGACATCCGTGCCCATCTTCCTCCACTTTATATGTGGGATGCCTGCCACAGCATGGCTTGATAAGCGGTGTGTAGGTCTGCACCCGGGATCCGAACCTGTGAACCCCAGGCCGCCGAAGCAGAGCACACAAACTTAACCGCTATGCCACCAGGCCGGCCCCCTAGAATAACTTTTTAAAAATCTTTTGCTGCAAGATAATTAACATCTTGATTCTAAACTGGAGCTAGCAAAAATTGGGAAATGTATTCATTAAAAAGAGTTTATACTTCCTGTTAGATGTCCCACCCCACTTGGCTACGTAAAGTCGAGCCTTTATCAGAATGTCCCTCCCACCCTTTGGGTGGCCTGGAGAAGGCAAACATGTCCCCTACAGTCCTCCCTGTTTGTCATGTGCAGCTCAGGCTCTGGAACACTGTGCCTCACCTCCTCTGGGCATCCATCTGCTCTCCTCCTGCACCTGGAAATCAGCTTCTCTCTGGCCTTAGTTACTCTCACCTGTACCCCTTTATCCTTCGCTTATGCTCATTTCCTCACAGGGATGGTGGAGTCTAGCATTCAGCTCTTTGAAAACCTCGACTAAAAGTCAGGGATGGCAGAAGTAAAAGATAAAATAGACTAACTGTTGTAGTGAGGTTCAGAGCTGCTAGGCCTAGGAGACCCCGAGGAGGCTCTTCCTGACCTGATCCCAGATGACCACCATCTTGAAAGGATCATCTCTCTTCTCTCTAGAAGAAATCACCTCCTACAGCAGGTCTCTGAAGAAAAGCCCAAGACCAACCATCATAAGTCTCTCCACCTGCATAGAGGAAGAAGCCGCCCCTTGCAATCTCTGCCCACCTCCACTGTCTTGATTTCCTACCCAGGATTGACTTTGACCTCATCCAAAAAAAGATGTCAGTTTTGATGCTCATTTCCCTAAGGGAAAGCTCCACCTTCACTCACAGGGGTGTGGTCTTACCCTCTGGCTTCCATCAAGACAATTAAATTATGTCAGAACCCAGCAGTTCATCCTCAGTACCTTCCAGGCTCATCAGTCTTAAAAAAAGACCAAGAGTTTGGCCCCGGCCAGGGTACCATACTATAGGAGCTATAATGTGCAAGGATCTTTATACACATTAGTTTGAATCCTGCTGACAGCACTGCAATGTAGGTGGTGTTAACTCCATTTTGCAGATGAGGAAACTGAGGTCCAAAGAGATTAAGTAACAAGCCCGCTGGAAAGCAGTGGAGCCAGAATTTGAACTCAATTCTTTGTGTTTCCAAAGCCTCTGTTCTTTTCACATGGCTAAGAGCAATGCCGCATGTGATTTAAAATAGCCATTGTCTCTCCCTACTGGTTATCTGCCAGATGCTTCACTGTCTGAGTCCTTTTGCTGCGGATTTCACAGTAACACTTCTCCCCTTTTAGCAATATCTATCTCCCTTTCCCTAGTATGAATTCTCAGAGTCAGAAGGCTCCTTCTTCTCTTCTCTCCTCTCCCTCCTCCTCCTCCTCCTCTTAATCCTCTTTCCCTCTCCTCTCCCTTGTCCTCCTCCATCTCCTAAATTTAGAACTATGGTTGTGTTTTCCTATCTATTTACAAAGTGACTGGCAGTATGATTAAGAGGTGAGTCCCTTACGAGAAGTGACTGGCAGTATGATTAAGAGGTGAGTCCCTTGTCTTCTCCTGAGAGCACTTTCGCTTTCCAAAGAGACCAATGTGGCTATCACAGATCCCAGATCTCTGGTACAGCTTAATTTCTTTTAAAAATATCAGAGTTCAAGGACTGTGTCCATATAAATACTGAAACTGTGAGCATAAGTAACAGGTCCTTGGAGAAGAAAAGTTGCCTAATTGGGTGGCCAGCTTCCAAAATTCCCCTTGGTAATCCTTCTTCGTGACTGTTTCTCTTTTACAAAATAGTTTCCAGAAGAGTTTGGAATTTGCCTTCCGAGGTGTCAGAGCACCTATCACAAAACACACTCCACTAGCAAAATTATCTGAAACAAATTATTACTGGAAGCAGTGAGAGCAGGGCTTGTATCCAAATGTTGGGAATGTGCTTACTAATGGCGGCCCTTTAAAGCACTGCGGGGGAATAATAGCCTTATACATCTAGCAGAGGTATTTTTTTCTTTTTTAAATCAACTCAAGGACTGCTTGTACAAGTGAAATAAAGTAAAGAACTGAAAAGAATTGGATAACTCAGGTTAAAGAACCTACTGTAGAAGTAGAAAAGGAGTGCCACAGCCTCTGCTGGACTGGCTCTCAATACACATCAAATTCCAGGATGAGAGCTCAGCTGTCCCCTATCCTATTAAATTGGGCAAATCGCTTAACTCTTCAGTGTCCTCCATAACTCTTTTCTTCACTCGGCGTATACAGACACCATTTATAACTTGGTGGTGCAAAGAACACTTGCTAAATTTCCTGAAAGGAAAGCCTGCTCCTCCTCCCAGGGTTTGCAAGCCCTGGTCCAGTGCTTCTTTCTTTGACATCCTGGGAAGAGATGGGAGACAGAGGGTTTCTATCTTGATTTCCAGAGTATTTGCCACTGATCTGGGCCCATTGTTGACTTGGCTTCTTTTACTTCGAGTTGTGGCCCTGAAAGTTTTAGAAATGAGGAAGCAAGCAATGGGGCTGGCCCGGTGGCCTAGTGGTTAAGTTTGCATGCTCTGCTTTGGTGGCCCAAGGTTTGCAGGTTCAGATCCTGGGTGCAGACCTACACAATGCTTATCAAGCCATGCTGTGGCAGGTGTCCCACATATAAAGTAGAGGAAGATGGGCACGGATGTTATCCCAGGGCCAATCTTCCTCAGCAAAAAGAGGAGGATTGGCAACAGATGCTAGCTCAGGGCTAATCTTGCTCACCAAAAAAAAAAATAAATAAATAAAGAGGAAGCAAGGAAGGACATACTTGGAGATAGTAAGGGAATTAGGTGGTTTGTAGGGATTATTATCATTGATTCTCTAAATATTAGCTCTAGACCAGTGGGTGACTTTTGGTTTTATACTCAAGTATTTGTATATTCCTTGGCCATAAAGAAACTTATCCATTTGCCCACCTCCCTTCAGTCTTCCTTCTAGATTTTTACATTTGCAGAGATGAGTCTTAGTTGTGACAATATATGCCTTACCAGAAAAAAAAAAATGCCTGGGTTGTAAGACATTCCCTCCATAAAGGCAAGTAGAACCAATCCTAATTGAAGCCAGTAGAAATGATATTCCACCTCTAATAACTGATCCCTAACTAATTAGAGAGATCAACAAGGTTATCAGATATAAGGTCAACTCACAAAAAATCAACAGCATTTCTCTATAGCAGCAAAATTCAACTATGAAGTACAATCAGAAATTACACAGCATTCACCATAATAACAAAAGGTATAAAATATATAGTACTTAACAAAGATTGTCAAAAAATGTGTATATTCTGTTACAGGATATTAAAAAAATCTGATTAAATGGAGTTTGCAACAACTTAGTTTTGTAAAAATGGTCAGTTCTTGCCAAAATTAATCTATAAATGTAATGCAATACCAATCAAAATTCCAGCTAGATTTTTTTTTTGAGGAATGTGATAAAGTTGTTTTAAATGTGTGTGGAACGCTGTTAGAAAATGGCGGATTAGGAGGTCTCAGCCTTCATCCTCCACAACCAAAACAATTTAACAACTACCCACCAATGAAAATTGACCTAGGGGAGCACTGGAGTACAATTAAGAAGGTGCAGCAACACAGTGGAGCACAAAAACTGAGGATGCTCACATAGAAAAGTGTAGGAAGCATTTTACCTGCATTACTGGCACAGTTCAGGGCCAAGAGGAATCCTCTCGGTCGTGATCTACCACCTCGAGGGAAAAAGAGAGCAGGAGGACCTCAGCAGCCCTTGTCACCACCAGGGACACCTGCAGCTTTTCCCATTGAAGACGTCTGTAGTCTTTGCTGATGCTGACTCCAGCCGATGGAGCCACTCAGAGTCCAGGCCACTGCACCTTCTGGTATAGGAGCATGCCCCACCCCCCATGCACACACAAGGCAAGGATGCCCACTCTTACCACTTCTAGTCAACATAGTACTGCAAATCCTAGCCAAAGCAATTAAACAAGAAAAAGAAATAAAAGGCATCCAAATTGGAAAGGAAGAAATAAAATTATCTCCCTTTGCAGATGATATGATGTGATATATAGAAAACCCTAAAGACTCCACCAAAAACCATTAGAACTAATAAACAAATACAGTGAAGTTGCAGCAAACAAAATCAACACACAAAAATCAGTTGGATTTCTATACACAAACAATGAGCTATCTGAAAATGAAATTAAGAAAACAATTCCATTACGATAGCAACTTAGAATAAATGTAACTAAAAAGGTGAAAGACTTGTACACTGAAAATTATAAAACATTGATGAAGGAAATTAAAGAAGACACAGATAAATGGAAAAACGTCTTGTGTTTGTAGATTGGAATAATTAACATTGTGAAAATTTTCACACACCCAAAGTGATCTACAGATTCAATGCAATCTCTATCAAAATTCCAATGGCATTTTTCTCAGAAATAGAAAAACTATCTTAAAATTCATATGGAACCACAAATGACGCCAAATTGCCAAAGCAATCTTGATCGAGAAAAACAAAGCTGGAGGCATCACACTTCCTGATTTCAAAATATATTACAAAGCTACAGTACTCAAAACAGTATGGTACTGGTATAAAAACAGGCACGTAGAAGATCCAGAAATAAAACCACACATCTACAGTCTATTGATCTTTGACAGGGGTGACAAGAACACATAACGTAGAAGGATAGTCTCTTCAATAAACGGTGTTGGGAAAATGGATATCTACGTGCAGAAGAATGAAATTGGAC